>NC_051066.1:47723963-48053963 GCF_004664715.2 Peromyscus leucopus | reverse complement strand
TTAAATTAAATTATAAAATAAAAAAAAAATGACCTGGCAACATGGACAGGGTTCTCTCTAAAAATCTGATTTAAAATATCCAAAACTTAAAAAAAAAAAAAAAAAAAAAATCCAAAACTTACAAGAAAATTCAGAGGGGAAAACAATAAAACAATACTTAACCAGCAATGCTGTGCTTAAACCTAGCTCCTTAGATATGGTTACTTAAAAGTTAAAACATTTATTTTAGGAAATATCCAAATCTCAGTTCTGCTATGTATTTGTCTACAGTGTCTTAAAGAGGGTGTCTTTTGTTTGGTCTTCCCAAGTAGAAAGACATGATCTTAAAAACTGAACCAATATTTAAGGTCAAGCCTGCACTGACACCAGGAATAAAAATGTGAGTGATCCTGCTCTCAAGAATATCAGACAAAACCCAGCCAAATGGTCAAATAAGTAACAATCTACCAGCAAATATGATGGGATATTTTACTAGTGATATGGAGGAGGAGGAGGAGGAGGAGGAGGGGAACAAAGGAAAATCATATTAAAGAGTTTTGAACAGTAAACCTTAAATATGTTTGATAATGATTCAAGAAATTTTTATAGAGAAAAGAAAACAAGTATCCGTATACTAGGTCATGATACAAACTGGACTTTTAAAAAAACTATCATGTTTTTCTGGTGTTCCCAGAAGTCAGAAGGAGTCCCATCCCCTGGAACTGGAGTTACAATGATTGTGAGCTACCATGTGGGTCCAGGAACTAAACCTGGGTCCTCTGCAAGAGTAACAACTGTTCTTAACTGCTGAGCCATCTCTCCAGCCTCTGGGTTTGTTTGTTTGTTTGAAACTGTGGATTATTGAAAAACACAAAACAAAAAACCAAAAAACCCAAAACAGCTTTATCCGTATTTTGTACTCTTTGTGACAAATTACAAATGAGCACTGGGCATTAACATTGGGTTATAAGTGTATGTTTAAGGTTTTTGAAATGCATTTTGCCTAATTATTTTTTTAAGATTTTTTATTATGTGTATGTTTATGTGGCAGTATGTGCACATGAATGCAGGTGTCCTGAGAGGCCAGAAGAGGGCATCAGATCCCCTGGAGCTGGAATTACAGGTAGTTGTGATCTACCTAAGGGGTGCTGGGAACCTAGCCCAAGTCTCCTGCTAGAGTTATACAATCTTAACTGCTGAGCCAGCCTCCTGTCCTCTCATCCCTGTCCCACTTTTGCCTAACTATTTAAAAATCACCATAGTGTGTTTAGCCCTTTATTGGTTTCATTATGTTAAATTAGCTAAGAGATGGAAAAGTCTAGAAATAAGAAGGGAAAAACATGTAGTGATGTGACTAGCAAAATGGAAAGGATAAAATCTTAAACACAGTCCAGGCCACAGCAGCTATTGAAAGATATTCTTAATTCTGTGTAATCAGCTTATGCCCTTTTGGTAAACACAATTTCATATGCCTTTACATTATTTAAATTTTTGAGATTTAAATGAAGGCAATGACACTTAGGTTGTTTCTCAAAGCCTGCTTACTGGTGCCCTAATCTGTTCTATTTTGGCCAGATCTAACTTTCTGCTCTTACAGGCAGCTAAAAATCCTAATATTCTCATGTCAGATAGTAAGGTTGTATTTAATCAGAGGACACTGGGGACGGAGGGACAGCTCAGTAGTCAGGAGAACTTGATGCTCTAACAAAATGTGCTGGCTAGTTTCATGTCAACTTGACAGAGGCTGAATCATCTGAGAGAGAAGCCTCAATTGAGAAAATGTCTCCACAAAATCAGGCTGTAGGCAGGCTGGCCTGTAGGGCATTTTCTTAAGTAGTGATTGATGGAGGAGGACCCAGTCCACTGTGGGTAGAGCAACCGTGGGCTGGTGGTCCTGGGTTCTATAAGAAAACAAGCTGAGCAAGCCTTGGGGAACAAGAGAGTAAGCAGCACCCCTCCATGACCTCTGCATCGGCTCATCTCCAGGTTCTTATCCTGTTTGAGTTTCTGTCCTGACTGACTTCCTTCAGTGGAATAGTGATATGGGAGCATAAGGCTTTAATAAACCGTTTCCTCCCCAAGTTGCTTTGGTCATGGGGTTTCATCACAGCAACACTAACTCTAACCAGGCCACAGAAGATTCCCAGTTCAGTTCCCAGCACCAACATGGTGGCTGACACCCTCTTCTGACCTCTACAGACAGCAGGCATGCACATGGTGCACATACACACATGCAGGTAAAACACTCATAAAAGAAAAATAAATATTAAAAAAGTTAAAATCTTTCAGTAACCACTCACATTCACGAAATACATTTTCATTAAAAAGAAAAAGCATAACTCTTTACAGTCTTTCCATAGTTTAGTGTAGTGAAAACGTCAAACAAATGGTTTGAAGATGAACAATATTGTTTTACCTTTCATTCTCCCCCTTTCTCTCATGTCTACACGTGGCATAAAGAAGAGATTTTTAAAGCCAGTCTGGCCAGTAAGGGGGAGTGCTGTGCAAGCCTGGAGGCTGAGGTCTTTCCCTGAGTTCTTCCTATGGAAAGGCGGAAGCAAAGGACCGACATCATTCAGTTCTCCCTGGCGTGTAAGCCACCCCCCTAATTACCAGGACCAAGCGACTCTACTAAACAGAAAAGGCAGCACTGGAGGCAGCCCCACCTGCTGAGGCTCAGTCCGGGCACGAATGTGCTGGACAGCTACAAGACGCCACCCTGTGCTACAGTTGCCTCCACTAAAATCATTTCTTTTCCAGTTCTGCTTGAGACAAAATCAGCTTGTTACTGGCTAGGAACAGCTGACTTAGCAATATTTTTATTTGACTCAACTTGCCTCGGAGTTAACATTCAAAACTCAAGCCATCTAAGAGAGGCTACAAAATCCACGGCTGAAGGCCAGTTAGTTCGGATGAGTGCGGTCTCTACTGAAGGAAGTCTTGGCTTAAATCCTCATAGCCCTCCAGACTGTCAGCATGGCTCCTGTTGCCAAGCTGCCACTGACTCTTCACAGCTCCCGCCATTAGAGCGTGTGCACAAGCGCACAGGATCAAGAGCTCACACAGAGGAAGAGTGGAAATGGGACTGCTGTGTGTTCTAGGATCTGAGGAGTTTGTCGATATGACGCTGGCAGCCATCTCAGAGCTTGAAGCTCTAGCGGGAGGAAGAAGGGTGGCTAAATCCGATCACCTTCTGTTAAGTGGCAGTAATACAACAATGCTGGTTCTTGGAGAAGGACCTGAAGTATGGATGGACTTTCTTGGCTTATACCAGATTCTAGATTTTTTTAAACCTTTGATGTTTAGATTCTTTAAGTCTCTGTTAATGGGAAATACTTTGAAGATGTACATCCATTTTCCTAAGCTAATCATAGTTATATTGGAGTTTGTTTTTGTTTTGTTTTCTTAAAGGTTAGTAAAGGTTTTTTGTTTTGTTTTGATTTTGTTAAAAATAAAGCTTTTCTATCCTACCCTCGGCTTTAAATCCCCTGGCCTCTACCCACTTCACTCTGCTTCTCTCTGGCTTATGACACCGCAACCACCTGGCTAAGCCTGGATCTGCCAGGGACTGGGTCCTCACTATTCTCTCTTCCTGGCTAAGCCTGGATCTGCCAGGGACTGGGTCCTCACTATTCTCTCCACCTGGCTAAGCCTGGATCTACCAGGGACTGGGTCCTCACTATTCTCTCCACCTGGCTAAGCCTGGATCTACCAGGACTGGTCCTCACTATTCTCTCCACCTGGCTAAGCCTGGATCTACCAGGGACTGGGTCCTCACTATTCTCTCTTCCTGGGTTGTTCCTACTTGGGCTCCTTCTGATTATTCTGTTCTCCCTCACACAGCTATTCCTGAACACACTATTTAATGCAGCCCAGCTTCCCTCTGACATATCAGCATGATAATCCAGCCCTGCTACAGGAACTCTGCAAGGCTATTGTCTATACTCAGAAGTCTATCCCTAAGGCTGGTTTATCAAAAGTTCTCAATATTTTTTGAATGAATGAGTGGATGGATAAGATTTTTCTTAAAAATGTGTAAAAATAAACAATAGGAATTTGAGTTTCAGAAATCAATGTTTCAAACTGTTTTCACGGTTCAAAAGGGAAGTCAAATTTATGGGAATTCTAAATATAAATAACTATAAATTTATCCCCTATTAATTTTATAGTGAGATTATGGCCATGTAAAATGTTTACCTAAGCCCTCATTACAAATAAAGAAGCCAACCTTTAATCCTAGCACTTAGGAGGTAGAGGCAGGCTGTCTATATAGTGAGTTCCAGAACATCCAGGACTACATAGAGAGACCCTGTCTCAAAAAAAAAAAAAAAAAAAAAAAAGATAGAAAATGGGGCTGGTGAGGTGGCTCAGTGTGAAAAGGTACTTGCCACAAAGGCCTGAAGACCTCAGTTTGATCCTCTTTACCCACATGAAGGTAGAGAGAACCAACTTCACCAAGCTGTCCTCTGACCTCCCAATGTCCAATGTGGTGTACACACACACACAACACACACACACACACACACACACACACACACACACTAATAACAACAAATAGAAAAAAAAGAAGAGCACTTAGTATTCTTCCAGAGAACCTTGGTTCAGTTCCCAACCCCTACACGGTGGTTCACAACCACCCCTAACTACAGTTCTGGGGGACCCTGTGGTGATATATTGTGTACCCTAATAAAGCTTGCCTGAGGATCAGAGGACACAGCCAGCCACTAGATTAGACACAGAGGCCAGACAGTGGTGGCACACACCTTTAATCCTATTACTCGGGAGGCAGAGATCCATCTGGATCTCTGTGAGTTCAAGGCACTAGGCTACATTACATTGATCCAGTATAGGAGAGAAACAGAGCCAGGCAGTGGTGGTACACACCTTTAATCCCAGAACTTGTGATCTCATGCCTCTGCTTGGGAAGCACACATGCATTTAATCCCAGGAAGTAATATGGCAGGGCAGAGAAAGATATATAAGGGGTGAGGAAACAGAAACTCACTCTCTTTATGCTGAGGATTTTGTAGAGGTAAGAACTAGTGGCTGGCTGTTCTGCTTTCTGATCTTTCAGCTTTCACCCTGATATCTGGCTCTTGAATTTTTTTTTTATTATAGGACCATTTAGAAATTTGAACAACGGGATTCTACATCCTCTCTGGCCTCTAACGCACACATGTGGTACATATACATGCATGTAGGTGAAACACTCACACACCTTAAAAAAAAGCTAAAAAAAATCCCCAAAACAAAAACCCCAACAACTTAGAGCTGATAAGAAGAGCTCTGATCATACCGCTTTCCTAGGTAAAACCTGTGAACTGTCTCCCAATAGCTCCTCCAAGTCTAGCCTCAGCCTTCATTTCCAATATCCTTTCTCTGCCTACCCTGCCATCCAGTCAAAGTGAACCATGTGCTATTTCTCTGAGCACCCTTTCGTGTCTTGGCTCACATTTCTCCTGTGGAAAGGCTCTCCTTTCCCATCTATACACACTGAAAGCCTACAGACACTGGGTAGCCAGGTCTACACAGCAAATTCCTGACAGGGCTGTATAGCAAGATCAAGACAGAAGGTAACCAACAGACATGACTACATAAAATGAAAGGCTCTTTTCAATAAAGATTAAGAATAGAGTCAGCAGATAACCAATTAGGAGAAGGTTGTTTGCTGTTTGTTTTTAAACCATGCAACAAAAGTCCTACAAATCAAAAGATAAAGACCTCAATAATCAACAAGCAAAAGAACACACATGTGCAAATCCCAGAGAAGAAAAGCTGAATGACTGACAGTTACCAGGTAAGTATGTATTAAAACATGTTGGATTTATTACTACCTGTGATGGTTAGCTTTAATTGTCAGCTTGGCACAACCTGGAGTCACCTGGAAGAGTTGTGATGGGGCACTGTCTACATTAGGTTGGTCTGTGGGCTTGTTTGTGGGGGACTGTCTTGATGTGGATGACACCACTCTCTAGGCAGGGGCTTCTGAACTGTGTAAAAGCAGGAACACTGGGCTGAGTGCAAGTGAGCAAGCGAGCAGCATGCAGCACTTTGCTCTGCTCTTGGCTGTGGATGTGATGGGACTGGCTGGCTTGAGTTCCTGCCACCTGATCTCTCTTTGACAGTCTGTGACTTGGAACTGTGAGCTAAAGTAAACTCTTCCCTAAGTTGCTTTTTGTCAGGAAATTTTATCACAGCAACAGAAATGCCCATCAAGTTGGCAAAAATTAGAAACTTGAAAAATATTCACTGATAATACAGACACACGAGGGTAAGCAATTGTAGCCACTCTTGAGACTGATAAGCAGAACCTAAGTAAGCCTATACAAAACATCACAGCAAAGTCAATTCCTGGACATGTCCCCAGAGAAACGTTTCTGTCCTTCAAAGGGCAGGACTACATTCTTTGCAGTGTTGCTTATGGCATTAAAGCAGACAGAAGCAACCTCAGTGCACAGTAGGGAACCGGAGAAGTAAAATATAATGCACAAGGGAATACAATACAGGGTTAAAAATAACCAGGCATGTATGGAGTAACATGGAATAAACAATTAAACAATACAATGTTATCAGGGTTAAACACACACAAATATGAGAAACATTAGAAATACAAGCACTCAGAAGATGGACCCAAAGAACCTATATATTCTAGAAATTCACAAGAGTGGTTACATTCTAGGATAGGAAGGAGAATTAGAAATGGAGAAAGAGGGCAAGCCTGTCCAGCCCACATCTCTCAAGAACCAACAACAGAGGTAGGCTATGAGTGAAGACATGTGAGCAAGTGAGATGGAAGTCCAAGGGGGCAAAAGGAACAGGGAAGGAAAAAATCATGGAAGAAAGCCAAACCCAACGGCACAGGAAATAAAACACAAGACCCCTCAAGGACTGCACCACTAGTAAGTGATGTGGTTCAGTTACTAGGATAACAATGAAAAAAAAATCTAACTAATTTGTTATAAAATCAAAGTATATAGCACAGGATTATTAAAGACATAAAAGTTAATGTGCTGTAGTCTTCAAATTCTATCAATAAGAAAAATAGGAGCAGGAAGAAGTAACAATGAACAGATCCTAAGAATAATTAGCCTTTTCATCTTACAACCATTAGAAATACCAGCTTCACTAAGGACAGTGAAGTTCCACAAGAGGCACACGGCAGTCACTCTGTTACTGCTCTGGTCTATGTCCCCTAGGCTAGATGCAATTAGCCTACACACCTGTGATCTCAGCACTCAGGAGGCCAAGGCAAGAGGATTGTGAGTTCAAGGTCAGACTGGGCAGAAAATCCTGTCACAAAAACTAAACCCAAAACCCAAAACAAAGCCCCAACAACCTGGAAACACGGCTGAGGAGATAGTTCCATTGGTCAAGTGCTTGCTGCACGGCATGAGGACCTGAGGTCTAGCCCCAGAACCAGCCTGGTGGCATGTGCTTGTGGTTCCAGGCAGGGAGATGGAGACTGGTGGATCCCTGCACTCAATGGCCAGGGGAGCCTAGTCTACTCTGAGAGCCCGAGGTCAGGAAGGTGGGTAGCACCCAAGGAACCATACCAAGGTTATCTTTGGCTTCTACATGCATGGACACCTACCTGCATACACACAAACACACACCACACACACAAACACACAAAGACATTAGCTCAAAAACTAACCTTGAAATGCCAGGTCCCTAAAGGATAAAGGTCATTGCCACACTACAATACATTCTCCACAGCAGCACCCAACACAGAACTATTATTACTTAAGTAAGCATTAAATGCTTTCTGATTGTCCCAGTATCTCTATGCAGCCTATTGGTCTAATATAACTATCAAAATGAATGACCCAGGAAAAGGACAAAACCAAGTGAAATGACTACCAAAGAAGCAGCCAGTATTATGTCTCTAACTGCTCTGAGAGAATACTATAAATTTCTCTTCCTTCTCATTTGCTTGTGAATACTAGTAATATTAACTTTGACTTGGTATACCTTTCCTAACCTACAAAAAGGAATACACAGTTAAGATTAGGAAATACTCATCTTTAACACAGTACGATGCACAGTAAATTACTGATTTAAATAAGAAAATTCAGTTTCATAGCTTGGTATGTGTTAGTAGGTATTAATCTTGATTTCTCAAACAAATAAAGTAACTATATACTACAAAGACCATATGCAAATGATATCAAACCAATGCACTGAGCTCAGCTCTGTCTGAGCCCGACAGAATATCTATCTGCCTGTCTCCCACGAACAGATACAGTCAGATCCTTACCAATAGGGGAGTCTGTGGTCAGCCCCATGCTTTGAAGCAATGCCTCAGCTTCTCTTCTCTTTTTTTCAAGATCAGATTCCTCTTGCAGAGAAACAGCAGCTTCCTTCTTCTGATCAGTCTAAATGTTTTAAGTTAAAAACTCAAGTTTATGTATAATACGACACATTGCTATTTATAAAAAGATTTTATTTCAATTTTTTATTTTTATTTATATTATGTGTATGGTGTTTTACTTGAATGTTATGTATGTGCACCACATGTTTGCCTGGTGCTCACTTTGGACCCCCTAGAACTGGAGCTATCAATGTTTGTGAGCTGCCATGTAGGTACTGGGAATCAAACCCAGTCCTCAAAGAGAGCAGTCAGTACAATTAACCACTGAGGCATCTCTCCAGCCCTATATGAAAAAAAAAAATTTTTTTTTTTGAGACAGGGTTTCTCTGTGTAGCTTTGCGCCTTTCCTGGAACTCACTCTGTAGCCCAGGCTGGCCTCGAACTCACAGAGATCCACCTGCCTCTGCCTCCCAAGTGCTGGAATTAAAGGCGTGCGCCACCACCGCCCGGCTATAAAAATATTTTTAAACAAAGTTATAACTGTAAACTTTTAGGATAAAATTAGTTTTTAATATAAAGTTCTTTTTATAAATCATTCTCATTGGATCCATGTTTCTATATAATCAAGGCATCTCCACAAGTATATTTTCAAAAAGGCTAGGAATGGTAGTTCATGCCTGAAATCCCAGAATTCAGTGGGCAGAGAATTTCCCCAAGTTCAAAGACAGCCTGGTCTACATAGTAAGCTCCAGATCAGCCAAGGTTACATGCAAGAGTCTGTCTTAAAATACATAAATAACTTTTTAAGAATCAAATACATCTTTAAAAAGCAGTCAATTTCAAATCTCTATAGTATGAAACTAATAACCAAGGACAGGAATCATGGAAGTTTCCAACCCGTGGTACAAAAGCTTAGATATAAGTGTGACAGAGGGGGAAAATTAGAGGAATTTAAGATATAAAAAGGAAGTAATAGACAATTTGATTTGTTGGAAAAAAATATTTTTAAAGTTCTACATAAAATTTCAATGAATTTATATAAAGACTATTTATCAAAAACTCTTCCAGAGAAGCTGCAGAGATGACTCAGTGGTTGAGAGTCCCCAGTACCAATGCCTGGCAACTTATGACACCTTTAACTCCAGCTGTTCAACTCTCTTCTGGACTCCTCCTGTGGCACCTGTACTTATGTGTACAGATACACGCACACGCGCGTAATTTTTAAAAAATCTTCTAGAGAACACTCATGTTTTAAAAGTTTAGACATTATCATTATTTTATCTGTTTGTTTGTTTTTCCCGTGTTACCCATGCTGGCCTCAACTCTAGGGACTTGTGAGATCTTCCTATCCAACCCTCCCAAGTAGCTAGGGTTACAAGCAAACACCACTAAGGCCAGCTTTCAGGTCTTATTTTAGTAACAAAAACAGATAGCTGGGATGGGTTAAAACCAAAATTTATATTTTTAGTAACACAAAACATTTATGTTAGAAAATTTTTACCAACTTTTTGTTGTTGTTGTTTTGTTTTGTTTTTTTTCAAGACAGGATTTCTCTGTGTAGCCTTGGCTGTCCTGGAACTCACTCTATAGACCAAGCTGGCCTCAAACTCAGAACTCAGAGATCTGCCTGCCTCTACTTCCCAGCTTTTATTTTAGCCATTTATATATAATTTTAGAAAAATCTTCTAGCTATACTGGACAATTTCAACAAGCTTAAAGCATATAAAATATCAAGTAAAGTTCAAGCTTTCAGTGAAAAGCTTGTCAAGTAAACAACAAGTAAATTATTCATATATTGAATGAATTTTGTTAGTCACAATATTGTTTATGTCATGTTAACTTATTTTCATCAAAATATAGCAAAAGAGATACTGTTATCCAGCTGACCCCTCACTGTGTACAATATAGTAGACTCATTGCTTCCTGTCTCATCGTGTTTTAAAGATTTTAAGTTAGACATCAATCACATAGTAATTATTCCTTAAAGGCCACTTATGGCCACCTGTAAAAAATAAAAATCAAGTTTGTTCTCACAAACAGTTTAATGTTATAAATACTCTTTAGATTGACTCTGCCAGTCGGCTGTGAATCAAATAGCCAATGCAAAGCTTCAACCTTTTTCTGTATATCACAGAAAGGTTTGGGAAATTATAGGAAAAAAGAAGGAAACTCTCCATTACCATCCTTTGAAGTATCTTAGCAATGCTGCACATAACTTTTGAGTCACTGTGTTAACTGTTTTTCTGCCAATGCTCTTTCTCTAGCTCCTGAGAGTCGTTTAATAGTCATGTTGAGGTCCTGGCATTTACATACATAAACTTGGTACAACAGGCACACGTAGGGCAAGTTATGGTATATTGGCCATTTGAAATGTATCTGTAATACAAGTAAACAAATCTGCCCGGAGAGCTGCAATAGGGACTAATGTGTAAATGTCAATGCAGGACAAATGAAATATGTCTAGCTCAGAGCTAATGTGTATTTGTGATATTTATAGATTACAGTATGGGATAAGCAAAATCAGAAGATAAAAGTACCTTTTTGGTACTGTCAAATCTACTGCTCAGTAAATATATTTTAATGACTAACATACGATAAACGTTAAGTA
Organism: Peromyscus leucopus; assembly: GCF_004664715.2. NCBI lineage: Eukaryota > Metazoa > Chordata > Mammalia > Rodentia > Cricetidae > Peromyscus > Peromyscus leucopus. The sequence goes on along the minus strand of NC_051066.1, from coordinate 48,043,065 downwards.
CATGCATATCCTCTACTCAAATAAATTGTTATATATAGCTCACTTTGCTAGTAATATCATTCTAGCAAATTAGCAAAGTATCTGAATAATGAATTTATTATGATAAACATACATGTTATCTTATAAAGTATTATAATGCAGATGACCTTACTTGGCATAAAAATATATCCTTAGAAGACTACATGAATAAATTCAATTTCCATAACTCAAAACTTAGGAATGCATCAACTAATATGACCGCTTCTGGCCTGTTAGAGTATCCTACCGTACCTGTCACTTTCATCTGCCTAGCTTTAGAGTAAGAGTCACTGGTAATGCTACATACACTGACAGCAGCAACTGCTGGACCGGCCACTCTCCTGCAGTTCTCACAGGAAGTCTAAGCACCTGAAACAGAATGGACTTATGTATGAAGGGGGTTGTTTGTTTTATCGACTCAAACATACTTCCTTTTTTTTCCTTTCCTCTTCTTTTCTCTTCTTTTCTTCTCTGATTTGGGCCAAACGCTGCTTCTTCCGTTCCAACTCGGCTTTTAATTCACTTTTGTCCGACATGGCTGTGACCTTAAAAAGCACACCAACATTTACAATCATCATTACATTGATTTAAAAAAGTAGCAGACTTAAAATGTACCAAGAAACTAGGAATTTCAATGCTACCTAAGGAGAACACACAAGTATATTTTTAAATAATAAAAACAGATACATAACCATTAAGACAAAACAAAAATTATAAACAAATGTATGAACAAGTATCACCCAAAACTTGAGCACAACAGCTAGCACACAGTGAGTGCTTTAATGCTCCAAGACCAAATTTAACAATGTCTCCCTCTGTAGCCAGGCTGGCCATGAAATCGTGATGTAGCCTAGGATGTCCTCATGGCAATCCTCCTGTCTCAGACGCTGGTGTGCTGGATTACAGGAGTCAGCCAGAACATCCAGATCCAAAGGTTTCTGATGACTCTGTATTTGAGTACTAGGTAATAAAAGTCATAACTAGTGTTTAAAACAAAAGACAGGCTGGCATTAAACTTAAGTCTTAACAGAGTATGATGGTTCACACCTGTAACCCCAGCTCTCCAGAAGCAGGGCAGGAAGATTTTGAGTTCCAAGCAATCTGGGCCATACACAGCAAGAATGTTTAGTCTTCAGCCATGAAACCAAAAATATTAACAGCGATTTATGCATTTGTTCCAAGAAATTTGATAAAAACACTGAATGGTTAAAAAGAAAATTCCTAAAAATTCTTTAAGTTCCCTAACGATCAAATGAAATGACATTTTCCCACCCTGACACCTTCTCACGGCATTTTGTATGATTATCATCTATTTGAGTCTGGGACTGTATTTAGTCATTTCTGTCACCTTCACAGCATGGCAGTCTTACCATTAGAATGACAGTGGCTAACTGAATCCTGTGTAAAGTAGATGGGCTTACAAACATGAACATGACTCCATATTGTTATGAAGGAGCGGTGAAGTAGGATCCTTCTGAACTAGAAAGGGAGCCTATGGGCTGAGTGTAAGTTAGGAGCCAGGAACACCTTATCTACATTACTGGTTTACTCTGTCAGTGTCTCTCTCAGTACAATTTCAGGAATAAAGGTTTTAGATTTTGGGAACTGGGCGAATAACATCTTGAAAATCTTAGGAGGCTCTCTTAGGAAACACAATAAATTTGGATTAAGGGCAAGCTGGTAAGGGGGCAAAATTCACCTACTGTAAATGCAAAAGGGAAATCTTGATTACAGTACTCCAGAAAGACTGACAGGACAGAGGACAAAAAATGGTGAGCAGGTGACAGGGAAATCCCTTTAATATAATCATATAACATACACTCTTACATATACTCCCAGCCAAGTCATTTGAACAAACTCACAAAGCAAGAGCCAGTGTTTGTTCACCCACCCTTTCCAGGTCTCTAAAAAGCTTCGGATGGTAAGTTAGCCTGTTGAAGAGAGCTTCCATACACATTACTCTGTACTCTAGGTTATTTTCTGTTTACAGCTGACTGTCAACAAGTATACCAATCCTACCTGCTATCTAGATTAAAGAAATCTATCTTCAGTCAACCGTAACTAGTCTGTTCGCAGGTCATCAGCTAGCTCCCTCATCCTCTGCTCCGTGACTGACAGGTTCATTTTCTTAAAACTCCGGGAAAAGGAAAGTGTCCAGAATGGTGTTAAAACCTCTCAATGTTCAGCGACCTCCAACACACACGCGCGCCAGGTGCCTGGACATGCAACCGACCTAAGCAGCAGCGACCTTTATTCGTAAAACCAAGAAAAGCTTAAGGAATTAGTTTCTCCCTGGGCTTAAGGCCAAGAGGACGCGGTCCGGGCTGGGGTGTGTCCCGGGACCGCCAGGCGGGTGCAGGGCAAGCCCCGAGGTCCCAAGGCTCCGGTCTCCCGCGGAGGGATCCGAAGTGTTGCCAAGGGCCGCGGTGGCCTCCCCGGGCCTTGAGTCACCAGGGCCGGCGCTGTCAGAACGATCGCCGGCCGGCCGGCCCCGCGACCTCCGACGCGGCCACCGGAGGCAAAGGGGCCTTGAAGGAAGCGCAGCCGACCCACCTGTCAGGTGGCGGGGTGGAGAAAGCTTCCTCTGGCCGGTAACTTCCCGGGAACGTCCCTCTCCAACTGTCCCCACCGCAGATCCGCGGCGTCCCAGACACACAAAGAGGGATGGGCGGCGGCCGCTACGGCGAGAGCCCAGGGACAAACGGCTGCGCGGAGACGCGGTCGCTCACAGAAGCAGAGGCGCGGTCGCCAGACGGGGAGGGACGGAGGTACTTACCTTGTGTAAAGCCTAAGCTGACGGGTGAAACAGATATACACCGGCCGCGGGGCCCGAAGTGTTTCCGCTTTGGCAAAAGCTGGACAACTGCACCTCACATCCTGGGGCGGAGCCCGCAACACCCGCAGAGAACTACAAGCCCCGGCAACCAGGCGCATTGCGTGGTTGTGGGAATTGTGGTCCCCGATAGAAGCAAGGTATGCTGGGATATGTAGTCTGTCCTAACTTTTCAGTCCCCAGCACTAAGGTCCTCCTTCTGCCCTTTAAATGCCAATAGGAACATTCCATCTCCTGTCTTGAAAATGTTTTCTTTGGTTGAACAGTGCTCACAATGTTGTATGTGTTGTTTCTTAAGCTCCGTGACCCAACATTGACAAAAATCTTAAGAAATGCTATTTTCCATAATGGACCTGAGAAAGGGACACTTTTAAAGGAGTTTATCTTACAGACATGTACCTTACCTGTAGATAGAACTTTAGCGCCTACAAGCGAGCCTCCCGCGCGGGTTGTGTGTAGCATGTAACACAAGATCTAAATAAAAAGATGCTAATTAGTGTATAAAATAATTTATAGTATTTTATAGTAGAATACCTTTCTCTTATTGGATCTGATTATATTTTAAATATAAAGAAAAGTATTGAACTGTGAATTTACCAGAAATGTATGGCTTGAAATGTTTATTTGAATAATTTGAAGCATTATTTTCCAAGTATTAAAGATAATACCAAAGCATTATCTTTCTTATCTTCTAGAAAACCGACAAGAAGCACATTAAGTTTAGATTGTTCTCAAATTTGAAGTTCTAAAATTTCAAAGAGTGTTTAGCTATACAAACTTTGTTTCCTTCTTTCCAAATATTTAGTTTTTGTTTATTCACTTGAAAAATTCTTCTGAGCATCACTCATCATGTACCAGGAATGGAGTTTCATACTATAAGAGCTAAAATACATCCCCCTCTTCTAAAGGGAGAAAGACTGGGTTCTCCCTTGGAGAAACTGTGGAAATAGGCAAGAGAAGAAACATTTCATGAAGAGATGATTCCAAAGACAAGGCTTTGATTCTGGAAAGTTGATGAGATGTTAACCATGTAAACAAGATGCAGAAAGATACCAGGGTACCTAGAGGGAAGAGGGAGGAGGATGAGGATGAGAAAGAAAAATAGGATCAAAGATGAGGGAGCAGAGCATGGTGGAGAATCGAGAAATAATTCAGAATGGCTATAGGCTAAGACCTGAGGATTGAAGCCATGGAAGGACAAAGTCTCATATCCAGCTTAGATTGCGACCTAAGGTGGTGAATGTAAGAAAAGATTTTAAAGAAGACAATGGCATGATCATGCTTACATGTTGGATAGTTCTTTAGAAATGGTCTAAAAAAAGAGATTTACTGATGTTTTCTTTGTCCCTCTGATTCTTTCCTGCCCTTTTATACTAAACTCCGAAGTTTTCATGCTTGGGGTGCCTCTCTAAGGACTGTTCTGTGCATGACCTCAGAGGGAGGGCATGGTGTCACAAGGTTTTATTCACAGCTCAGGGGGTGGGGGCCTGGCAGAGATAGGCAGATCTCTGTGAGTTCAAGCCAGCCTGGTCTACATAGTGAGTTCCAGGACAGCCAGGGCTACACAATAGAGAGTCCCTGTCTCAAAAAACCAAAACCCAAACAAACAAACAAACACAAAAGGAGTCCCCCGAGGCAAGCTGGAAAATGAAGATGTTGTAGTGTGGTGTTGCTGGTCAGTCACATAGGCACTCACTGAGCTGGTTCTCTGGAACAGACCAAGAAACGAATGTCTGGGGGAAAAGGGAAGACTGAGCCTTGGAGAAAGAGAAGGTAGCAGCTTTTCTTTTCTGGATGGAAGGCCTAAGGTCCTGAGTCCACTAACTGGACTCTGGCTGGGGTATTTCATAGAGCCCCTGAGTCCCTCGCTTTTCCCTATTGGTCCTGTTTAGATGCCATCCCCTAACCTGATTTCCCAGTGTTTCTCCTCAAAGTATCTTCTGGGGACAGAGGCTGGCATCTCAGGGGACCTACTTCACTCTCCGTGTCTACCCATTGTCCCTCTAACTCTCCTTCAGTGGGACAGTTCTTCCCCACTCTTCCTCCTCCGAGTTACATTAGCAGCAATGATTTCATTCTACCAATGATTTCAACTCTCCCTCCCTCTATGACTCTGGTTCTCACTGGCTTCTGGTAACTGTTTTCTCTTTTATTTCTTTTTTCCCTTTTATTTCTTTATCACCTGGTCTATTATAGCTGTTCTTGAGTGCTACCTCATCCGTTTAAAAAAATTCTTACATTTTGTGTGTGTGTGTGTGTGTGTGTGTGTGTGTGTGTTGTGTGTGTGTGTGCGTGCCCTTGTACTACAGCGCACATGTGGAGATCAGAAGGACAACTTGCAGGAGTTTGTTCTCTTTTTCCACCAAGCCAGTCCTGGGGATTGAACTCAGGGTCGACAGGTTTGGCAGCAAGTGCCTTAGCCTACAGAGTCGTCTCCTCAGCCCCATCTCATTCTTTGTTTGCTCACTTACTATTGCTTAGGTCTCTGCACCCCATCCTCACCCTAGCTAATACAGCTCTCTCAGAGGGATGAGAGAAGAGGAGAGGAGAGGAGAGGAGAGGAGAGGAGAGGAGAGGAGAGGAGAGGAGAGAGAGTTTGGAAGCAGAGGGTAGCGTTGGAAGATTTGTTATGCCCAGATTGTTACCCCAAAGAGACCACCGAAGACCTTGGATGTCCAGAATGCAACAGCAAGGTTTATTCTGTAGATACAAGTCTAGACAGGGAACTCATTCCTACACCCAATACAGTGAGGCAGGGAAGAGCTGCTCTTTCTTTGTGAGGCTAGCTTTTTAAAGGCAAAAACCACAAGCCCTTCAGGGAGGTTGGGGGAGCAGGTTTGCACGGATGCAACTCGGATTGGTTTATTTTTATTTCTGTTCTCTTTTAATTGGGTGAGGGTATGTAACCTTTGAATTTACTGGTTGGTGGTTACAATTATCACTTTGGGTCCAGCACAAGTTCCAGGCTTTGTCCCTGAGCCGCCATGGGGGCTGGCTGGCCAAGCACGTACTGACTGTGGGGACTGGCTCAGTGGTATAGGCTCTGTCCTTGACTCAAGCACATAACTCTAAGTTGGTGAGGGGTCTCAGACAGTAAACATCTGGCTGAACTTTGAGCAGTCAGGGTACGTGCAGAAAGGGAGCTACTGCAAGGACTATGTCTTTTGTTCACGGCCCTCCCAGAGACTACTTGCTCAGTCTCAGGAAACTGAAATTGAGGCCTGATCTCTGAGAGAAGACTGAGCAGCCTGTTATGGCATCTGCTTGGTCCTTTCAGATTTGGGGATGGAATCGGAAACCATAAAGACACCAAGGCATTATTAATAGAAACTAGGAGAAATAGATCAGAGAAATGTTAAGGTTATGCTAACACTTTGATAGCAGTAAAGCATAGTTAGTGGTCACCCAACTGGCTTTTCCACTGGATACCTAAAACTGTTGGATGAAACACCCTCCTTCTGATGTCAAGGCATTGGAAAGGAAGTAAGAAATGCTTAGGATTAAAAAACATAGACGTGTGGGGATATAACCCAGTGGCACAGGGTTTGCCTAACAAGTGTGAGATCCCAAATTCAATCCACAGCACAGAGGGCAAAACAAGGTGAGATGCCATAGGTGAACTTCATAGCTTAACCTGGTGGACTCCACAGCCTTGTAGGGTAAGCGCAAGATGAAAAGCCCACCAGTGCCTACTTCACACTTAAGTTTTAAAAGCACACTTCCCAATGCATCTTTGATGGAAGAAATCCACTCCAACCTGACTCCCCTCCTGGAAAAATGTCCAGCAGCCTGACTTTCCATGGCACTGGAACCAGGCAGTCTCCCCTAAGAATAAGCTCTCACAGGAATTTACAGCCTGGAGTGGTAGTTCCCAGATAGTTCATGAAAGCACCAACAAAAACTGGTTTAATGCTGGGGCAGGCTTGCTCTCTGGGCTTGGAAGGAGCAAAAATAGATGATAGCATCTGGTGGTTAAAAAAAAAATGGCCCCAAAGAGAGTGGCATTATTAGGAGGTGTGGCCTTTTTGGAGTAGGCGTAGTCTTGTTGGAAGAAGTGTATCACTGTGGAGGCAAGCTTTAAGGTCTCATATATGCTCAAGATACTGTCCAGAGTCTCAGACCACTTCCTGTTGCCTGCAAGATGTAGTACTCTCAGCTCCTTCTCCAGCACCATGTCTGCCTGCACGCTGCCATGTCCCACCATGATGATAATGGATAGAACCTCTGGACTCAAAGCAAGCCATCTCAATTAAATGTTTTTCTTATAAGAGTTGCTGTGGCCATGGTGTCTCGTCACAGCAATAGAAACCTTAAGAAAGACAAAGAGCTCATGAGGGAAAAGGGGATCAAGGCAAGAGCCAACTAGAATAGCAAGAAGGGGAGAAAGGCCCACAAAGACCTTTGATCTTTCAAAGATCATTTTGAAATGATCAGACAATGTAAAGTAAAATGTGATCAGCATGCTGTAAAAAGAAGAGAAAGAGCTAAGATATGACTGGAGCAACAGATATGAAAGATTCAACTAGAGCTCAATGGTCATGTCATTAAGCTGCTTTGTAAATACTTGTGTTTATACCCACAGGCTAGTGTAGCTCTCAGCATTAGTCAGAGAAGCCTCTTCTAGCAGTGGTGACCACCAAGGCTCCTCCTTGTTGTGTGTATGTAGTATATGATCAAGAAGTTAAGAACGGAAAGTACCCGTGAAGCAAAGTGTCAAAAGGAGGTCACATCCACCTTAACTGAAAGAGGAAGAGTTTGAAAGGGTCACAGCTGTATTCTGCTACCCAGAGATTCAGGATCTCCAAAGAGTCAGGGGATTCACCAGATCTTTTCTGAATAGTCAACTTTATGATTTATTACCAGTCGCTGACAAACTTATGATGTGTATCTTCATCACACAGATCATAGAAATTATGTCATTGTGGAAAAGAAAACTGTGGTCTGATAGCAGTATATGAAGCTTTTTAGCAATGGCTCTATCTGTCTATCTATCTATCTATCTATCTATCTATCTATCTATCTATCTATCTATCTATCTATCTATGGTTTTTCAAGACAGGGTTTCTCTGTATAACAGCTCTGGCTGTCCTAGAACTCACTCTGTAGACCAGGCTGGCCTGGAAATTACAGATATCCACCTGCCTCTGCCTCTTGAGTGCTGGGATTAAAGGTGTGTGCCACCACCGCCCAGCACAATGGCACCTTTTTAAAAATTATTTTTTATTATGTGTGTGTGTGTGTGTGTGTGTGTGTGTGTGGTGTGTGTGTGGTGTATACTTGTGAGTATGGGTGCCGCCAGAGGCCAGAGGCATCATTTGGAGTTGCAGATGGTGGTGAGTTCCTGATATGACTTCTGGGATTTCTGGAACAGCAGTATGTGCTCTTAACTGCCGAGCAGTCTCTGTAGACACTAGCAATTATATCATTTAATATTTATCTGTATTGTCACTTGGTTAGATAAACTTCTACTGAAATGAAATATATTAAAGTCGAAGACATATTTCTGTGACTTTTTCACCAGGCAAAGAATATGTTTCCTAAGATCTTTGCACAAATGCTGTGATCTCTATTACTTTTTCCCCACATTAATTAGGGGGTCGTCTAAGATCTCACTTTGCCAATCCAAGTTCATGAGGCTCTGCCTCTGGGACTTAAAGATTGCTCGTCTTTGGAATGTTAATGACTTCTCCAAGCTGCTCACATTTTTAATTTTTTTTCCCAAACACTTCCGCTTCACCTTCAGGAACTGTGTTTGACCCATTGGGAAACACTGAGAGAAGAAAGGGTTTTCTCCCAACTTTGGAACCATCTTAACTTTCCCATTTCCTCTCGTGGTAAGGGAAGCTCTTTAGGAAACCCTCTTCACCCAAGGAAGTGCTCATGAGCTGACCAGCAAGTCTCTCATAATATAACAGCATTACTTTTCTATTATCCTTATTATTGTTCTAGTCTGTATTTTTTCCCTTCAGAGTGTTTGCCGCATTGTTAAGTTAATATGGGTTTTTTCCCCCATTATTTCCTCTACTTGTCTTGATGCACATATTTTCTCTCTTAGTGTCAAAATAAGGTGATGGTGAATTAGGAGTCCTTTCCGAGCTGAGAATACTTTTGTAATCTGGTAACCTTTGGCATGAAGCACATATCCTATTGAATGATGGCGCACTTAAGAGTGATTCACCACTGAACATTACAGAAAATGGGCTGAGGGGCTCAAAAATTCAAGGCAAGTTTCTTCTCCTCAGCGTGGGGTATATACTGTACTCTCGCTCTTCTACCCCCTATTATGTGGTTAAGAGAGAGGAGATAATGACGGCTTCCTAAAGTTCCCTGTAATGCACTCCAAACTCTGTTAGGTGTAATGGTTTTAAAAGGCAGAATGAAAACACAGCCAGGAGATCAACACAAAAGGAATCATTTCCTGATAGCGACAGTGAGCCTGCGTTCACACACACACACACACACACACACACACACACACACACACCCTGCCCATTAACTGTAATGGGAATTATGAGTGCCCTATTAAAGGAGCTGACACCCTCCAGATGTGGCGAGGGGACGCTCAGTCTCCCTGGGTTTCTTGTATTGATTTAGTTTCTTGTGGTAGAATAAAATCCTGAAGTGTTTTTTTTGCAGAGCTACTCCTGGGTGTTCAGTCTGTTGTTTTTGGAACTTGGGGCATGCAGAACAACAATTACTAATCCCCAGGCAAAATACAGTTAATCACGGATGATGTGTGAAACCCAAGCCAGACCCAGATTGATTAATTTTCAGGTTAGAAGCATTGACCTGTCATATTCCTCTTTGAATAAATATTTATTCAACATTTGACCTTTCTGGATCTAGGCAAATTTCAGGGTGGCTAAGATTTCTACATTAACATGGAAATGATCTTTTAATTATTCAGAATGTTGATTAACAACATGTCCAGATTTGCATAAAAGGAAAGAAATGTAGTTTTACTCAGTAATATTTCCAGCCAACATTTCTCTATATATGAATATAGAAACCTTGATCACTGGCAGATACTCAGCTTTGAGAATGTTGTGTTGGCCAATGTCTGAATATATGTATGTGTGTGAATAGGCACACATGCTTACACGCTGAGAAACATTTACACAAATGTAACATGGTCTCCTGAGCTTTCAAGTGGTGTATCCTGCAGATTTCACAGGCAGTTGACATTCAACATGTGCAAGCCTTCCCAGCAAGCCTCTCCTGTTCCCAGTCTCACTAAAGGAAGCTTCTATTCCTCAGTTACTCAAGCCACAGGGGCACTAAAGCACCATCTTTCAAATTCCACATCCCCACATTGACCACTGTGGGTTTCATCATAGGTACCTCACTCATCATGGCGCCTCATTTCCAGAGGCTACAGGAGGGCCTCTTGTGGTGGTGTAGTAAGTGTGAATCTAGCACCAGACCAGAACATCCTGAGGACACACAAATCCAGAATGCTGAGATCCAAGATAGCTCCAGAGTCAGAGACACAAGAGAAAGTGAAGCAGCGGTGGTTGGGGGTGGGGTGGGGGTGGAGACGTAAGATGGGGAGTATGTCCTTAGAATTAGGAATGCAGGCAAGGACTTGGTCACACATGGCCTAAAACAGTAAACAAGGAGAATTAGAGTGATGCCCAATATATTGTTTTCGAGTCATTGTAGAACAAAACAATGGGATAAAATAAACAAATGTCCTACTTAGAAATTATTCCTGAGCCAGGCGTGGTGGCACACTAGAGGAGTCAGATGATCCTGGGAGGAAATGTTTTCATCAAATGGGTAGACAGTCCCCTGCCCCAAAAGACCAACACTAGTGGGATCACCTCCAAGATAGACATAAGGATTGGGGCATCAGGGATTTCTGGTCTTCAGACACTGAGGGCTGATAATGTATCTGTCAAATTTCCACAGAGCTACAGAATGTGGAAGAAATTAGAAACTCCCAAAGCAAACTGTTTGAATTTTGTCAATGCTTAAAGTGCTGTTATGACTGAAGTCACCATGTTAAAGAGAAGGGATCAGCAGGGGTTGGAGGGGTCAAGAGAGGGTCTTGGGGGTGAATATGATCAAATATATCATATACATATATAAAATATAATAAAACCTATTATCATACATAGACTGCAGCCAGTGAACTGGGGATATAGCTGAGTGACAGAGCATTTCCCAAGCATGTACAAGACCCTGGATTCAACTCATAGCATCACAAAAAAAAAAAAATAATAATTACAGTTATCACCTTAACCCATTCAAATGTTTGTGTTTATCAAGTGTGCTGTTCAACTAACTTTATAAGTAAAGGTTTGTTGTGAGACAATCATTTTGCACACTGTGAATATGTATTACTCTCATTGTTTAACAAAGAGCCAGCCAGCCAATAGCTAGGCAGGAAAAGGTTAGGCGGGACTTGCAGACAAAAAGAGAGCTTGGGGTAGAAGAGGGTGGAGTCACCAAGAGACATGGAGAGAAGCAAGATGAATATGCCATGCTGAAAAAAAGTACTGCCATGTGGTAGAGTGTAGATAAAAAATATGGGTTAATTTAAGTTGAAAGAGCTAGCTAGTAACAAGCCTAAGCTATCAACCAAGCATTTATAATTAATAATAAGTCTCTGTGTGGTCATTTGGGAGCAGGCTGGCAGGACAGAGCTGGCCAGTGGTCCTGATGAAAAACTCCACCTACAAAGGTTAAATGTGAAATTGAGTGCACAAAGTAGAGCCAAACTGATAAAATTATGGCCTTATCTACTTCATATACTGGGCCGTGTGTGTGTGTGTGTGTGTGTGTGTGTGTGTGTGTGTGTGTGTGTGTTGTGTGTGTGTGTGTGTGTGTGTGTGTGTGTGTTTGTGTGCTTGGTTTTTTGTCTTTTGTCTTTTGGTTTTTCAAGACAGGGTTTCTCTGTGTAACAGTTCTGGCTGTTCTGGAACTTGCTCTGTAGACCAGGCTGGCCTCGAACTCACAGTGATCCACCTACATCTGCCTCCTGAGTGTTGGGATTAAAGGCGTGCACCACCACTGCCTGGCTCATACTGGGGTTTTTAAAGATAATTTCGTTAGAATGAAGGTTCAGCTGTCTACAAACAACAGGCCCCTGTCCACAGCCTGGGGATTCCCAGGCACCTGTCTGAGGCTTGTGTCCTGCACCTGTTTAGCCACATCTCCACTGAGGTCCTCTTCTGTGCCAGATGCTTTCCAGGTGCCTTATGTCCAAAGGCGTCTTCTCTCCCCATCCTCTGAAAAGCTGTCCTCGATTTCCACTCCACTCCTTAGCTCTTACCCTAGTCTCTGGTTATGTCTCCCTCCCTCCCTTCCTCCTTCCCTCCCTCCCTCCCTCCCTCCCTCCCTTTCTCTTCCCACTTAGGGTTAGCTAAGTCACATACAGGACTGTGACATTTAGAGACAATATTTCATTCATGACATTTAGAGACAGTATTTCATTCATAAGGGTTTTCATTCAATGTTCATTCAAAAACACTAGTAGAACATGGTGGTACACCCCTGTAATCCCAGCACTGGGGAGGCTGAGCAAGGAGGGTCATAAGTTCAAGGCCTGCCTGGGCTGCTCAATGAGACCTTGTCTCAAACAAACAAAAATATTTACTAAGTGTGAGTTAATAACTCATGCTGTGTCCCATTGAGTTGAAAGTCATGGGCGTGTTTATACAAGGTACATCCAACAGTTAGAGTGGTAAGCGTTCTGAGAATGAAGGAGGCGAGGCTGCTTTGCAAGAGCAGCTCGCTCAGCTTTGTGCCCACAGGGTGCATGGATGTTGGTGAACATTCGAGATGAAAGTGTCTGGTAAAGGGCAGAGCTGAGCATAACATGGACAAAGCTGGTAGAATGGAGCCAGGGCCCACATTACAACTGCTGAGGAGTTTTATATTGTTGGCAACCGAGAACCACTGATGCATTTTACAGTGCTTGGGTGCTCTAATTCATACTCTTAAAATATTTTGGTAGCTGAATGAAAGAATTGGTGGGGACTTAGAGCAGGGGCAGGAAAACCACTTAGCATCTTAAGTGAGAGATGATTAGATGAAGGAAGTCAATGGGAGAGTTGAGGATAGACTTGAGGAATAGTTTTAAAGACGGTGGAGAAAGATCGATGAGTGATTTCGGGCACGGGACACACCTGAGACTTCTAAGAGGTGTGATAATTTGGTCTAACATTTACTTAATGGGTCTGGGAGCCAAGGTGATTTTCTATGAATACAATTTGAATATAGAAACAACTGAATATAGAAATTCTCATCCTTTAAAAAAAAAAAAAAAGAAAGAAAGAAATTCTCATCCTGACTCACTCTATCCCACTAAAAGTCAGTAGGCTGAAAGAGATGGTATAGACAAGTTAGGTGAGACCCGATGGGAAGGTGAGACCCGATGGGCACAGGAGGCAGCAAGATGGGCGAGGAGAGGTGAAAGCCCATGGGGACAGACAAAGGGAAGATGTCAGTCAACACAAGAGGTTTGCTTCTGACGATAATATATAGCACTTGTTTCTGCTGGAAACCAGACAGCTCATTACTTTTTGTCAACTTGACACAAGCTGGGGTCATCCGGTAAGAGGGAACCTCAACTGAGAAAATGCCTCCATCACATTGGGGTGTAGGCAAGTCTGTGGAGCATTTTCTTGATGAATGACTGATGTCGGAGGACCCACACCATTATGGGTTGGGCTGTCCCTAGGAGAGTGTTCCTGGCTGATCATCAGAGCAAGCCAGTAAGTGGTGTTCCTCTGTGGTCTCTGCTTCAGTTCCTGCCTCCAGGTTCCAGCCCTGAGTTCCTGTCCTGGCTTCCCTCCCTGGTGGACTGTGATTAGGATGTGTAAACCAAATAAACCCTTTCCAAGTTGCTTCTGGTCATGGTGTTTTATCACAGCAACAGAAACCTAACTGGGACACCAGTCAAGGTAAGTTCTGGATTTCACCTGACTAGACTGCTGACTTTAATCGTTTATAGCTCATTTCAGGGTAAAACACTCCATAGAGTACTGCAAAGCCAGCAAAGTGTATGTATTGGCTGTTTGTTTGGTTTTAGATTTTTTTCATTGTTCAAGGGAAATGTTTTTCACTAATAAGACCATTGCACATTTTACCACTTTTTATAAGAAACGGCATGTGAAACTTCAGTAAATTGATACCATATTTCTTACTAATCCTAATATTTGGGATCCCGTATTGGATATCCTGGGCAATGGTCCCACACTGTCCTTTATTTAGGAGTAAGTGGAGTGAGGCAGATGGAGGACTCCAGAGTTCTTCAAAGACATTGTATTTGATGTTGTAGATACAACACTGCTTTCTTTCTCTTGACCCAAATTTAACATGTACCTCTGTGTGTGTGTGGGGGGGGCCTATCAGTTCCTCAAAAGGTGACCTACCATACAACTCAATGCAGAGAAGAACAGAAGACGTAAATCATTCACATACAGATGTCAAAGAATTTAAAAAATGATGCTTCAGTGGTTAAAAACACTTGCTACTTTCCCAGAGCACCTGAGTTCAGTTCCTAGCACCCACATGCTGGCTTATAACTGTCCATATAACTCCACTTCCAGGGGATATGGCATCCTCTTCTGACCTCCTTAGGTACCAGGCATGCACTTGGTAGGCATACATACATCCAAGCAAACACTCATCCACATAAAATACAAAATGAACAAGTCTTTTTTTGTTTGGTTGGGATTTTTTGGTTTGGTTTGGTTGATTGTTTTTGTTTGGTTTTTTTGAGACAGAATTTCTCTGTGTAACAGCTCTGGCTGTCCTGGAACCTGTAGACCAGTCTGGCCTTGAATTTACAGAGATCCTCCTGTCTCTGCCTCCCGAGCATTGGGATTAGAGGAGTGCGCTACTACCACCTGACTGAACAGGTCTTTTTCAAGATGGGGAGGAGTTACTTAATGCCATATTTTAAAATTTATATTTGTATTCCCATATTCTTGAGCAGTTTGGTGGCATATGCTTTTAATCCTAGCACTTGGGGCTGAGATAGGAAGATTGTGAATTTGAGACCAACCTGGGAGATTTAGTGAGTTCCAGAGCAGCCTGTGCTATATAGCGATAGACTGTCTCAAAAAGAACAACAACAAAACTACTGAAGAAAGAAGAGATATCTCCGTTCTCCTGCGCTGGAGATGCAGCCTACCTAGCGTGGGCAAGTCCTGAGATCCCGAGGAAAACCAAGTTCTGATGTTCTTGCCCTGCAGCCTTGCTCTCAGCGCTGAGTGCACCTGTACAGTCCTGGAGATCTGAGCCGTAAGTGAGAACACTTTAGCAGCATCACATGCAGGAAGAGGGAGAAGGCTTCGTTGCTTTCTGAGCTTAACTGCAGCAAATGATTGACTACTGTGGAACATCCCAGGTCCTCAGGAAGGGGTCACATGCCTGTGGGGATGCAAAGAGACCACTGGAAATGCTGACATGCAAAGGAGAGGCGATGGAAATGTATGTGGGAGGACCACAGAAAACACCGCTGAGCACGGGTGGGCTCTTTCTGTCTTGGTCTTGAGGTGTAATAATTTTAGGTGGATTTTAATCTAGACTTGAAAGGACCTGGTCCTGGTATGAAGAGTTATGCTTGTCAATAAGGATGAGCCAATATACAATCCTTCTCTTTGCTATGAGTCTTGGGTCGATTAATTATCGATTTCCAGATGTTTGAGACCACGTTCCAGATGACAAGAGAGAGGACTGTTGGCAAACAGATGCAGTCCAGAGGCGCGAACAATTAGTCTGTCTTTGTTTGACGTCAGCTAAAGTGTACCATTGGCTAAGCCAAGCCCGCAGCAGCAGGAGATGGCAACACACTTGTTCACGCAGGGGAAACTCAGCCAAGTGGAAGCATCCAGAAGGTTATCATGGGTTGATTATGCCAGATTCTCTCCAAACTTCTTCTAGCATTTCACTGAGTTGGCTATTGTAGTGCAGTGGTGTGTGTGTGTGTGTGTGTGTGTGTGTGTGTGTGTGTGTGTGGTATTTGCTTTTCTTTGTTGATTTATTGATTGACTTATTGAGACAGGGTCTTGTCTCTCTTTACTTCCCCTCTGCCGTAAAGTGTGCAGCTCTGTCTCGCCACACCCTTCCGTCAGGATGTTGTATCCATGGACCCCAGGTGGTAATCTTTGAAACCTTGGACCCAAATAAAAGTCTTCTTCTTTTAAAATGTTCGGTTCATGTGTTTGTCACAGCAATGGAAAAACTGGCTACCACAACACAACAATCATATATGATGTAACTACAGTCATGTGTGTGTCCATTGGATGTCTTTGTTAGTTTCCTGATCTTTTGTAGCCAGTTACCAAATACTTTGTGTCTTAAGACAATACAGATAGTGTCTTACAATTTTTGTCATTCAAAATCTGAAATAAGTGTCCCTGTTGCTAAAGCCAAGATCTTGACAGAGTTGTTATTCCCTCCTGAAAGGCTATTGCAGGGCTCCGTGTTCTTAGTTTCTTCTTTTTTTTTAGGTGAACACAGTCTCATGGACAGGCTGGCTTCAAACTTGTTATGTAGCTAAAGATGACCTTGAACATCTGATCTCCCTGCTACTACCTCCCAAATGTTGGGCTTACAGACTTTGCCACATGCCTATTTTGTTTGTTTGCTTTTATGTGGTACTGGGGATGTACCTCCTGCACGCTACCAACAGAGCTATATACCTAACCCTGAGAATCTATTTTCTTGCTTTTCTAAGTTTCTAAGGACTGCCTGATAGTCTTTGGTTCATGGCACTTTCTGTCATTGAAGTCAGTCAGGAACAGTGGACTCTTTTTCACAGGATTACAGCTCTCTAATACCAACTTCTGTCTCCATCTCCACACTCTAGGACCCTGTGATTTCATGGAGCCCATGTGCTGTGTCATCATCATAATCTACACACTATAAATTTCTTAGATATCATGTCTTTGCATTTCTCATAGCAACAGGAGTATTTAAGTACATAGCTTCAGTTGATTCTTACATTAATAGAGCAGCAGTTTCAAAGGTACCTGAAATGTCCTGGTGGTTGTTGACTTTCAGACGGTGTGCAAGTTGCACTAAAAGCCAAGTCATGCCACACACGTTGGTGCACACACTGGTAATTCAGCACTCAGGGAAAGTCAGGAGAACTGTGAATTCAGGGCCAGCTTGGGCAACAGAGAGAGACTCTATTGTGAAATATTATCTTAACTATGTCAATACATGTTGCATTTGTTTCACCTTGCCTGCCTAAGGCACCTGATTGGTCTAATACAAAGTCAGAAAGGACAATAGCTGGGCAGCAGAGGGATAGGTGGGGCTGGCAGGCAGAGAGAATAAATAGGAAGAGAAATCTAGGCTAGAGAGAGAAGAAGGAGGAGAGAATGAGGGAGAAAGAGAGGGACATGCCTGGGGCCAGAAGTCAGGCAGACATGAGAATCAGCGAAATTAAGATATACAGAGGGAAAGAAAGGTAACAAGCCCCGAGACAAAATGTAGATGAAGAGAAATGAGTTAAGTGTGGGAGCCCACAGCGGTTTCCTAGTGAGAGCTGAGCTTGCTTTACCCTGCAGGGCTGCATAAGGGGATGGATTGATCACGTGCATGGTTACCAGGTGTTTGGAAGGGTCTGCAATTGGCTGTGCTAGAAGGAGGTCTTTTGCTCCACACCTTGGTATTCCTTTAAAAAGCCCTTTATGCCCGACAGTGGTGGTGCACGCCTTTAATCCCAGCACTTGGAAGGCAGAGTCAGGTGGATCTCTGTGAGTTCGAGGCCAGCCTGGTCTACAGAGCAAGATCCAGGACAGGCACAAATCTACACAGAGAAACCCTGTCTCACAAAACAAAACAAAACACCCCAAAAACAAACAAGCAAGCAAACAAACAAAAAAACACAAGCCCTTTGGAAGCTACAGAAGGGGCCGATGGATAAGGATCCAGGCCTTCCCAAAGTTATCCTGTGTTTCTATCTGTCTCTCTCTCCCCTCTATATTTCTATCTAAATCTCTTATCCCTCACTCCTCAAGAGTACCCTGGGGGAAATGGGGGGGTGTGTCCCCCACAGTTAATTTATAAGAGCTAGCAAGAAACAAGCCTAAGCTAAGGCCCAAGCATTCATAACTAATAAGTTTCCATGTCGTGATTTGGGAGCTGGTTGGTGGCCCAAAAGAAAGCCTGCTACAAGACTCTGTCTCAAAAAACAAATTCAAGTCAGTAGAATATGTTTGTAAAACACACCCAACAAGCAATAAGGTCATACATTGTCTGTTCGCATTTATAATCTGGTCAACAAAAGAAGTCTTAATGGCATTGCTTTGGAAAAAGAAGAGGCAAACCAAGAAAGAAGCCATCGAGACAAGGCCAGAGAAGAGAGGAATTCCTAACTGGTGTGAAGCCTGGACAACACAGCCAGATGGAGTCTGAGAGTGTAGTAAGGATGCCACTCAACAATTACAGGGGAGTTGCTAGACGACCCAGTGTGTCTGAGACACTGGTAATGAACCATGGAAATAAAGCAGGTAAAATTCTGAGCCAATTATTGCCAGTGGAAGGTCCAACATACACCTAAAGAAAACATACTCACAGTCTGCTAGGCAGCTTAGCTGTAAGACTAGCAGATTAATAGGAAAAACCATACAGATGTGTGAACCGTGGGTATATTAGCATGCCTTCTGTTGCTGTGATAGGATACCACGACAAAAAGCAATTTAGGGATGAAAGGGTTGATTTTGGCTTAAGGGTCCCAAGGGATAGAATCCATCATGATAAAGAAGCAGTGCTGTGGGATGATCTGTATGTCCTGTGGGAGCCCTTCTTGGGTTCTTTGTGGCGTTACCCAGCAGGTCCGCATAGAGGATGATTAGGACCATGGGCCTGAGTGCAGGTGTCTGAGATGGTCTGCACTTGGCTGTGCTGGGGGATGGTCTGTATGTCAAGTTGCTCTGATTGGTCAATAAATAAAACCTGATTGGTCGTGGCTAGGCAGGATGTATAGGCGGGACTAACAGAGAGGAGAAATAAAAGAACAGGAAGGCAAGAGACACTGCAGCTGCCGCCATGACCAGCAGCATGTGAAGATGCGGTAAGCACAGCCACGTGCAAGTATAGATTTATGGAAATGGATTAATTTAAGCTATAAGAACAGTTAGCAAGAAGCCTGCCACAGCCATACAGTTTGTATGCAATATAAGTCTCTGTGTTTACTTGGTTGGGTCTGAGCGGCTGTGGGACTGGCGGGTGACAAAGATTTGTCCTGACTGTGGGCAAGGCAGAAAACTCTAGCAACAAAGCAGAGGGAACACATTTTATCTGCTCACAGGAAGCAGAGAGAGGAATGGAAAAGGTTCGGCAACCTTCCCAAACAGTACCACCAACTGGGGAACAGATGTTCAAATACATGAGCCTATGAGGGACATTTTTCATTTGAACCACCACAAAGGGTAAGAAAAAAAATCCTTGTGTGGCATAGTAGTAGGAAGTCAGAAAAAAATAAATGAAATTGTTAAAAGTCAAGAAATAGCAGCCAAAACTATTTCTTAGAAATGAAGAGATTGATTCTGGAAGAAAAAGCAAAAGTAAAAATGTATTGGTGGAGACACTGGGAGACAGGCCTTTATATTGGTGTTTCCTGTTTATGTAATGTGCATTTTTCAGGCAATAATTATGCTTAAGACAAGAATTCACGAACATTTACTTTGAAAATAGGAGGGTAGGAATTATTTACAAAGGTAAAATATCGGGGGCTTATGGAGAGCCTGCTCCGAGGCCACTGCTATGGGATGGTCTGTATGTCAAATTACTCTGATTGGTCAATAAATAAAACACTGATTGGCCAGTGGCTAGGCAGGAAGTATAGGCGGGACTAACAGAGAGGAGAAAAGAAAGAACAGGAAGGGAGGGGAAGTCACTGCCAGCTGCCACCATGATAAGAAGCATGTGAAGACATCGGTAAGCCACGAGTTGCATGGCAAGGTATAGATTTATGAAAATGGATTAATTTAAGCTATAAGAACAGTTAGCAAGAAGCCTGCCATGGCCATACAGTTTGTAAGCAACATAAGTCTCTCTGTTTACTTGGTTGGGTCTGAATGGCTGTGGGACTGGCGGGTGACAGAGATTTGTCCTGACTGTGGACGAGGCAGGAAAACTCTAGTTACAGGTCACCTCTAGGATAATGCAAGAAAATACACAAAGGCAGCAAGGGCTAGACTTTATCTGTTGGAGGGTATTTAGAAATAAGTTTCTATCTATCTGACTGGTAAAATAAGAAAACACACATGCTTTCTGATGTTAACTTTCTCTTTTACTTCATCTTAAGAATTGTCTCTGATTCTTTCTGTCTTCACACAGCTACATATCTTATACATTCTATACATACAGCTACATGTCTTATACATTCGGCCATACATCTCTATACACAGTTACATCTGTTTTCACATGTCTACACATCTATCTTTTACATACATTTCTCTTCTATACATCTCTTCCATACAGCTTCATCTTCTCGTCTCCACACAGTTACAAATCTCCACACAGCCACAGCTGAACATCTCATTTACACGGCTCTCTCAGCATGCAGCACTTTCCACAGTTCCTAGGCATGGCTCCTCCACACAACAGCCGCTCTTCCACAGGGTTCTCTCTCTCACACTCACTCACATACACACATTATTCACTCACTCTTTACTCACTCATTTTTTCACACACCCACTTCCTCACACTTCTCTCATGCTTCTCCTTCTTCATTTCTCACCCAGCACACACACACACACACACGCACACACACACGCACACACGCACACACAAACACACGCTTCACTCACATTCTGCAGCAGCTCTCACATAGCTCTACACAGCCCTCCCTCCCCACACCACAGCTGCTGCTTTCCCTTGACCAAATGCTAGACATTTATAAGTTACATTTTCAGGGCCCCACCCATTCTCAAAACACAAGATAAGTCAAGTAGCTTCTCTTAGTCTAGTAAGGTCACACTGACCCATGCATGTAGCGCTAAGTTGGTGAGGGGTCCCAGACAGTAAACAGTGGCTGAACCTTGAGCGGTCAGGGTACGTGCAGAAATCACTTTCTTCTACTGCAAGAACTATGTCTTGATGTAGACAGCCTGGCCTTGATTTAGCAATAAACAACACCTGGGAATTAGTCTTTGTGTATGTTCTGTAGGGGAGGTTTAGTCTGTTTCGGAATAGTTGTAAGGTCTTTGCAAAATGTGTAAAAGGCTGTCTTTGAGACTGAGAATACTGTTACTTTCCTGTGTCAGTAAAGAAGAATATTCGGGTAATATTTCTGTTCATCGGAATAGTACAGCTTAAGCAGAAATCCATAGCTAAATGTGTGCCCAGAGATGTACAACACACCACCACAGGGCTGTGCAAAGCACCCACAGCTGTTCTTACAGGGAGGTTTAACGGTGGCACATGAGAAAATTACAGACAGAAAACAACCGGCTCCCACAGCCAGGGACCCCACGGCTTTGCCTAGTGGGGCTCCCCATCAGGGAGTTATACGTCTGGTGGGTCGACCTGTCAAACACTAGTTATCACCTGCTGTATCCCCCCATGGCCCTTGGCAGTAAAATCTCTACAAATGCCCTTTATGTGTGTGTGTGTGTGTGTGTGTGTGTGTGTGTGTGTGTGTGTGGTGCGTGTGTGTGCCAATACGTGTGGAGGTGCAGAGGACATCCTCAGCTGTCATTTCTCAGGCACTAGCCATCCACTTATTTATTTATCTACTTTTGAGGCAAGGCTTTTCGCTGGTGTGGAGCATAGCTCAGTGATTGAGAATGGCTGGCCAGTGAGCTCCAGGGGATTGCCTCTTTCTCTCCACAGCTCTAGGATCACCAGCACACATTACCACGCCCGGCACCCACTGATTTTCAACACAGGTGCTGCTGATAAAACTTGGGTCTTCATGCTGACACAGAAAACACTTTACCAACTGAACTCTCTCCCTGTTCCCACTCTGTAAGTCATAATCTCCAAAGATGTGTTCTAACCTGGGATTTCTTTATTATGTTTCAGTCCTTGAAAGATTTTAGTACGAATTGGTCTGTTAATAAACATGCCAGTCTGCCATGAGACAGGCCAGGCAAAGGTCCTTGGATGGCATAGACAGAATAACCAGGAAACTTGTTTTAGGACTGCCGAAATGTTTCTGGAAGAATATCAACAGAGACAAAGTTTGTTTTGAAAGGGAAACATCTTGTTTATATTTCCATAAAGCCAGTCACATCCAGTTCCTTAGATGTATTCTTTTTTTTTTTTTTTTTTTTTTTTTAGCTGACATTCTTCCTTTATAAACTTATAAACCAACCATAATTTTCTTTATCGCTCTGCCTATTTGGGAGGAGCTGACCATGCCTGATAAAATTATTGAAATTTTCAGTAATCCATGAAATGATATTTCTGGAGCAGATAGTATAGTTTAATTAACTTGGGCAGAGGCACTTTCCTGCCTATGTGTCTACTTACCATGAACCCATGGTTAGGCAAGGACTTGGGTGACAGTGAGAAAACACATGTAAAGTTCAACACCAAGTGTGGTGGTGCAGGCCTGTATACCCAGCAATTCAAAGGGGGAGCCAGGAAGAGCAGGCATTTAAGATCATGCTCAGCTTGTTTTCGAGTTTGAGACTAAGCTTGGCTATATGAGACCCTGTCTCAAAAAGCACAATAATAAACAAACAAAACATAGAGTAACACTAGGGATTTGGCATATTTGGTCATCTCAGACTCTTAATTGTTTATTTGAAAACATCGAGGTTGTTTGGCAAAATTATAGATTGAAAGATTCTCCTTCCACTTGCCTTGTGGGTGAACAAGGCCCAAGTCCTCACCATACATTTTCTCATGAAGTTGCACGGTTTGGCCAGCTGAACTCAGGACTCCGAGTCTGAAAGCAGAAAGAGCTAATGCAACCAGTTCAAAGGAGTCAGTTAATGACTGGGTAAAGAACACAAGGCCAAGGGGCATTTCTCTCCATGGCTGAACCATGGCAATGGTGCCTCTCACCTACTGTCACCCATTCAACCAGTACCCATGGGCCATCCTGTTGCGCAGCACTTTCCTCCACACTGGGAACACAGCTGTGGATCCAGTGACCCAGTTGTACCTCACTGAGATGCAACTGTGCAATTTAAGAAAAGTACGGCTGCCCCCCACCCCCCACACACACCCTCTCATCAAAACCCAGTCCAGAGTTCTGACTTGAAGGCAGAAGTTTCACTTTGGCATGAAACCTGTCACGGACTCAGAAATACTGATCCTTCAAGGAAAACCAGCTTATCTGTCCAGCAGTTTTCCCTGTCCATATGATCATTGAGCAGCTCCCTCCCAGATGGAGAACTAAATTCCACAAAAAAGTCACCCCTTCCCCTGCAGCTGAAATCAGGCTCTAGTGATATTAGGCTTGCACAAATTGAAATGGGGGCTAAAAGCTCAGATGTGAATTCTCCGATTTCTTGCTAAGCTGGAAGCTTTTACGGGGCTCACTTTAAATTGAGAGGCAGAGTTTAGACCCTTTTGTTACTTAAGAGACTGAGCAAATTAGCAAGTCTGAAGAAGCAAATCTTTTTTGATTACTGAACTATTACAAATGCCCCCTGGCCAAAGGATAACCTCTCTCCAGAGGGAAATGTTCGGTGAGAACTTGTGCTTACATTCATAAAATCTGTTAAAGCAAATCTCTCACATTTCCATTAAGTCGGTAAATTACTTCTAGGGGTAGAGAATAAAATGCTGGTAGGAAATGGCTGGACCATATTAATGATGGGAGGTGGGGCTGCAGAGATGGAAGAATTGATGCGGCCTTTATGGTGCAGGGATTTTTTTTTTTTTCCAGCCTTCCTCACGTGTTGGGCTAAATGTAAATGATGTCACCTTCTCCTCCTTGAGTGCGAGGCAAAGTTATCAGGCCACGGAGGCTTCACAGAGCACGTTGTGTGGCTGACATTAAAATGACTATGGGGTTATTTCTTTTCCATATCTATTCTCCTGGAAATTTTTTCAAGATTTTATTGTAGATGGGGCGGGGTGGGGAGGGGGAGGGAAATGCATAATGCTACGGAAACAAAGCGCCCAGCTCCCATCTTGCTCCTGGATTATTGCCATTCTATCTCAGCTCTGATTGAAATCCAAGACTTTGTATCGAAGCCTTAATGAGATGCTGGCAAATATCTTTCTGCCCCACTGGAAATGTAATCTTTCTATTGAACATTTTGTCCTAGTGAATTTCATCTGCAAGAGCATTTTACATTTGAATCAGAAAGGTCACTGCTGGGGAGCAGAACACAGGGCTAGCTCTGTTCAGTTTTGGGGTGAAATCGAACCCAGAAGGTATGGAAAGAGGATCAGTGGCTCATAACAACTAATGAGTTCATTGTTTCATCCAGAAGATTAAAGTCAGGGTACCACTCTCAAATGTGCTATTTCTAAATACCGGATTTCCCGACATATGTACAAACCCTGACAATCTCATGTCCACAATGCCTTCCCAACATATGTACAAACCCTGACAACCTCATGTCCACAATGCCTTCCCAACATATGTACAAACCCTGACAATTGCATGTCCACAATGCCTTCCTGACATATGTACAAACCCTGGCAATCTCATGTCCACAATGCCTTCCCAACATATGTACAAACCCTGACAATTGCATGTCCACAATGCCTTCCCAACATATGTACAAACCCTGACAATCTCATGCCTCCCAAGAATGCTGACTTACTATGTGGCTTTTAATGCACTGTGCATACTTCTGTTACATTGACTTAAGGAAACTCACATGTCATGACAGTTGTTCCAAATAGGCCATATTTCTCTACACATTTTTTCCAGCTTTGTGTGAATGAAGTCGTCCATGCTATGGACTTCTTTTTTCCTTGTCTAGTTATCAGCATTTTCTGAGCCTTTGAACATAGTTACTCATTTAGTAAACTACTAAATTATACACTCCTTTGCCCAGGTTGAGGTAACAGAGAAGGAAACAGCTAGCTAGTGGTCTTGTTCAGATAAGAAACAATAGCCAAACATATTTGCAAATAATTGGGTCTAGTAGTTAAATAATTGATTTCATCTCTGTATGCAATAAAGCATACCATAGTAGAAAAGGCATATACATATGTATACATACTAACGTATGCGTGTTGTTAAGGAAAATGTATTCTTGCAAATATAAAAACTGTTGCTTTTCATGCTGTGCTAATATCAGAAGACTGAGCATTTAACTGCCATGTGGAATGGCATTTATATGTAGATTTGCAAATCAAAAAAGGCCTGGCACAGCCTCCTTTGAATTCACTTGAATACTGGCAGCTTACTGTTCTGTGCAATATGATCAATTTAATCAAAAGATGACTAGAACTACTAGAGAGATTTACCTGTATTAATAAACCAAAAGATTAGGCAACAAAACCAATTATCAGGACTCCAGGTGTGGAAGGAATTCAAGGAAGTGAGCAGCTAGGAGATGATTGATGATCTTTTTTTACTTTAGTTAAAATAAAACCCTTTACATTTCAGAGCAGTAGATTTTCTGCCAGCCTAATGTAAGGTGGTTATGATGCTAAACATGGAGAAAGAAGGGGAAATTTTTCTATAAATAAAATATATAACTTATAAAAGTGTTTTAAAGTGCCCATTGAATTTTGCAGTGTTTACTTAAAACTTAGCATAATATAAATACTTTGAACCCTCAATTCCACTGAGGATGTTAGTTTAGTGAGAAACTTTACAGGGATTGATTACCAAATACCATGAAATTTTATTTATAAAAACAAAAATATTGAAGAAGTCTAAGAATCCCATGCTACTGGTTTGGCTGTGCACATTATTTATCCTATAGAACTTACATGTTTTTGCTGCTGTTGTTAGCCTAGGCTAGCTTCACTGTCTTGTGTCAGATACCTAAGGGCTGAAGTCACAAGCATGAACCCCCATACCCGAGCAAACATGTAGATTCTATATAGTGGAGTAATAAGGAAGCTGTTAAAAATGATGTTGTAGAAATATAACTGAAGAAATACATTTATTGACATGTGGAAATATATTTGAAATGTTACACTGTGTAAAACCAAACACAGTGTAACACGAAATCTAATTTAGTCTTTTAATAAAAACCCAGAGCCAGATATTGGGGTAAATGCTGAAAGATCAGGGAGACAAAAGAACAAGCCACAGCCACCTCTCACTTCACTAACTCCTCAGCCAATCCTGTCTCCACAAATCCTCAGACTGAATATCTCTCTGTGTTCTCAGCCAAAAAGTTTCCTCAGCCAAAAGGCTTCAGCCGAAAAGGGCTTCTGTCGAAAAGCTTTTAGCTCCTGTCTCCTCACAGTGATACTTCCTTCCTAGTGTTGTGATTAAAGGCGTGTGATCCCCAAATACTGGTAGCAAAGGCATGAGATCTCAAGTGCTGGGGTCAAAGGTGTGTGCCACCACTGCCTGGCTCTGTTTCTCTCCTAGACTGAGTCAATCTCATGCAGACCAGGGTGGCTTTGAACTCACTGAGATCTAGATGAATCTCTGCCTCCTGAGTGTTAGGATTAAAGGGGTGTGCCAACACTGTCTGGCCTCTATGTTTAATCTAGTGGCTTGTTCTGTTCTCTGATCTTCAGAAAAATTTTATTAGGGTATACAATATATCACCACACAACAGTATACACTTAATACTTTTCTTTTTAAGAGATTAGCATTTAAATTTTATTTTCAAGCTTGTAACAACGGGAGCTGGAAAGTGGCTCAATTGGTAATGTGCCAGCGTAAAGACTTGAGCTTGCTCCCCATCACCCATGTGAAAGGCAGATGTGATGCCATGCACCTGTAATCCCAATGCTGGAAGGAGAGCCATGCAGATCCCCAGAGCTTGCTGGCCAGCCAGCCTAGCTGAATTTTGAGCCCCAGATTCTATGAAAGACCCTGTTTCAAAAAATACAATGGAGAAGCAACAGAAGACACCTCATGTTCACATACATTTGCACACATATAGATGCACACTCACGTGTACATAAACACACATACAATGTCTTAACTTGGTTTCTGTTGCTGTGATAAATACCATGACCGAAAGTGACTTGGGGAGTAATAGGTTTATTTCAGCTTATACATCCACGTCAAAAATCCACCATGGAGGGAAGCCAAGGCAGGAATGGAATCAAAGACCACAGAGGCATGATAGTTACTGGCTTGCTCATCATGCCTTGCTCAGCTTGTTTTCTTATAGAACCCAGGACCACTTGCCCAGGGTTGGCATCGCCCACAGTGGGCTGGGCCTTCCCACATGGGTCATTATTCAAGAGAACACCCCACGTGTGCAGAGCCCAATCTGATAGAGGCAGTTCCTTGATTGAGATTCCTTCTTCTCAGGTGACTCTAGTTTGTGTCAAGTTGACAAAAACTAACTATAGTGTGTGCACACGTGCACACATGCAGTGTGCACACACATACAGAAATCATATGCCCAGAAACTACCCTCAGAACATACAATCAATGAGTGCTACTGAAGAAGATGTAGTCCTTGTTTCCAAGAAGCATCATTAAATGAATCATGTGGTGGTATTCTAATTGTACTGAAATGTGATTTTGATTGTATGTTAATAAATAAAGTTCCCCGGGGGTCAGAGCTATTAGAGCCATAGCAAGAGTGTGGCGGTGGTGGCACACGCCTTTAATCCCATAGATCTCTGTGTGTTCAGGGATACAGCCAGCATTGGAGACATACGCCTTTAAGACCTGGGCGGCTGTACATACAGACAGTGACGAGGCAGTCACGTGTTTGGGTTTACAACCAATGAGAAGGCAGAACAAAAGACTATGAAAAGACGGACAGACAGAAAGTAGATCTCTTTCAGGAAGCTAGGAGCACTCAGGAGGAAGGGTGAGATTTTAGCTCTGAGCTCTGACCTCTCGGCTTTCTCTTTTACATCGGTTCTGTGTTTCTTATTTAATAAGACGGTTGGTTACATCTACAGAATCATTTTGTGCTTCTTCCTAGAGAAAGCAGGTCTATAGAGAGATACCTGAATGTGGCCAGCCTCCTTCTCCTGCCGTGCTTACCTCCTTTCTCAGCCACCCTTGCCCCAGCTTCTTCACTGAGCCTCTCTTCTGACTGAATGTAAGGTCCCAATGCTGAGTGATCAGCGCACTGGGTTTAGACAGTCTAGTGACAAACTGCCACAGTCCCGCATTGTCATAGCCTCCTCAAGACCGGCTCTACAGCATTTGGCTCTGTCAGACCTAAGGAGGTCCTGCCCACAATTTGCTCAGCAAATTGGAAGAGCAGACGGGAAACAGAACAAGCTCATCTAGAGAGATGAAGAGACAAAAGAGCTGCCCCAGAAAAGCTGCCCATCTCCGTAGCTTGATGGTGGCACTTGAGCCCTATCCGTGTCCCTTCAGCCAGGGCATAGATTAATGGAACGAGGTTGGTTAGTTCATCGTTTTGGATTTAGATATTTACTGTTTAAGATTAATAAGCAAAACTCCTAGTAACAATCTTCCAGATGCCCTTGCAAATCAAGAAGCCTCCGTTGCCTTGGGTCCTCCTGAGAGACAGGTGCCCTAATGACTGCCTGAGAAATTCGGTTGCCATTCAAAGAGCCTGACAATTTCATATAGATTGTTTGCATTTCTCCTCAGTGTTAAAATCTTTATGAAGCTATTACTATGTGGCAGGATCCATGCTACACATATTATGTGCTTTTTTTATCTATTGAATTTTTATATCAAGTCTGTATAGTAGGTGCTGCTTACTCTAACTTCCAGGTGAAAGAACTGTTTAAAGATACTAAATGTTAAGGTACATGTGCATAATTCCAGCACTTGGGAGGCAAGATCAGGAGAACTGTGAAGTCAAAGCCACCCTGGGTTACATAGCAGCATCTTGTCAAGATAAATAAATAACAAACAAGTAAACTGTGTATGTGTGAAGGTGCATATGTGTGTGCACACGTGAGTGTGTATGTCTGTGCACATGTGTGGAGGCTAGAGACAACTTTAGGTACTGTTCCTCCTCCATCTGCCTTGGTTTTTGAGATAGGGTCTCTTGCTGGTCTGAAGCTTGGAGTCTGTCGGTTTACACCTGCTCAGCACTATGAGACTATAAGCAAGAACCACCATGCCTGGTAGTTTTTGTTTTTGTGGGTTTGGGGGATTGAATGCATATTCCCAAGTTTGTACAACAGGCACTTTATTGACTGCACTATGTCCTCAGCCTGGTAATTTGTTGTTGTTGGTTTTTGTTTTTCAAGACAGCGTTTCTCTGTGTAACAGCCCTGGATGTCCCGGAACTTGCTTTGTAGACCAGGCTGGCTTCGAACTCACGGAGATCCACCTGACTCTGCCTCCCAAGTGCTTAGAATTACTCCCACGTGCAGTAATTCAGGCGACTGTCTCTCATGAGGACCCAAGGCAACTGAGGCTTCTTGATTTGCAAGGGCATCTGGAAGATTGTTGTTAGTTTTGTTTATTAATCTGAACCATAGTTAAATGCGTGTGCTACCACCCCTGGCTGCTGGTAAATTATTTTAAAAATTAAAGACATTTAATTTTTTTCTTCAAGTTTTTATAGAATAAATTAAGTGGTAGAACCAAAGCCTGTTTGTTTCTTATTATTTAGGATGTTGTGGCTACAAGTACCAGAAAATCCCAACTAAATTGTATTATGCAGGAAAAAAATCCATAGTTCCCAGGACCAGGTATCATGTGGCCCAAAGCAACATGACAAACCCAAGTCTTCAGACTCTACGGCTTTGCTGATTTCTGCCTCTTGGTTTTATTTTCAGGCTGATAGCAAGACAGCTGTTCATCAGACGCAAGCATATCCGGACACAACATCCAGGCAAAGAATGGGCACCAGGAGCTGGGGGTGTGGCTCTGCTCCTTGACTACTTGCTTAGCGCATGCAAAGCTCCGGGGTTGATCCCTAACACGGCTCAGCCCAGCACAGTGCATGCCTGTAGTACGCAGCACTTAGGAGGCCGAGGCAAGCCTGGGGATGTTAGTGAGGTACTTAGGAGAGGGAGATGGGCTGGAGAGATGGCTCAGAAGTTAAAAGTTTCTGCAGCTCTTGCAGAAGACCCTGGTCCAGTCTCAGTACCCACAAGACCACTCACAACCACCTGTAACTCCAGTTGCAGGGTGGCATCCAACACCCTCTTCTGGCTTCCTGGGGCTCCTGCATGCACAGGGTGCACATAAACTCATAAATACTATCTTGTCTCTCAATATAAGAATAAGGAGACTTTCTTGGGAGCCCCCTACCCCAAGACTTCCCTCTATGTCCATATTGTCAAAATTTAGCCACAAACACGTTATTTAACCACTTATGACCAAAGACATAGGGGTGCTGTGATTGGTCTAGATTGACATCTGGGATGAAATAGATTATGCCGTCTACAGGATCTGTCTTGCTGTATTGCTTTCTACAAAAGTGATTATTGCCAGGCATGGCTGTGCATGCCTGTAGGCTTAGAGACAGGAGGATCGAGAGTTCAAGGCCAAAGCCAGACTGGGCTGTAATAAAAAATATGCAGACACCATATTGTTTTGTTTTGTCTCATTTTGCTTTAAGTGATTATTATTAATTATTTAGACTATGTAGAGCCAAATGTTAGGTCTATTACAAGCAGTGTGTGTACTCTGAATATTAACATTATCTTGAGCTCTACATTATTTCCTACCTTGTTTTTTCCTAGGTCCTTATATTTTGCTATATTGAAATATCCATCCATTCTAAGCGATTATGAATGTGACCTCATTTGGAAAAATAGTCTTTGTAAATGTAATGAGTTTAAGAATCTCTATGTGTGATCAATCATCATGAATTACTCAAATCACCCAAATTTGGATTTGGTCACCTCCAAATCCAAAGCACAGCATAAATTTTTCCACTTCCAGCAGGTGTCAATTTTTTTTTTTTTTTTTTTTTTTTGAGACAGGGTTTCTCTGAGTAGCTTTGCGCCTTTCCTGGAACTCACTTGGTAGTCCAGGCTGGCCTCGAACTCACAGAGATCCGCCTGCCTCTGCCTCCCGAGTGCTGGGATTAAAGGCGGCACAGATAGCTTCTTGGTTAGGGGCGGGCCCACTTCCCCCTCTCAGGGCTGGGACCCTGTCTGACTGGAACCCGGGAATGTTTTATACATTCTGCCACAGTCTCTGAGTTCATACGTGCGTCAGTCCTGCTGTGTCTGGAAGATCCTGTTTCCTTGGAGTCCTCCATCACCTCTGGCTCCTACAGTCTTTGTTTTCTTTTCTGACCAGGTCCCTGACCCTTTTAAATTCTGTCTACTGTAATTTAATTATGGTTTGAGTAAGAGATTTGCTTTTTGTGAAGAGGATTCGATATTCAGCCACCGAGTCACTAAGGGAAAAAAAGAAATTATATTGATAGAGAGAATTCTAAAATACTAGATATTTATAGTATTTATAGTTTATATATTATGCCATATACAAACTATAAATATTATAATATTTATATTTTAAAATATAAAATATTCTTGACTAAAAGGGCTGAGGGAAATGTTCTAGGTTTTTCAGAAAATTAAAGCCATTTTTATCATTCAGGAATAATATTCCATCACAAATAATTGTATTCAAGCTGTTCAGAAGGAGAGAAAGGGGTATCTACTGATCACAAAGTACAGACCCAAAGGTTCATAAAAGACACTATAAAAATCATCACATATTATTTGAGGAAAAGCTCTCACTTCCATGAACTTTTGATTTTTTTTTTTTTTTTTTTTTTACAATGTTGAATTGTTCTCTTCGTTGTTGAGTGTCAGGGGCAGAAAGGTCTAGAATTAACATGTTATGTATGGGATGGAATTGCTCTCAAAAATGTTTCAAAACAGGGAGTTAGGAACAGAGAATTGAAGTCCTCATTTAACAATCAGTATTGTTTTCCATGACTACCAGATTCTCTTCCTAAGCATCTAGGCAGTACTAATTGGCCATGCCAAACACAAAGAAACATTGTCCTGTGAATGTAAAAAACATTCATTAAAATAAGTATCTACTAACTGGGCTTCAGCCAGCTATTTCATCCTCCCTTCTTTTCTCCCTCCCTCCCTTCCTCCTTCCCTCCCTTTCTCTTTTTCTTTTTCTCTCCCTTCCTTCCTTCCTCCCTCTCTCCCTCCCTCCCTCTCTTTCTCTTTCTCTCTCTCTCCCTTCCTTCCTTCCTCTCTCTCTCTCTCCCTCCCTCCCCCTCTCTCTTTCCTCTTACTGATGATGTAGAAAGGAATAAAGTGAAAGAGAAAGGGAGAAGGATGGAGGAGGAGGAGAGGAATAAAGCAGGAAAGGAAGGTGGAGAAAGGGCAGGCAGTTGATAAGAATAGTAGAAATCGGCATCACAGGAAAAAAGAGTTTGTTCAATCACCAGAAGCCCTTTTTCTCATACCATGTTGTGGTGGTAATCTAATTGTACTGAAATGTGATTTTGATTGTATGTTAATAAATAAAGTTGCCCGGGGGTCAGAGCTATTAGAGCCATAGCAAGAGTGTGGCGGTGGTGGCACACGCCTTTAATCCCATAGATATCTGTGTGTTCAGGGATATAGCCAGCATTGGAGACATATGCCTTTAAGACCTAGGGGGCTGTACATTCAGACAGTGACGAGGCAGTCACATGTTTGGGTTTACAACCAATGAGAAGGCAGAACAAAATACTTTAAATAGACGAACAGACAGGAAATAGAGCCCTCATTTCGGGAAGCTGGGACACCGCAGGTGGAAGGGTGAGATTTTAGCTCTGAGCTCTGACCTCTCAACTTCCTCTTTTGCATTGTTTCTGTGTTTCTTATTTAATAAGACGGTTGGTTACATCAATACCATGTTAACCTGCTGACTAGTTCATTTGGCGTAGAAAACAGGCATGAGATACATCAAAAAGATGTGTCATTGGGTAATCATGGAAAATGTAAAACAGTTGCTCATAATTTTAAACAATGCAAAACAAGAGTGGACAGGGACCTTTAAACCTGATAAAGACACCAGCCAATTAATAAAACACACATTAGATGTTGTCTTAGTTACTTTCTATTGCTTTGAAGAGACACCACAAAAGGCAACTTACAAAAGAAATATGTTTATTGAGCTCTTGGTTCTAGTGAGTTAGAGTCCATGATCATCATGGTGGAGAGCATGGCAGCAGGCAGACATGACCCTGGAGCAGTAGCTGAGAGCCTACATCTGATCCACAAACTCTAGACAGAAATACAGGGAGAGAGAGAGCTAGCGAGTGAGCTAACTGGGAATGACATGGGCTTTTGAAAATTCAAAGCCTACCCGTGACACACCTGCTCCAACAAGACCACACCTCCTAATTCTTCTCAACCATTTCCACCAACGAGGACCAAGTATTCAAATGTATGAGCCTATGGGAACCACTGTCATTCAAACCACCACTGATGTGAAATGTAACAACTGTTCTCATTAAGCTCACCAGCTAGCTGGGGTGGCTACTGTCTCTACTCAGTGTAGTTCAACATTGGGTACAATGGAAGAAGAAAATGAAACTTAATGATTTCAGAGGGTATGACTGTCCACATAAAAAATCTGAAAGAATGCACGGGTCTTTTAATCACATCTAGAAATCAACATATTCCTAGAGTCCAGGAATATACCCAGATATACAATTCTAAAGATATTTATTGTAATATATATATAAAGAAAACCAGGAAAAAAATGAAAAGGAAACATGTAATCCTTATACAGAAAAAAATTATGACTTTTTTTTTTTACTAAAAAAGTTAAAACTATTGAAGACTTGGAGACTTGCTCATAGGCCAGAAGTTCCAAATATGTAAAATGTACAGGAGAAAAACATACCCACATATTGATAGATGGGGAAATAGTAATAAGATTTTATATCCATTTATAAATAAACAATACTCTTAGCAAAACTAGGAACAGAAGGAAACTTCCTGAATTCATTGCAAATCCCATACTCCAGGGTGACGTAATGGTACCCCTCTAAACCACTGGTTTTCACCCTTCCTAACACGCAGCCCTTTAATCCAGTTCCTCATGTTGTGCCGACTCCCAGCCGTAAAATTATTTCATTGCTACTTCATAACTGTCATTTTGCTACTGTTACAAATAGTAATATAAATATCTATGTCCCAAAATATCTAATATGTGGTCGAGAACTGCTAAACTAAAGGATAAATATATAATATCTGTGGTGGGGTGGGGGTGTCTAGGTTATGTGACACGATAAGATGATAGAGTAAGTTATAGTCAATGTATTAGCATTAATAACAGTTTGTGGGTTTTTTTCTTATACAAGGGGATTGGAGATATGGCCCAGTGGTTTATTGTGTTTGCTGGTCTTTCAAAGGACTGGAATCTAGTTCCCAGCATTCACATCAGGCAGCTCACAACCGCCTGTAACCCCGGCTCCAAGGGCTCGCCTCTGCAGGTATCAGCACACACATGTATACACAAAAATAAATACTTTAAAAACTCAAGTTTGGACTGGGGATGTAGCTCAGCTGGGAGCATGCTTGGCTAGCATGCACGAAGCTTTGGGTTATTCCACATTTGTGTCTTTAGATCACAGTGGAGCCGATGGCTGGGGATGTAGCTGAGGTGGAAAAGTACAAAGTAGGGGTCCTGCTGAGTTCTCTTTTTCCTGTGCATTTTCAATGTTCTGGCACCAGTAAGTAACTAGTGCTTCCTTTCCTGAGGGATCTGCAAAGCCAGTGGTGATAGAACAAGCACCCACATTTATATGGTTCTGTTTGGGGGTCCCCAGTCTGCCCGCCCCTACCCAACACTGTAGTGACTTATTAGTAAGTTTTTGTATCTGGGTAAAATAATCTCTTTAATTTGTTCTTTGTCTTAGTTTGTGTGTGTGCGTTGTTTTAAAAAATATTTAGGAGAACATTTAGATGACAGTTTTCTTTCTGTCCTCTCTCTTCCCTCTCCCCCCTCCTCCCTCCCCATTCTCTGTCTCTCATGCTAGGTAGGAACCGAACTTAGAGCCTGAAGCACACTAGGCATGTGCTCTGGGCTTAGCTGCACCAATACCCTTGTCTTATTTTTCTTTTAAAGATACACTGAGTTCTACCAGAGGTGGGAATACAAGCCAATAATGTCAGTACTTGAGAGGCTTAATACTGCCATACTGTGGGTGAGGTTTCACTGTGACTCTTGGAGGAGCACAGATATTTGGACATGGAGTCAGTTTACAGGTCATAGTCCAGAGCAGAGCTGTGATACAAAAGGTAGTATTTTATAAGCAGACAAGACATGATACAGAAACCAAAAGCCTCTGTTTAGCTTCAGTGTAGTAGGTAGTATAAATTTATGAAATACCAGTCATTACTCTGATGGACTGATAACATACTGTCTGGACCTACACTTGGGCTCATGTAAGAAACAAAACCAAGACAAACCTGTGGGTGTACTTACAAAAGAGAACATTTGAAACTATGATGGATTTAGAAAATGGACGTTATAGTTAACCTGGATTGGCTGATTGTATAATTCCAGAGTAGTGCTTTTCAAAATTTACTGTGTATAGGATTATTTGAGGAACATGTGCACATCCAGTGAAGGGATCTGGGAACTGAATCCAGGGCCTTGTGCATGCTAAGCAAGTGTGCTACCACTGAGCCCGAGGATCGTTTTGAAAACAGTCTCTAGGCCCAACCTCCCGACCTTCTAGTTCAATGCATATCAAAGGCAGGCTTGGAGAATTTTAAAACAATACCAACCAACAATGGGCTTTTGTATTATTGTTACGTAGAGTATATAGGTTATCAAAGGGGGTTGACAAGTGTATACATTGCTCTGGCTTGTGACTGAAGTCCAATGGTTTCTAAAGTTGGCAAGCCAACTCCCTTGAGTATCTTTAAATATTATCCAATATAGACCAAATCTATATTCTTTCCAGGTCTGGAAAGTTTTCTCTCTGTGTTTCATTATGAAGTTGCCAACAAGTGATTCATCTGCAGCTAATCACACATAAAATGTTTTTAATTTTGTATAGACAGAGCATAGACGTCTATTTGGAAATGGGGGTGAAATTGGCTCTTGGTTCCACTTGGCTTCACTCAAAGTCAGCTTCCCTCATTCACCTATTTTCAAAGACTGCAAAGCAAAAGAAGAGTTTTCAATGAATTCTTTCACAATACATTCTGTGAAGCCACTTTTTGGTGCTTTCCTAATTCCCTGCCCATCAGTAACTCTGGCTTTCAGACTAGGTGACATACGACCTGTGTGTGAGGGCATGCTGTGAGGTGGCCCCACTTTACTATCCAGTAGCCCCCCCCCAACAGAGGCTCCCTGAGACTACAGTCCAAATGAGGAAGACATGGGCCATCCTGGGGCAAACCATCATCACCACCAGCAAATACATTCGACCCCCAGAGCTACAAGGAGCAGAGACCCACCTGGGCCAGCTCCGTCCTCTGTTTGTGCCCCCAGCAATTTTTCCAGCACCAAATCAGATACCTAATAGAACTGTTATTTCAGGAGAAAGGGAAGGTTTCCTATTGTGGATCCCCTACCCCAGTGCCCTGGTATGTCTGATAGCATTTATAGCTGATCCCTGATCCCAGCAACTGTCACTTAATATTGAATTGTTGACTACACAAACCCTGCTATCTGTTTTATATTATAAATAATCACCATTTTCCTTTTGCTTTCTCTAATAATATGGTCACATTTAAGAAAGCAACTACCAGGAGCTAAAGAGAGGCTTCCGCAGTTAAGAGCATTGGCTGCTCTTCTAGAGGACAGGGTTCAAATCCCAGCACTCACATGGTAGCTCACAAGTGTCTGTAACTCCAGTTCCAGGAGATCTAACAAGCTCACATAGACATACATTCAGGCAAAAATGCCAATGCACATAAAATTAAAAGAAAAAGAAAAAAAGCAGCCTAGCAGTGGTGGTGTATGCTTTTAATCCTAGCACTGGGGGTGAGGGCAGAGGCAGGAGGATCTCTGTGAGTTTTGAGGCCAGCCTGGTCTAGAGTGAGTTGCAGGACTCAGAGTGAGAAACCCTGTCTTGAAAATCACCCCCTCAAAAAAAGCATTCATGCAAGGACAGCTTGAAGGGAGAAGTCAGAGTTTGTCAATGTCTTTCCTAGGAAGGCCACCCTATCTGTCCTTTCTCCCTTCTGCCCAGCCCCAAGAAGGAGCTTGTTAGAAAATGCCTTCCAGTTGGCTAGGGTTGGTTACAGTGCCCTCGTATTTCTGTATTGCAATATCCTTTAAACCCTTGAAAGTATGCACCATTTCTAAATTCTAAAATCAAATCTAAAGAGAAAGAGCTAATTTTGAGACAAGGTTCCCTTGTGTAGCCCTGGAAATCTCTTCTATGTAGACTAAGTTGGAACCTAACTTTCAAAGATCTGCTTGCCTCGGCCACCAGAGTACTAGGATTAAAGCACTCGAGTAATGTGAAAAATATGTTTAAAACCATCTGTATGTCAAACCCAAAGTTTTTGTTTTGTTTTTTTAATATATACAAAAGTTAGATGAGCTTTGAAGAGCCATAATAGTACTGATGAGTCACTCCTGGGCTCGCGTAGTTGAATTTTAAGATACACTGGCAGGAAGTCAACAAAGATTTTTAACCAAAGGGAAAAGATACATCCAAAGTGCAGATGATGAAGAAACCAAGTTCTTTGAAATGAACTTGAAGCCCAAATATCAAACTTTTGTGGTTTTAAAACCAAATTGCCTTGATCTTTCTCTTTTCAAAATGTTAAAGAATCATAATTGTACATTTTGCGAGAGAAAATACATCTGTATGACAGCAGCTAACTCTTCCATTCCCCAGCAAAAAGTCAGAACTATTTATTTCAGAAAGGTTAATCTCAAGTCAAGCTTCACTTTGTGCTTGAAAATAGTCTTAAGCGGGAATAGTTAGGCGAAGCCTCCGTCTGATTGGCGGAGCGCCCTGGAAGTTAATGTTATAGGTCAGGACATTCATCACAAAGGGAGTTTGCAGTGGCAGAGAACTTGGTGTGTCCTCCGCCCCCTTCAGGTTTTTAATTGACTGCTTTACAAGCTCACCTCAGTCTAATTGCCTTCAACCTTTTCCCCCGTCCCCCTCAGAAGCCTATAGATCAGTCTCTCATCAGCCAAGGAAACGCTGCCAGTTGCTGGAGTTGGTTATCCTCATCAGGAGCAGCATCCGAGAGCAGGTACCAAAGGATGCGATGTCAAAAGCATCATTGTTGAAAGAACATAACATGTTCCATCTTGCTGAGAGAGTTATTAGAGTTCACAGAACTCATTTAAATAGCAATCCTCTCTAGACGTGGCTCTTCATCCCATAATTACTTGTTTTTTATTTTATTAATTTTATAAACATTTTGTTTATTCTTTCATAATTCCATACATATATAATGTACTTTGATCATATACCCCCATTAACCATTTTTCTTTTCTTTCTTTTTCTCCACCCACCACCACTGCATTTTATTTATTAAGTTGCTCGTATGAACTTGGGTGGTGGGTTACTTGTTTGAGCAAGGGTTTTTCCAATGAGGTCTGTGACTCCTCCTTGTCTCAGCTGCCATTAACTGCCTATGCTCTCCAGGAAGGGCTGAGGGTCTTGAGCCCCT
Organism: Peromyscus leucopus; assembly: GCF_004664715.2. Lineage (NCBI taxonomy): Eukaryota > Metazoa > Chordata > Mammalia > Rodentia > Cricetidae > Peromyscus > Peromyscus leucopus. The sequence continues at coordinate 48,004,661 of NC_051066.1, read as the reverse complement.
CTGTTAATTCCACTATTTGGAAGACATTGTTGAATCCTTTGAACATAGGATAGGAGGATGGAGGGATGAAAGTTAAATGATGCTGTCCTCTCCTCTCTCAAAGCATGGGGACAGCAGGAATGTGAATGTCCCGGATCTCCCATTAATCAGCAAGGTTCACCTGCAGGTGGACACTGGATTCAACCACATGAACTTTGTCCCAGATTACTGTCTGCTCTCGGGGCTCGTCAGTTTCCCTTAGAAATCATTTGCCATTCCTCCAAAACTGCCTACAGTGTCATGTCTTCCCCCACCTCTCTACAGAAAAGTTAAGAAACTTCTAGACCTCCCTGGAAGATTACGTACCCAGCTTCCTGTGATGCCCCTGTGCACTGAGCAAATTTAGGAGCCTTTTCTTCTTAATTCATCTATTGTCGGTTCAGTTCAGTGGACTTCATTACAGAAATGTCAGAGGGCACAGAATTTCCCTCCATCCCTCCGTCATCATCCTTCTGGACGAAGGACCACTCCTCCAGCTGGAGGCACCTGCTGTTATAGCTCTCTGGCAACTTATGCACTTCTGCTTTTCCATCTTGTTTCCAACTGCACCGTGCTCTTAATTCAATGTCCACAACCACCGCATCCTGACTGGCAGGCCTCTCTTAGGTCAGGTTTTTGCTTCAATAAACAGTGGCAAGGACAGGCTGAATTACTGTCCATTCACAATGGGCAAGAAATTGGATGCTTTAGAAGCTTGAAACCAAGACTATATATTAGAAGGTACTAAAAAAAAATAGTTTGAGTGTGTTAGGGATGTAGCTTGGTTGGCAGAGAACTTACCTATAATGCATAAAGCCATCTGTGCCCCAGCATCTTACAAGCCAGGCAAGGAGTCACAAGCCTGTGACCTGAGCACTCAGAAAGTGGAGGCAGGAGGATCAGAAGCTACTGTGTGACACTATTCCTGGGGACACATGGAAAACATGACTCCTCACCCTAGATAAGGAACTGACAACAGACCAAAGTAATGATAACACCCAAAGCCCAACTTAGTGACCCCAGGAGTTTTTATCAGGGTTTGTTACAGGAATATAACCAAGGGAGGGGTTACTTATAGGACCATAAGTAACTCAAAGACAGCTGCATCACAAAAGTCAGCCCAGCCTGGATGACAGCTGGAAGTCTGGACTACACCATACAGCCCGAGGCATTTCAGCAGATTGGAGAGTGTCCTTTCCAGGTAACTCAGGTGGTCTCTGCTTCTTTTAAGCTGCTCTGCTGGTCTGAGAGACTCTCACCAGTTCTCACAGATTATATATGCTAAGGAGAGAGACATTATCAATCTGGTCAGTTTCAGGGACTTCCTGACGCTATTTTAAGTTGTTTACTTCCTGAGTTTAAACAGATCTTCCAGGTGGACGGAATGTCTCATCTCCCCTAGAACGCTTTGTTGTTTTAGTTCTCTGTAATCATCCTGTCCTAAAATGCCTGTTGTTTCTGTAGAGTAAAAAGTCTATTCTCACTTCCAGGTTTTGAAAACCCATGAATCTCTGAGCTCAAAAACCCACCAGTCCCTCAGCTTGAAATCCTACCAATCTCTGAGCCTGCCCTGAGACCACATCACAAAATCCCACCCATCCCAGGTCACCCTGGAAAGCTCTGCTCCCCAAGAAACCCTATATAAAGCCTGCTTCCTGCTCAGTTCCCTGCTGCTGCTTGCCCGAGCAGAGGCAGCCACACTCTTGTGTCTTTCCCAATAATTCTCTTGTGTGAGGTTTGTTGTGTGGTGTGACTTTGTGGTATTCCTAGGCTCTGGACTGCAAGTTTACGTTTCCCTTCAGAGCCGTAACATTTCCACTGGGGAAACCTCTTCCCTCAGAGCTGCAACAGTTACCTCCTCAGAGCTGTAACACTTTCTGTTAATATTCTGATCCGCCCCTTGAAATCCCACCCCTTGGTGTTGCCCTGTGTTCTGTGTCTTGATGCAAAAGCCTCGTCTAAGGAAAAACTCCTCCCCTTCCTCTCTCTCTCTCTTTTGCTTTTCCTCTCACAAGGTGTGCACCCTCCACCTCTCTCTCTTTCTGTCTCTCTCTTTATCTTTCTCTTCATCTCTCTATTATAATAAACTCTCCACATGGATGCAGCGTCTGGGTTGTGAGTTACTGGCGGCCGCCACCATACCCGCACGGCGTGCATCTGCCCGGCATGTTTCCCTGCACGTCTGGGATACCTTTGGGGGTCCCCCGCACAATAATTCATAACACTTTCAGTTTCACCTTCCTTTTAACAGCCTGTGTTTTAATGAGCCTCTTTCAAAAATGGAGGGTTTCAATCTCATAGGAAGCTGTTACACAATAGAAGCTCAAAGTTATCCTTTGCTACATAGAAAGTTCTAGGGCAGCCTAGGCTATATGAGACCTTATCTTAAAAACAGGTTTTGGGGTTTGTTTGTTTGTTTGTTTTGTTTTGAATAAATAAAATGATTCAAGGGACATTATAAACCAAACTGAGACCTGAGGAAAGATGTTCCTCAGAAACACTTAAGAATGTTTCTGTCTTGGTGCAGGAAGCCAGGTTAGAAGAGCCAGTCAGGAACTGAATCAAAGAAGCAACTGATGAGTCTTAATGGTGCTCGGGAAATGGTATCTGCTGGCAAGATTTCAGATTAAGGGAGCCAGAGCTTGACGTTCTCAGAGAGATTAGAAGCTTAAAGTCATCCCAAAACAAAAGGAAGGGGGAGAGGAGTGAGCAGATTGAAGGGGAGAAGGCAGAAAGATGGATTGGGGGGGAGGGGAGACAGATGGATTGCCGTGTGTGTGTGTGTGTGTGTGTGTGTGTGTGTGTGTGTGTGTACAGTGTTGAAAGTGGAGGAAGAGAGGGAGAAGATGGAGAAAGGGTAGGAGGAAGAAAGGAAGGGAGAATGGAGATATTAGTAAATCCTGCTTGTTAGTGAGGAGCGTTCCTGAAGTCACTGCTGGTTCTCACTCCGCAGTCTGACTTGCTTGACACCTGGGTCTGAGAAGCAATTCTTCTGTGGTGGACTCCATCTTTGTTTCTCAAGTAATCTCACGTTTTTAATTTGCAAAATCCCAGGTCAATACAGAACAGGTAGTCATGGAATTTGCCTTCTTCAGTCCCATATTCCCTCTGGATCCTCTGTGGCCTGGCATTATTTTTTATGTTTGAACTAGATCTGACGAAACCTAAAGCCAACCCAGATCCCCAAACAAATGAATCCCTTAAAATCAAATGTGCACACCACAGAATCTCAGGGTGGAAGTGAATCACAATGGCCCAAAGGAAGCCTGTTAAATGCCCAAGACATAAGAAAAAAATACCTTTTGGGTGAATATACCTTTTAGCATACCTGTACCCCCAGGATTGGGAAACTAAGACATGAGGATTGCAAATTCAAGGCCAGCCTGGGCTACATAGTGGTACATTAAAATTTTTTTGAAAAAACCCACAAGAATTCTTCCACTATTATAGTTGTCAATTGTATTTGAATGGTCTGGCTGTTGTCTGGAATACAAAGTGTAGCTGCTATGGTGATGCTTAGGAAATTCACTTTGGGGCTATGGAGATGGTGTGGCCAGTAAAGGCATTTGTCATGGAGCCTGGTGGCCTGAGTGCTATCTCTGCCACCCACATTGTGGAAGGAGAGAACTCCCCAAATTAGGTCTCTGACCTCCACATCTGCACACCTGTACACAACCTCACACACTAAATAAATAAAGCTAAAAAGAAATTAAAAAAAATAATTAACTGTTGATAATATTAGGGACTCAGGGTTTGTACTCAAAGCAAAGTAGGATCTTCTAAAGTAGTGTAATTTTTTTCCCTCACCCTTCTACCAGTGTTGAGTTTTATTAGGAAACTTGCTCCAACACTAAAAACCAGGTGTGTATGGGAAAAGTATTTAGTTCTGCCTGTTGATATACAATTCAATCTCAGCAGTGAGTTCACTGCATTGGGGGAAGAAGTGGGATAGAAGCCCCTTCCCGCGGCTGTTTAGGCATGTACACGAGTCCCTTTCCAGTGAACAAAATCTTACCAATTGGATATGAAGTATATTTACAAGACCAAAACACGCCGTGACAGCCCCTCTTTAAGTTTTTCTTTTAATACTTCTGGGAATTGTTGCTCTTGCACTGAGCCATATCCTCAGCCCTCCTTTTCTTTTTACGTTTTGAGACAGTCAGACTAAGTTGCCCAGTCTGGCCTTGATTTCTCTCTGCCCAAGCGGAGCTGTGAACTTACAATCTTCACGCTTCAGACTCCCAAGTGGCTGAGATTATCTAGCCCTTGTATTAGTCAGGGTTCTCTAGAGTAACAGAACTTACAGAATGATATCTCTATCTATCTATCTATCTATCTATCTATCTATCTATCTATCTATTTATCTATCTATCTTCTATCTATCTATCTCTGTGTGTGTATATATGTATATATATACATATATATATATATATTTCTCTCTCTGTAAAAATATATATAGTTCAAGGAGATTTATTGGAATGATTTTCAGGTTGCAGTTTAGTTAATCCGACAATGGCTGGCTGTGGATGGAAAGTCCAAGAATACAGCATTTGCTCAGTCCACAAGGCTGCATGTCTCAGCTGGTCTTCAGTATATGCTGGAATCTCAAAGAACTAGGCTTCAATGCCAGGAAAGGAATGGATGTGCTGGCCGGGTGAAGGCAAGCAGGCAACGAGCAAAACTTCCTTCTTCTATGTCCTTACATGGGCTTCCAGCAGAAGATATGGCCCAGATTAAAGATGTGTCTTCTTACCTCAAGGTCATGTGTATGTGTGTGGGTATGTGCATTTGACTGTAGGTGCCTCCAAGGCCAGAAGAGAGTGTAGGATCCCCTGGACCTGGAGTCACAGGTATCCTGATGTGGATGCTTAGGATCAAACTCAGGTTCTCTGCTTTTAACTACTGAGCCAGCTCGTCATCCCCTGACCTCACTCCAAATAACCTCCCTTTTGATCTATGTTTTTATCTCATCATCAAGAAAACCTGTAGAGTTTACTTCATAAAACAACTCTTAAGATTTTTTTCTGACACAGGAGTCCACATTACAAAAATAAAATCTCCCCAAAGCAGGAAACTATGCTTAGGTTGGGCATGTAAGGGGGGATAGTCAAGGGATAGTTAGGAGTCTACCAACAAAATATGAGCAAAAGGAAATGCACTGAAGCCACTTAGCAAGGTGTGTGTGTGTGTGTGTGTGTGTGTGTGTGTGAGAGAGAGAGAGAGAGAGAGAGAGAGAGAGAGAGAGAGAGAGAGAGAGAGAGAGAGAGAGTGTCCTGGTACTCTTTTTTACAATGTAGGAAGGATACCTCTGGAATGAGGTTTTCAACCTCACAACCACCTGTAACTCCAGGTCCATGGGATCTGACATCCTCTTCTGGCCTCTGCAGGCCCTGCACTCACAGGCATCTACCTACACAGAAAATAAAATAAATTGTTAAAAAATAGTTACTATGGGGCTGGAGAGATGGCTCAGAGATTAAGAGCACCGGCTGCTCTTCCAGAGGTCTTGAGTTTAATTCCCAGCATCCACATGGTGGCTCACAACCATCTACAGTGAAATCTGGTGCCCACAGTGACTCCAGCTTGTGGCTTGATTCCACCTTGGTTTAAGGTCAGAGAGTTCAAGCTTGTTATTTCTCATTAAGGTTGAATAACAGGATGATTGGCCAAAGGCGTGGTTACTAGATGCTTTGAGAATTAAGGAGGTGTTTATACCTGTTCATCCCTTTATCCATGGTAAGGAAGTCTTTTGCCTCCCTTGCTTTGGGTATAAAAAGGCTATGAGAAATAAATTCGGGGCTGCTGAAGCATTCACGGAGAGCCCTCCCGATTCTCTCTTCTGCCTTTGTCTTTTCTTAATCCTCACTCCCCTATCCAGGTACTGATCGACAGGTCAGCTGCTGCGCATGTAATATACATAATAAAAGATACAATACATAAAGCCTCTAAATATTAAAAGACTTCTTAAAACACATTTCTTTTTAAAGTTATTATGACTGTTTTTGGGGCAGAATAACATCTTTATAGTGTTCAAGAAAACACTGCCCTGTGAAGTCACACTGGGTCTATTGAACCCGGGGCAGACGCATATGTGATATTAGTGTCTTGACAGATTTCCTTCTGCTCAATGCTAATGCAGTATCTGTGGGCATTCTAGCTGTGTGTGGTTGAGAGGGTCCCTGCGCTCAGTGTTCCTGGGCAGTAGCTTGCTCGTCAAACACAGACACAGATCCCGGCTTTTGTCCTCACTGTGACAGCTGATGGCCCCTTTTAACACATTAGCTCCCCTCCCCTGGGCAGACTGCTCCATTGTTGAAGATCTGCTGTCATCACTCTGGTCTTCTCTATGTGTCTGGATGGTGCTGAGCTAAACAATCCTTCAGCTCCCAGGGTGCTTATTTAATAAACGACACTGTGGAGTTCCTAAAGAAACATTCCCAATTTTCCTCCCGGGAGATGCCTGTGATCAGGCTCCAACACCCTGTGGGCTGGTTCAATGAGACGCTGCACTGCGGCTCATTCATAGCGTGCTTTCTGTTTCGTCCGTCCCTTTCTAGAAACCACAGGCAAGCCTGATGTTCTCCTCTTCTTGTGATAATTGTCTTCCTAGTTTCCTACATTTGTGGGGAAATATTAGTTTTAAATATTTTAGAGCTAATATTTTTTAAAGATTTGTGTGTGTGTGTGTGTGTGTGTGTGAGAGAGAGAGAGAGAGAGAGAGAGAGAGAGAGAGAGAGAGGGGGGGGGGGGGGGGGGGAGAGGAGAGGAGAGAGAGGCAGACAGACAGACAGACAGGGAGAGAGAGAGTTTGTTACGTGTGTGCTTGTTCTCATGGGGCCAGAATAAATAAATAAGGTGTTGGGTCCCTGGAGCTGGAGTTACAGGCAGTTGTGAACCACCAGACATGGGTACTTAGAATCAAAGTGAGGTCTTACGGAGGAGCTGCAAGCACTCTGAACCACTGAGGCATCTCTCTAGCCCCTTTGAGCTAGTCTTATTTGATTTTGACTTTTGTGAGATAGTTTGAAGTGAGAGGGTTGACAGTATTTTAAAATGTAAGCACACACACACACACACACACACACACACACACACACACACTTAATCTATCCTAGCTAGAAAGAGAGTAGAAATAACAGCTGATGTGCTGAAACTGAAACTGTTGAACCACAGAGCTGTTCCAGAGTTGAGATCCAGTGCAACTAACTTCACAGATAAAGATCTGAGGCTGACATGTTACAAGTGGGTAGCCACGGCCATAGCAATGGGAATATTAATACTTGGTTCTACTAAGAAGCAAGTCTAGACCTCTACCTTGTTGTCTGCTTGAGGAAATAAATTTTGTGCTAGAACAACACCCAGCGCTTGTGCTGTAGACGGCTGCATTGGTGCTGCATTGGTGCTGCATTGGTGCTGCTTTGGTGCTGCTTTGGTGCTCCAGTGAGAGTGGTGTAGTTGCCACAGAGACCACAAGACCACAGAACCTGAAAGGTTTATTCTCTTTCCCTTTACATGCACGGGGAGGTACGCAGGAACCATAGGGACACAGACACCAGGCCAGATGTTGTCGGGAGCAGAAGGAGCCTTGAATGAATGAAGTCCTAAGTGAATACTGTTGACATGGGTACAGCCATGTCAGAGATCATAGCCTCAGACCCATGGGAGCTTTAAAAGCGCCATTAAATGCTTCGGTGGGTCCCCGAGCACACCAGTGCCTGGAACCCCCTCGACTCCACGCCTTGTGTCTGTGGATCTCCCAGGCACGTGCTCATGGCTGCCTCCATGAAGCCATTTCACAGATCTGTCTTTGGCATCGTCAGTTCCTTAAATCACCTCGTGCGGATGTGAACAGGGTAAGGAGGAACTCAACGACCTCTCTCCGTGCTTCGTTTTCCTGGAATTCCTTAGTGTGTCGTCCCAAATCTCTCGCTGAAGACTGAGTTTCGACGCCGCTATTTCACTGCTGGGATAATTTTAATGCTTAGAGTGCAAAGCGTGTCTCAGCAGAAAATGTGAAATGGCTTCATCTCTATTTTGTGACCCTAACAAACATAAAACGTGGAATGAAGCCATCTGGTATTTTCATCTGCTGCTCAGACCCACACTTATGCAAAGCAATCGCTCCTACCATGGCCGCCATTATCCTCACTTGGAGCAAATCAAAGGGAAGAAGGGGGGGGGGGGGGGAGGCAGGCGTGCTGGGGAGCTCATGGTACTGTGTCATTTTTAAAGTGTCAGATTTACTAATTTGAGTGAAAGATAAACCCGAACCAAGGCTAATTTTTAAAAAAGCTGTCCAGAAGTTTCGTTCCTACTAGCTGGTTCTCACAGTGCTGGAAGGTTCTATGCAGGTTCACAGGGAGAAAAATGACCAACAGTTTTACCCAGCTGTGAACCCTGTGAGCTATAATAATCACTGGCCTGGCAAGACATGCTCACACGTACAATAATGGTAGGAATGTTATAGGAGTAACCAGTCACTTTCTGGATGGATTTAAAGCTGGTTCCATAAGACAGAACTCATAGCTGATACTCTTAACTGGGTCAAAAACCCATGTCTGACTATGTTATAGGTCCCAGGGTGAATCTAATTATTATTTTCCTAAAAATGCATATAGTAACAAACTGCCCTCTAAATTCTTATCATTACACCCGTATATCAACACGTCTTTCAACCCTTGTCAGAAAAACTTCTTAAAAAGAAATAGATGCGCTGGGTAGTAGTGGCACACATCTTTAATTCCAGCAGAGGCAGGAAGGCAGGAAGCAGAGGCAGGTGGATCTCTGTGAGTTTGAGGACAGCCTGGTCTACAGATGGCATCCTGGAGGACAACAAGAGCTGTTACACAGAGAAACCCTGTCTCAGGAAACAGAGAGAGAGAGAGGAGAGAGGAGAGAGGAGAGAGGAGAGAGAGGAGAGAGAGAGAGAGAGAGAGAGAGAGAGAGAGAGAGAGAGAGAGAGAGAGAGAAGCTGATTAACACAGAGACCCACGACTGGTCACCAGACAGAGAATAAAAGGAGGTGGAGTGTTCACATGTATCGCACCTCTTCCCTGAACGTTCGGAGATCATTGTGGAAGAAGAGGGTGAAAGACCGTGAGAGCCAGCCGTGGTGACATCTACCACAATCCAGTGTTTACTGGACACGTCACTGCTGCGCACTCACAGCGGCCGTGACAGCATGCACAAGACCAGCCTGACACTACCACAAACCAGTGTGCACTGGACACGTCACTGCTGCGCACTCACAGCGGCCGTGACAGCATGCACAAGCTCAAGCCAGCCAAAATCCCAGCACGGACGGGGAGGGCCTCGCGAAGTCCACGCCGAGATGAGCGCTGGCCTCCCACTCACAGAGATCCACCTGTCTCTGTCTTACAGGCACTGGGACTAAAGGCGTGTGCCGCCACTGCCTGGTAAAATCGTGTTTATTGACTAAAGTAACTGTGAAAATGCAAAACAAATTAATGAGCCAGTTGTGAATTCTTAACCACACAGAAAAAAAGCCATGAAAGGGGTTTTAAAATATAATTGTATTGGGATGTAAAGTATGGCAAGTAGAACTGCAAAAGCAAACACGAATGTGTGTGTGTGTGTGTGTGTGTGTGTGTGTGTGTGTGTGTGTGTGTTTGACCAGGAATGTAACCTAGGTTCTCGAACTTGCTAAGTGTGGTGGTTTTGAATGAAAATGCTCCCACCCCAAAGGCTCATATATTTGAATGCTTGGTCCCCAGTTGATGAACTGTTTGGGAAGGAGTAGGAGGTGTGGCCTTATTGGAGGAGGTGTGTGACTAAGGTCAGGCTTTGAGGTTTCAAAAGACTACCACCATTCCCAGTCTCTTCCCTCCCTCCTTCCCTCCCTCCTACTTTCAGATCAAAGTAAGCTTTGAGATTTCCAAAGCCCACACTAGGTCCATTCGTCACGCTCTCTGCCTGCTGCCTGTGGGTCAGGATGTAAAGCTCTCATCTGCTGCTCCAGTACCATGCCTGTTTGCTTCCCACCATGGTGATAATGGACTCACCCTCTGAAACTGCAAGCAAGCCCCTAATTAAATGCTTCCATAAGAGTTGCCTTGGTCATGGTGTCTCTTCACAGCCATAGAACAGTGACTAAGACACTAGGTAAGCTATCAACCAGCCTTTTAAAGCTTGATTTTTTCAGAAAGTTTTGCTGGCTTCCAACTGTCAGCCTCTTGACATTTTTTTCCCCAACATAATATTTTTATTAATCATTTGAGAATTTCATACAATGCACCCCGTCACACTTGCTTCCTATTCCTGCCAGGTCCACCCTCCCACCCTGGAGTGCCACTCCCCGCCGAAAAGGCAAGTTCAATTTGTGTTGCCCAGATACCAGAGCATGGTCAAACTCCCAGGGACCAGCCCCTTGAAGAAAACAGCTTCTCTCCAGGGCTGAGCACTCCACTCTGTTCGACCATTTTTTTTTTTTTTTCACTGATGCCTCCTGAAGTCTTTCCCAGGAGTGATACTGTAACTAACATCACCACAGTCATTCTAAACTGTTATGCATGTAATAAGATAAAACAAATAGTTACACATTCCCTAGGAACCAAGATGTTCAACACAAAAGCTGCAAATACAAAATCAGAACAGTAAATACCATGTAGTCCTAAATTTGAATTAAAAATACAAATGTATGATGCATTTTAAATGGGAAAACATTCCTTGGCTCTATCTACTGGGAAAGTCTGAGCACGCAGACTGTGCTGTGCTGTTTAAACACAATTCCCCTCAGCCCCAGCCCCCCCAAAAAAGGAGCAGCACCTCCAGCACTTCTCACCAAAGTGGCTAATTTGAGCAGGAAATAATTATGGCTGGAATATGTAGTCCTATTAAAAGACAGGGAAGGTATAAAAACCGCAGAGGTCATGGCTAAGATGTTCAGTCAGAGCAGTTTCCTCAGACCAAATGAAGGGCAATTCAAGCATCAAGATGTGTTTTAGCTGTGATAGACTGAAGCACAGTCAAGTTGGTTCACAACAATACTAAACAAACAAAATTATCCGTCTTTGGAAAACCCTAGGGACTCAACTCATACTTTCTGGGGGGAGGGAAGAAGTCTTCCTCTGCCTTTCCTGGGCAGATTATACCTCAGAACTCATTAATGGGAGGAAGTTCTTCTAGATAGAGTTAATCTCATTAATTCAGAAGAAATTATCAAGAAAGAACAGGATTACCCTGTAACTCACTAATCAGCTGGTCACCATGGGCGGTTCACCCCAGTGGAAGACACCCAGGCATTGTGCACCCCCTAGTGGAAGTCAGCTATTTACAAGGTATTCTTGAAATGTAGTCAAAGCTGAATCCAACACAGTAGCCTCCACTCAGCCACACCTAGCGATTTCAATTTCTGTTCATCTGTATCTGTTGTCCAATAGGGTGGGCACTAGTCACTTGTGGATACGTAAATTAAAATAGTTGAAAGGAAGTAAAACTATCTCCTCAGTCGCACCCACATCATAGCCTCAGGAGCAGATGTGCAAATGTGGATGTTTCCATCACCACAGACAGTTCTACTGGCTAGTGCTAAACAATTTCCGGTGTGCAGGAGGTGCACCTGGCTGCAGGACACGGGAAATAGATCCTGAAATGTTTATAGAAGCCGTCCTAGTTTGCTTTCTTTCTTTCTTTCTTTCATACTTTTTTTTTTTTTTTTTGTAGTAAAGATCACGACCGAGAGCAACTTGGGGAGAGAAAGGTTTATTTCAATTTAGAAGTCCCAGGTCAGAATCCATCACTAAGGGAAGTCAGGGTAGGAACTCAATCAGGAACCTGGAGGCAGCAGCTGATGCAGAGACCATGGAAAATGATGCATAGTGGCTTGCTCAACCTGCCCTGTTCTTATACAACACAGACCTGCCTGCCCAGGGGTGACTCTGCTCCCACAGGAGCCTATGGGGGCCATTCTCATTCAAATCACCACAATAACCCTTCAGTTTCTTTTATAAATGCCTAGTAAAGTAGATGAGTGGCTGAAGATATTCTGACGTTTCAGGTCTTTTATGTGCTTAATACTCCCCAGAGTCTGGAAGATACAAAAGAGAAATAAAGAAATCTCTGGTCTTGTTAGATAGGATTTGCTTGCATGGAATGATTATGGACAATAATGAGAGAAATCCCAAGTAAGATTTAAAAAGAGAGAAAGAGAGAGTTGAGAATTTAGGGATTAAAAAAAGAAGCTAAGGCTTAATTCTAATTTAGTGTCATTGGTAATGATGGCTAACACTAGGGAATCTATACACTTTGACTCTTTGCAGAAAGCGCTCACACATTGCATCTCATTCAGGTTCATTTGCAAAGATAGAAAAATCTAGATCCCAGTGATTTTATTTTATTTTATTTTTTTACAAAGCAAGTTGTACTGGTTTTGTGTGTCAACTTGACACAAGTTAGAATCATCAGAGGAAGGAGCCTCAGCTGAGGAAATGCCTTCTTGATATCTAGCTGTAAGGCAATTTCTCATTTAGTAGTCAATGAGAGAGGGCCCAGCCCATGGTGGGTGGTGCCATCCCTGGGCTAGTGGTCCTGGGTTCTATAAGAAAGCAGGTTGAGGCCAGGCGGTGATGGTGTACACCTTTAATCCCAGCACTTAGGAGGCAGAGGCAGTCAGATCTTGTGAGTTCCAGGCCAGCCTGGTCTACAGAGCGAGATCCAGGAAAGGCACAAAGCTACACAGAGAAACAAACAAACAAACAAAGAGAGAGAGATTGGCCCTTGCTGGTTGTCCTGGATGAGTTCTGGAATCTATCTCCCTTGCTCAGTATTCACTTAAAAATTTTTATTACATTCAGTTTGTTTGTATGTGTGTTTTGTGTTGTGTGTGTGCACATGTGCATGTGGAGGTCAGAGGGCAGCTGTTAGGAGTTGGCTCTCTCCTCCCACCACATGGGTTCTGGATATTGAACTCAGATGTGTCAGGCTTGGTGACAGGTGACAGCCTGCTGAGCCACCTTGCTGGCTGCAGACACTTTACTTATGGCGGTGCGTGGGAATATGACCCTGTGCCCTCTCCTTATGGAGCCACCACGGCCTCCACTCTTATAGCTTTTTCTAAACTCAGGTACTTCCTAAACACCCCACCTCGAACTACAATAGTTCAGTTCAGTTTCTAATTCAGAGGGACAGATTACTAAAGCCACAAAACCAACCACCTCATTTTATAGGGATTTTCAACGTCTCCCCAGTTATAATCTCATATGGTTTGAAGGCTTACATTCCCCCACACCATGATTTTTTTGTGTGTGTGTGTGTGGTTGAAACTTAATTATCAATGCGACAGAATTAAGTCTTGAGGCCTTAAATCATGAGGTGGAGCCCTCAGAAAAGGGATGAATAGCCTTATAAAGCAAAGTAATGGACTGTGGCCTCTTTTGTGTCGTTTCTAACTGGAAGGTTCTCTTTGTGTCTGCAGGTTGGTATTGCTAGAGAAGGGACCACCTCGGCTCAGCTCTTCTGCTCATCCCAAGTCTCACCACAGTTACCTACTTTTCCTTTGTCTCCATCCTGCCCCAACAACCTCTTCTGGCCTCTTCAGGCATCAGGCACACATGTCGTATACTGACATACATGCAGGCAAAATACTCATACACATAAAACATACGTTTTTTAAAAATGTTAAGGACTTTTGAAACCCAACATATGCTTGTATTAAAATTATGTAAGATGAATGCAAGAGAGAAAGAGTCTGGAAAATGGATCCCTATTAATTTTTAATGTAGTGGGAGTATGATTTTTAAGCTCAATTTTTTTTATTGTGTTAATAAGTAAAAGATGGGCTGGTGATATGGAACAATGGTAGAGTGTTTACTTGCTATGCAGAAAGCCTTGGGTTCAATCCCCAGCACCATTGGAGGCAGGGAGAAGAAAATATAGAACAATTGTGAAGTTTACAATACATTAGACATGGTGGTGCAAGCCTGTGAGCCTAGCATTTGGGAGGTGGAGGCATAAGGCTCATGAGTTCAGGGTCATCCTAGGCTATATAGCAAGTTTGAATTTGGGCTACCTGAGGCCTTGGCTCAAACAAACAAAACACACAATGATCTGGACTTGCAATGAATGTTTTTATTTCAGTTATTGATGTATTTATTTATTGTTTTGAGACACGGCTCATTATGTGTGTAGCTGGCCTCAAACTTGTGATGCTCCTGTCTTAGTCTCTTGAGTGTAGGCATCACAGGAATGTGGCCTGTAATTGTTTTCAAAGAGTGAAGACACAGGAGGGAAAATAAAAGCAGAGGGCTTAAATGTCTTGAACTTTTAGTCCTGTCTACATAATTAATGCTCTTTTGCTTGAGAAGAGATGGAGAGAAGTCTGACATTTCAAAATCACATTAAAACGGAGTTTCAGTGTCTCACACTCGGCCCTTGGGTAACTCATTTTGTTAAATGGGTCTTCGGGGGGACAGTTTCCTCCAAACAGAACTACTCAGATGTCTCACTGGAGGGCAGATCCCTCCTTGTCCATCTGTGTGCTGTGTGCTGAATCCCGTCGATACCATGCCTCTCCAGGATTATTTACTTACTCCGGAAAATGAAAAGATACCATGGTCTGTGAACCATGAGAGCTTATTCTTGGCCTGCATATCATGTTGCTGCTTCTTCTTCTTCTTCTTCTTCTTCTTCTTCTTCTTCTTCTTCTTCTTCTTCTTCTTCTTCTTCTTCTTCTTCTTCCTCTCCTCCTCCTCCTTCTTCTTCTTTTTTCCTTTTAAGAAAAATCACAAGAATATATAAAAGTTTTTGATGAATAGAACCGTACATTTTTAGGAGAAAATGGCTGAGCAGTTTAGGGCGTGTGGCCGCCTGTTGCTCTCTGGTAAAAGCTTCCCACAGGCTTCATGCTTGGGGCCAGGATTTACATGACCACCACGGGAGGGGGACAGCTGGATTTAGCATAAGGAAGAATAACTGCTGTCTCCCTGGTGAGAGACAGAAAGGATAAGTGCATAGGGTACAGAGACAATATTATTGAGAATTATATTTCTGCTCAGTTCTTTTATTCACTCTGAATCCTGGATTCTGCTGTAAATAACAAAAGCCAGAAACTCGTTGGCCTAGAGCCAAGGTCTGGGATTGTGGAGGAGACTAGCCAGTCCTCACTAGCATCCACGAATCAATCAATCACAGGTTGAAAACGTTTTTCAGAATGCATCTGTCCCGAGTGCGTGGATTATTTTTTCTCATATAGCTCTTTAAACAATACCATACAGCTATTTACATGGCATGCATATTGTATTGGGTACCATACATAATCAAGAGATGGCTTAAAGGGAGCAGGAAGGTGTGCACATCATTTCTAAGGGACTTGAACATCTTCAGATTCTTGGGTCTGGGGGGTGGATGGGACAAGTCTTCCACGGATAACAGTGAATTCATTATGGGGAAAATGTGCTTATTGATGATTGGGATGCCAGCACACTTGAGCGTGGCTCTGGCAGGCCTTGCCCTTCTCCCCATTCCCTCTGCCTTGCTGAAAACCATTAGATTACATTCCTAAAGCTAGCCACCAAGGTCTATTCCCTTATTTGACCACTTCCTCCTCCTGAGGCTGACTACCAAGGTCCAGCTATCAAAGTATTGAAGTCCAGCAATCAGAAACCCCCTTTGGCTCACCTAATTAACATGCCTCATCCTAATTTAAATTTAAATACCTCATCCTAACATGGGGTTTTCCCCTTTACCTTTATAAACCACCATTTGCCTAAGTACCACATCTGTCTCCTCTCCATCCAGAGGCAGTCCTTTGTCCTTCTGGGTCAAATACCCCTGCCCCCTTTCCCTTGTCCCCTTCTCCCTCATCCCCTGTCTCCTTTACCACCCCATCCTAACATAGACCTCCCCTTCTCCTCTTAAAAATGACACCCACAAGGTCATTGGCCACTGTTTTCCCACCTGAGTCAGAAAGCATCCACTTTAACTTTTTTCCCCCACTTAGTAAAGAATCTCTCTGTGAAAACAGGTGTTTGGGTGTTGTTGGTGCTAACCCAGGGTCCAGGAATGAGCCTCCGCTGTGCTATATTATTTGTTCTATGATATTTGGGCTTATTTTTGTTTATTGATATTGTCAAAAGCATAAATTAGTCACTATTTGAACTAGGAAGGACAAGAAAAATTTCTTCCAGAATTCTTCCTAGCAACACCGATTGAGCTTTGCTGTTTTGTTTTGTTGCTGTTGTTGTTTGGTTGATCCTTGTAGTTGTGTTTTCTGAATATTTTTTGCTCAGGTGTAGCTTTACATTTCTTCTTCTTCTTTTACACTTACCTTGTATTTATTCTGCCTGTGTGTGGGGTGTGTACGCATCACAGTACACATGTGGAGGTCATGATAACAGCTTGTGAGATTGGGTTCTCTGCCTCCACCATGCAGTATCTGGGGCCTGAGCTCAGGAGGTCAGGCTTGGCAGCAGGGGCCTTTACCTGCTGAGCCATCTCGCTGGCCCTGGTCTTGCATACTGACCTTATTTTCCGGAGACCTGGTAAACACAGGGGAAGTCCAACGACTTCTCAATAAGTTCTTTGGAATTTCCCAGCTAGCCACGCACACCTAGAGCTCTCTGTCGTTTGTGCTGGATTGTCCTCTGTTGCTGTGGCAAAACACTGACTAAAAGCATCCTGTGGGGTGGGAGAAAGAGTTTGTGTAGCTCACATTTCCTCATCACAGTCCCTCATGAACAGAAGCCAATACAGGAACGGGGGGGGGGGGGGGAGGGGGCAGGCACCCGGAGGCAGGAACTGATGCAGAGGCCATGGAAGAATGCTGCTAACTAGCTGCCTCCTCTAGCTTGCTCAGCTACCTTTCTTATACACCCCAGGACCACATGCCCCAGGGTGGGGCGGGCAGGGGTGGGGAGACACACTACCTAGGCCTTCTTCTGTCAGTTAGCGATGAAGACGATGTCCACAGGCCCATCTGCTAGAGGCAGCTCTGTAGTTGGGGTTCCCTCTTCCCAGGTATGTCCGTTCGACAACCCAGATTAACCACCACGCCATGCTTGGTGCCTTTGCTTGGTGCCTTTTGCTCTTTTTCCCGGTTTAGGAGCAAGCTGGGCCATCTAAATAGAAGCGGCGAGAAAAATCACCCTAGTCTTGTCCCCTGTTGCAAAGGAAATGATTTTTTTTTTTTAAGATTTATTTATTTATTATGTATACAGCATGTATGACTGCAGGCCAGAAGAGGGCACCAGGTCTCATTACAGATGGTTGTGAGCCACACCATGTAGTTGCTGGGAATTGAACTCAGGACCTCTGGAAGAACAACCAGTGCTCTTAACCTCTGAGCCATCTCTCCAGCCCGCAAAGGAAATGATCTTAAGGTCTTGGGTCGACGACATTTGCCATTCGATTTTTGTGATTTCCCTTTATCAGGCCTTTCAGCCTCAATTCACCAAGAATTTCAAACATAAAAATGGTTAGTGGTTTGGATCTGGTGGCTCAAGACTATAATCCCAGCACTTGGGGGGACTGAAGTCAAAGTATTGCTGAAAGTTCTGGGCCAGCCTGGGCTACAGACTGAGAGACTGTCTTTAAATGGGGGGGGGGGTATTAAGTTTAATCAGTTGCTTTTCAAAAATCTGTTGAAGTATTACAATTTAAATCAATCAGATAATCTACTGAATGATGGTGAATGCTGAATGGGCTTTGTAATGTGAAATTAATTTTTATTTTAGACAGAGTCTCATTATGTAGACCAGGCCAGCCTAAAACTCACAGACATCTTCCTGCTTCTGCCTCCCAAGTGCTGGAGTTAAAGGCATGGATACCATGCCTATCCTGAATTATCATTATTGTGGAAATAAACCTGGCTTGGTACCGAAGAATTAAGCTTTTAGTATATTACTGGTTGGATTTATTAATACCTTGTTTAAGATCATGTGTGTGTGTGTGTGTGTGTGTGTGTGTGTGTGTGTGTGTGTAAAAGAGAGAGAGGAACAGAGAGACAGAGAAACAGAGAGACAGAGAGAAAGAGGGAGAGAGAGAGAGACAGACAGAGAGAGAATGGCATTTCTCCATCTTGAACTCGTGGGCTCAAGAGATTCCCCCTGCCTCAGCTTCCTATGTTGCCTTAAGACTTTTAACCAATTATGTTTCCTTGGAAGTGACTTTACCCAGTCCTATCTGGTGGCAGCTCCAGACTAGATAGTGAATGCAAGGCCAGCCTCAGCTATACAATGAGTTGGAGGCCAGCTTGGGCTACAAGAGGCCATGTTTCAAAGGTACCAAAAGTAAATAAATAGCCTACCCAGTCTATGATATTTTATTTCAGGAACCCAAAGATATTGTGGGATGTTTGGTTACATTGTGACACCCCTAAGACTGTTAATAGAGTTGGACCTTGAATCAAGGGACAGAATCCATGACTAGCTGACCAGAATTAGCCATAGAGATTTTGGAGGGCCCAGACAGAAGAGGCACAGGAAGAGATAGGGAGGGGCTTGGAGAGATTCACAGCCTTTTTGATCTAGGAAGATAGAGAGGGGGTCAGCTAGTCATTCCTCTGCTGCTTTCTTGATTGGTCAGGTTTTTACCCCAATATCTGACACCCAAGTTTTTATTAATAACAGAACAATTTAGATAAATGCTTCACAAAGAGATGAAGATACCCAGAAAAAATGAAAAAAAAAATTAACTTTGCATATAATCCTAGGGGGTCCTTATATATTCCTAATATCTATATCTGTGCATGAATGCTTCCCAGTCTCTGAAACAGGGTAAAAATCCTGCTGTAGAATACATTTTTCTAGTGGCATCCTTTGGGCATTTGGGACTCATTCATTCTTGCTCTTGGTCTGGCATACCCTTGTGCCCTGGTTCTAAAGCCTGGAAGACAGCCCTGATCCTCTGCCCTGTAGATCTCAATGTGTCATATCTATAGTTTGTTTTCCATTTTTTAAAGATGATATATGTTTGTTTGTTTGTTTAGTTGAATTTTGTTGTTGTTGTTGTTGTTGAGATAGGATATTCCTATGTAGTTGTGGTAGTTTGAATGTATTTGGCCCTCATAAGCTCATAGGAAATGGCACTATTAGGAGGTGTGGCCTTGTTGGAGGAGGCTGGATGGCACACGCTTTTAATTCAGATCTTGAGGCGGGAGGACACACCTTTCATCTGGGCCACACCTTCTGGAGAAAGTATGTCACTATGGGGACTGGCTTTGAGGTCTCTTTTTCTTAAGCTTCCCTCAGTGCGACAGTCAGTTGACTTCCTGTTGTCTGCAAGATGTAGGATGCTCGGCTATGTCTCCAGCACCGTGCCTGCCTGCACGCCGCCATGCTCCCCGCTATGATGGACTGAACCTCTGAACTATAAGCCAGCCACCACAACTAAATGTGCCCTTTATAAGAGTTGCTGTGGTCATGGTGTCTCTTCACTGTAGTAGTAAACCCTAACAAAGATAGTAGTCCAAGCTAGCTTTGAACTTGGGGCAATCCCCTGCCTCAGCTTCTCAGGTGTTGGGATTACAGGTATGTGCCACCATACTCAGCTGTTTTCCTGTTATTAAGCCTGTGTCTCAGGAGAGTGCTCAGAGCCCTGTTCTCCGCTGACCAGTCTCCCAGACGTCAGAGCAAGCTGCTGTCCAAACAAAGTTTGCCCTAGTTGTTTTTTTTTTTTTTTTTTTTTTTTTTTTTTGGTTTTTCGAGACAGGGTTTCTCTGTGTAGCTTTGCGCCTTTCCTGGAACTCACTTGGTAGCCCAGGCTGGCCTTGAACTCACAGAGATCCGCCTGCCTCAGCCTCCCGAGTGCTGGGATTAAAGGTGTGCGCAACCACCGCCCGGCTGCCCTAGTTGTTTTTGGTTCATGCTCTGCTCCTGGGGAAGATGCAGCTGAGGTCCCTGAAGCATCTTTCTCATGCCAGCATCGGAGCCTGGCTTGCTGAGTATCCTGTTAGAAGGCACTGTTTTCTCAAACCCCAGTAACAGCTCAGTGGTGCAGAGCCAGCTTTCCTATGGTATGTGTGTGTGTGTGTATGTGTGGCTGGTGTCAGTTTTTTTATCTGCCCTGTCCAGGTCCAGATGGCTCTAAGAGTGACAGTGTTGTGAGTATATTTGTTTTCCTTAAGTCAGTAATCCCCTGACCCTGGTAGTTTTATGTGAGAGCTTGTGAGCAGAGAGAGAGTTTTCTGCAGGAGATAAATTGTCCCAATCTACTGGGCACCGAAGACAGTCAAGAATGAGAGGCAGAAACCTGGAACTACAGCCAGATTCGAAGCAGCACAGTGCAGAGGCTGATTAGGGAGCTCTGGGACAGCAGAGTGGCGGGTGATTGATTGGCTGCCCGTGGGCTTGCTGGAGAGAACAGAGCTGGAGAGAACATTGTGTGACGCTATTACAGAGAACGTAACTGAGAACTGCAGGTCTCAGAAAGCAGAGAAGGGAAGCACAGGACACACTCTCCCTCGAACCTGAACCTGACCTAGTTAATTACAGTGGGGGAGAGGGCCGAGCCCGAAAGGGACTCCAGGGAGCCGACACAGACGGTGGCATTGGGGAGCAAACCCAATGGGATCCAGTGGCTTTCACACCAGCTGGACCATTTTCCTTGATAGCTTTCTCTGGCGTTGTGGCCAAAGGCTCAGGTTTCTGCTCTTCTTGGTCAGACAGCCCTCGTCTTTATCACCCAGATATCTCACACTCACCCCCACTCTCCTGATTGCAAAAAGAGGTGAAGGGGGGTTTCTCGTGGCCTCTTGAAGGCACAACCCAGAAGTTGTACCTATTATTTTGGCTTTCATTCCACTGTGAAGACTTACAACACCTTTGACCTTTCTGAGAAATGGCTCAGACTTCTAAAATCTGACAGGCTTCTTTTCCTCGGGCTTCCTATGTTCCTCCAAATTCAGTTTCCCCAAACCCCTAAACCTGCCCAGCAGACTCATGGTTGGAAGACAGAAGATGTAAACAATTTTAAAAAGTGAGCCAAAACAATTTTAAAAAGTAAGTCCTCTTTAACACAAAAGGGTTGCTACACACATAACTCCCATGATGCACCTAGAGGAAAGAGGACTCTTAACGCCATCAGACAGGCAAAGTGATCTGCTCTCATGCTGAGACCCTCTACTGGCAACCATCCAGTCATTGCTGTGAACCCCTGAGGGAGATTTCAAGGCAGCCTCACAGCCCATGGCTGAAGGATGAGGATGTGCCCAGAGTGCCTTTAAGGACCCCCCCCCCCTCCCTTAAATTCTCACCATCCCCAAGCAGACTCTTCTCTTGAGGTCAACTTGATCTGCGGGTAGAGCAGAGAGACAGAACTTTGGCCAGACTGGAGGAGACACGTCAGTGCACGGAGACTCTGCATGACTGAGGACGTGGTTCTGTAGCTGGTGAACTGTTAAGGGTGAACTGACTCCATGTTTTTCTTCCTCTTCCTAGCTGAACATAATGTTAGTCTCTAATCATGTCCCAAGCTGGAGGTCAACTTATTTTTCTGACTTGTTCTTGCTCTATAAACTTGCTATTTACACATAATAATTTCCATTATCTCATATGTTTCAAGAGTTGACTAATGATAACATGTTTCATGGTATATTCCTATAACTATCTGACCATACACCCGTAGTATGTACCTTTCCCATGATCATCAAAATAACTGCAAAATTCCACTTGGTAATCACTTGCTGTCTGGTAGACAGAGGCTGCTCTGCCTTGAATCTGGGCTGCTTCCTTCTTCTACTATGAGAGACTGAAAGTTTTGCCTGGCTGTAAATACATTTTTTTCTTTGCAACAGCTTGGTGTTAGCTCCTGGTTTCCAATACCACGATGGACCCAAAGTCTGTGGCTACCATCACAAGATTTTAAGAACAGAGGAGACAGGTGTGGAAAGCAGAAAAGGACTCCTGATATAAAATATATCAGAATAGATTTTATTTTACTTGTGTGTTTCTGTGTGTGCTGTGTGTCCGTGTACGTGTTCACATGCGCGCATATATTAGTGCAGTGCCCACAGAAGCTAGAAGTCAACCTCAGGTCTGCCTCTATCACCACTCACAGGTGCTGGCTAGTTTCTGTCACTTTGACCAATAGGGTCACCTAGGAGTCACCTCCAGCAGATTGGCCCTGTGCACATGTCTATGCAGCACTCTCTTGATGGATGATTGATGTGGGAGGGCCCAGCCCACGGTGGGCGGTGTACCCCCCTGGGCAGGTGGTCCAGGATTGCATAGGAAGGCAGGCTGAGCAGGTCACTAAGTAGCGTTCCTCCATGGCCTGTGCGTTAGTTCCAGCTTCCAGGTTCCTGCCCTGGCCTCCCTTGGATCACGAACTGTAACCAAATAAACCCTTTCCTCGCCCGAGTTGACTTGGGCCAGTGCTTTATCACAGCAACAGAAACCGAAGTTAGAGATCACCTTGTTTTTGAGACCGAGTCGCTCATGGACCTGGAGGTTCTCCACCTGGGGCAGACTAGCTCGTTGGGATCCGCTAGGCCCTGTCTCCTCTGCACTTGCATTAAAGACAGACACCACTCTGCACAACTTTATATGGGTCCTGGGATCCAAACTCAAGTCCTCCAGTGGCGAGCTCTTTGTTGACTGACCTGTCTCCTCACCCCCATAGAAAAGATATTTTAGCACAGTGAAGGTATATAATTTTGTAAGATCACATGTCCGTTTTTATACTTTAAATAAATTTTTGTTTTGCTAATACTTTTAGATTCATAAAAAATAAAGTAGTTCAGTGTTCTTGAATGTATCTTCTTTTTATATAAAGCTTTTCAGAAATTCTGATCATTTTAATACGTAATTTTCTACAAAATTTAGCCCATGCTAGAAATCGTTTTTAAAGTCTACTCTTCCACTCTGAGCACATAAGATGTTTAGTAAAATCATCTCACAACTTTGAACTTCAGTTTTGTCACTTTATAGCACAGACGAAACTGACATTTCAGGGTTGCCATGGAGACAGCACAATGAAGCAAATATTAACTGTCTATATGGATGCAGTGATTTTTCCCGGCAGCCTATGGTATTGTAACGGGTTGAACACCGTGTGAGCTGACGTGAAGGGGTTAAATGTACTTAATGATTGTGTTATAGTGTGAGTCCCAGACTCACCAATGAAGGGCTGCTGGGCTGATGTTGGGAAGTAACAGAAATCATCGAACGATTACATCTCAAGAACCGGTAGAACCGTTTCCCTAAGAAAACAAATACAAAGTTAGAGGGTCTGTGGCTTCTTCTGGGTAGAACACTGAGCATGCCTGAGCAAGGATGGGAGCCGAACGACTCTCAAGACAGTGCCCCGCACACTCTGCCTCCTGCCGAGGTTAATCTTGTCAATTTGGCTGGACACACCTATGATAGGTTTTCATGGTTCTATTCACCGACGTGGAAGAGCCACCCTGAATGTGAGTGGCACCTTCCAATAGCAACCCAGATAAAAGAGAACCCCAGGGAAACACTTTTTGCTCCATTGCCTTCGAAGTCTCACTGGCAAGTTCATGTACACTCTTGTTAATGCTGCTGCTGCATCTTCACTGTTATCTGTGCCTTCTTCAGGCTTCCAATGTGGACCGAAAATCAGTGGCTTTCCCAGAATCCTTTAAGTCTTCAGAGCAGATCATGACTGCCGAGGCCTCCAGCCTCAGAGACCGGGCACCGGTTGCTTCTCAGCTTCTCTCCCATGAAGACAGCCTGGCTGGACTACCCAGGTCACGTATTATGTACACCTACGTAACAAACCCCCTTTTAATATAGATTCGCTCTGTCAGTCCTGCTCTGCTAGAGAACCCTGACTAATATTCCCCCTTCTAAGGATAAGGAGCAACACTGGACAAGACGTGCATAGAAATTAGAAGTGAGGTATGAGATTGGATGTAGCGGAAGGGAAATCAGGCTTCCCTTGCTTGCTGGGTAGCTGGGGGTGTTTGCAGTAGATTATTAACAATGGTAATCTGGGATTTCCGAGCACTTTTTAAATGTGTCTATATTTCCTGCAGCATTGTGAGCATGCCCCGAATGCTCCCACAAATGACAGTATGAGGGAACCTGGAGGACATTATTTTAAGTGACATAAACCAAGCACAGAAAAAAAAAACCTCCACATTGTCTTACTTATAGGTGGAGTCCCCCCCCCCAAAAAAATGGCCCCAAAGGCTGGTGGGGTGCATAGTGGGCTGAGAGGAAATGAGATGATGGTTAAAATACACAGACTGTGGACCAGGGGAAAGGCTTGGTGGATACAAACACCAGCTGCACACAGCAAGTGGGACGCAGCAGCGCACATCTGGAACCCCAGCATTCCTGTGTTGAGACGACAGGTGTAGACAGGAGAATGGCTACAACACTTGCAGACCAGCTCGCTTGGAGTACAAAGCATGGCACCAGAAACAAGAGACCCTGTCCTGACGAGGCAGAAGGCTAAAACCGATGCCCAAGGCTGTTCTCTGACCCCCACCAAAACATACACAATGTCAGTTTTATCCAGGAGGACTAAGCTCCACTGTACAGCACTGGGGGACACAGGACCGCATTCCTGGAGACTGCTGAGATGATTTCTTAACATCTTCCCACCTAGTCTGGTGGCGAATACTTCTAATCCCAAGCACTTGGGAGGCTGAGGCAGGAGGAGGAGGGGCACACGCTTGAGGCCAGCCTGAGCTACATGGTAAGATCTTAGTGAATGAGGGGAGAGAAAGAGAGTTTCTACTTCCCCCAAAGTTAGTGGAGTAATATGTTAATTTCCTTAAGTTAGAAAGTCTAGTATGTATCCACGTTTCAAATCCATGTGAGATCGACAAATGTAATTTTGATGTTGTCTTGTAATTAAAAAGATATTTAAATGTCACATATTAGCATTCAAAGTGGATGGTAGGTTATATTACCTGTTGAAACACAAACTGAGAAATAACATTTAGTTCATCTGGCCAACTTTTTTAAAGCTGTGCTTCTCAGGAAACAAGATAGTTATGTTTCAGATTTCCAAAATAGGCCACCCACGGAAGTAAAAAGACGACGGATGGGCAGTTCTGCTTTGCTTGCTCTGGGGATCATGCTATGGCACCAATTCCAACCACAAAACCATACCTAGGTGCAATGACAGACACCTGGAAGCCCAGTGAGGCTGATTGGGAGGATCCCTTGAGCACAGGAGTTCAAGACCAGCCTCAGTCATGTAATAAGACTGGGTCTCAAACCCCCTCCCCCCTTGGAGTTTTCATGTGCGTAATTACTAATGCGGAGGGAAGCCGCCTGTGGCCACCTGGAGAGCAGAGAGCAAGCTAAGAATGAGGTACGGAACAAGAAAGAGGGGCCGAGTGGACTGGCTTGAATGAGCATCATTGAAAGCACGTGTCAGCTCATCCCTGCCCCTCACTGGTGGGAACCGCTGTGTTTGATACATCGGGACGTCTAAGATGAGGCGCGGATGTATTCAGCCTTGTGGGAATAGGTGTTTATCCTCACTATGTGTCCATGAAGCTACCCGAGCAGCCCAGCCTTGCCGGGGTTCCCTCTCTGTGACCATCGGGTCCCATCGAATTCTCCACACCAGCCCACGTTGCCCGAGTTAACCAGAGTGTAGGTGTGTGTGGTGGTGGCCCTACAACCTGCATCGCGTCCCAGAGACCAGCTCCTCCTGCCTATTTTCTCCAGCAGCACTAAAACTCAGAAACGCTTCGCTTGCCGGCTTGTAATAAAACTGTCATAAGGAGCGCGACTAAGTAGCCAGAGGGGAAGGCTCGGAGGCAGAGGGACCTTGTCCTCGAGGAGGCTGGGGAGTGCCATCCTCCTGATACATGGCTAGTCCACCGATCGGAAGTTCCCTCTCACTTCATCTTCTGGGGTTCGGGTTGTGATTGTTTAAAACATTGGTTCACGGTTATGGACGTCAGCTGCTGCCCCAGAGGTCTAGAGTGGGCGGGCTTGCCAGTTCTAATTTGGGAGCCTATTCGGAAAAACCAAAGTGGTTCCTCTTATCCCCTTACTACGGAAATCCCAAGGATTTTAAGAATTTATGCGGTAGGGGGTAGAGGAAGCTCTGAGTGGGGGAAGTCCTGAGTGAAGGTGTTATTGTTGACATAGGAATGGCCTCCTTGAGGACTCCAGGGCCTCAGCTCCGTGGAAATGGCCAAGCCTTCCCCCAGTGAGCCTCAGGAGGTGTGGCAAAGCTCGGCTCAGGTGACGCAGGGTAAGTGTTTATAGGTGTGTGACCAGTGTGTAGAGACGAGCCGCCACGGCCGCCTCCTGGATGATTACCACCGAGACAGCTCACCAGTAAAAGACTACTGCAGACGGAAACAGGTGGAGGCTCCTGGTTGGAGCTGTAGCAGACCCCATCCGATCCCAGCTCCCTGGACATGTGTCCGTGTGTCTGTCCTTCCCTCACTGGCTCGAAGCCCCCGTCAATACTAAGCCAGAACTAGAGACAGCATCCTTAAGACATAAGTTAGAGGCTTCGGTGATGTGCTTTGGATTCTTTTCCAAGCCCTCCAGTTTTGCCTTCACAGTGGTATTTTGCCAACCTTTCTTGAGTACCTGTTAGGTTATCTCCGGTGAGTCTCACGGTGCCCAGAGACTTCAGCAGACGAGGCATTTTTAAGTCCATTCCAGGAACAAGGCGTCTGGGGGAAGGCTCCAGCCAGAGACTGAGTCCTTGGGCTTCAAAGCCAGAGCTTTTGCTAATCACACAGCCTCCTGGGCCTTGTTCTTAGCACACCCCAGGCCTGTTCCGAGGGCTCACACCGAGGGGCCGAGTCTCCCTTTCCTTTGAAAATATGGCAATATCAGCTGAGAAGAGACATCGTCCTCTGAGAAGCCTGGGTTCCCGAGGAATCAGAGGGTCTTCTTAGCTGCATGCATTTCAGCTTAAAACCCACGAGAGGAGCCGCCTGAAACCAGCTGTAACTTACCTGTCAAATATGCTGCCATTTAATCCAGAGCTTGCCTTTGGATATTCTAAATGCAGACTTTCCTTAACATGTGTTATCTGAAAATGTTCACATGCCTAATGCCCCTTTGGAATTTTTTTTTTAAAATACGCTTTATTTATTTATTTTTTTAGAGCATGTTTGGGCCCATAGTGACACTGAGTGGACGTGCCAAGAGTCCCTGCGTCCCTGTCCCCCACACGTTTAGTCTCTATGATCAACATCACATTTGTTATAACGGATGAACTCATACTAAGTGTCACATTAACATATCATTATCACCTAAGACCACGGTTTACCTTGGTGGTGCACAGTCCATGGATTAGGAGTATGTGTGTACAAGTATGGGTTAATGCATACACACACACACACACACACACACACACACACACACACACACACACACACACACACACACGCACACGCCTGGTCATATTTTCCAAATAAAATTTTATCATCAGGTATACAAAGAGAAGAGAGAGAGTGGGCTTTCTTTGCATCAAGTTATTGCTGTATTTTAGTTGTGATTGGCACCAGTAGTTTTTAATTGAAAATTATCACGATATTTCCCCAAATCCCATCTCTCAAGGAAACAACCAAACCTAGTTCTGAACAAACCTTCCTGGTGGCTGAGAAGCCAGAGGTGGCCTCTGCCGCCCTCCAGGGCCGCTGCGGTTGGCAGTCGTGGGGTTGCTGCCACCTGGTGGACATTCTTGGTATCGCAGCCAGCGTGGCCGTCCCAGCCGAGTGAGCAGCCGCAGCAAAGGGACCCCCAGTCAGTCACTTTGATAATGCTCCAGCTGAGCTCACTTATTACCTGGGAAGACCAAGAGCCCGCGCGGTTTATTATGGGTTTGTGGTGTTTATTAATCCACAACAGCATTGTTTTTGATAGACAACCTAAGATTAAGGCTAATAAAGGACTCTGGAATGTGGACTCGATAATTTTGTTGGCTTGAGAACAAAGAAGAAAGTCAGTAAATAGTACCTGGATCCTCCAGTAATTACTCCATCTTATAAATTACTGTTTTCTCCTATTCCAGCCCACAGTCTGTCATTCTTGAAAGTATGATATATTAATTTTGAGCTAAGCAATATCCACAGGGAGTAATCAGAGTTGGCACCGTACAGGTGTTTCCCAATGGAAAAGGTTACTATTGGAATTATTTATAAATGCATCAGAACGCTGAATGTTAACGGAATGATTTTTCATCTGCTCATCAAATGCAGGAGTTACATATGCACCAAATCACCCCCTCCGACTGACATTCCAAAGGTCATACCTCCATCAGGGTGAGACTACCCTTCCTTGCTATCTTTTTAATTTCTCCTTTTTCAAAGTTAGTTTTAATTCCATTATTACAGAATAGACAACTCCTATGGTGTCCATTCCCCTGAATTTCATGTTCATCATTCTTATTAACTTCTTTGCACTTTTATTAATATATATGTATCCGCACACAGTATAAAACATCAGCTTTATTCATTTATTTTTTTAACAAATGAGTTTTGTTCCTTGACAATGTCATACATGTATATGATGTACTCTGGTCACATGTCCTCCCATCTTATTATCTCTTGCCCCCACCAGCTCCCTTCTTCTGTCACCGAGTCCCCATCCCATCACCATGTCTAGTTTTTGCTTTGTGTCCCATGGGGTTTAACTGGGCCACCCATGTGGGCATGGATATGAGCTGTGTA
This sequence comes from Peromyscus leucopus, assembly GCF_004664715.2. Lineage (NCBI taxonomy): Eukaryota > Metazoa > Chordata > Mammalia > Rodentia > Cricetidae > Peromyscus > Peromyscus leucopus. The sequence continues at coordinate 47,976,061 of NC_051066.1, read as the reverse complement.
TTAATACTTTTATTATTAAAAACATTGGTTTTACAATGTACAAAGCACAGGTTTCGTGTTTTTAAAGCTTTTTTTACATAGAGTCTGTCTGTTCATCTGCCTCCCCCGCCCCATCTGTCTCTGTCTCTTTCCAATGTCTCGTATAGCCCCGACTGGCCTACAACTCATTGTGTAGCTAAAGATGACTCAGAACTTCCGGTCTTCTGTCTCCACTTCCTGAGTAGTCGGACTACAGTTGTGCACCTCCAGGACCTGATTTATGCTGTGCTGGGGTTTGAACCCAGGACTTTATGTATAGGCATTCTGTCAATAGAGCTACACACCCAGCTCTTGCAGCTCTTATTGTAACTTGATTTTCCCCCAGTTATCATTATGGTTGAGAGACACATCCATAGGTCCTTTCTCTATAGCTTCCTGGCATCCTTACACAGCAGTGGCTAGCTCCAAAGGCTGGCATCCTAATGGCAGAGAGAAGAAAGCAAACCTATGTCCCTTCTGTGACTCTGATTGAGAAGTCATGTAGTGTCTTAGTTATGGTTTCCATTGCTGTGATTAAACACCATGAATGTGGTAGTTTGAAAGAAAATGGACCCCAAAGGGAGTGGCACTGTTAGGAGGTGTGGCCTTGTTGGAGTAGGTGTGGCCTTGTTGGAGTAGGTGTGGCCTTGTTGGAGTAGGTGTGGCCTTGTTGGAGTAGGTGTGGCCTTGTTGGAGTAGGTGTGGCCTTGTTTGTTGGAGGAAGTGTGTCATGGTGGAGGCAGGCTTTGAGGTCTCATATATGCTCAAGCCATGGCTAGTTAGCTCAGACCACTTCCTGTTGCCTGCCTATCAAGATGTAGCACTCTCAGCTCCAGCACCATATCTGCCTGACCACCACAATGTTGTACCATAATGATAATGGACTGAACCCCTGAAAATGTAAACCACCCCAATTAAATGTTTTTCCTTTATAAGAGTCACTGTGGTCATGGTATCTCTTCACAGCAATAGAAACCCTAACTAAGACAATGACCAAAAAACAAGTTGGGGAGGAAAGGGTTTATTTGGCTTATACTTCCACAGCACTGTTCATCGTCAAAAGTCCAGACAGGAACGCAGACAGGACAGGAACCTGGAGGCAGCACCTGATACAGAGGCCATGGAGGGTGCTGTTTACTGGCTTGCTCGCCATGGCTTGCTCAGCCTGCTTTCTTACAGAACTCAGGACCACCAGCGCAGGGGTGGCACCACCCACAATGGGCTGGGCCCTCTTTCATCATTCAATAAAGAAAATGCCCTCCAGCTGGATCTTATGGAGGTATTTTCTTAATTGGGGTTCTCTTCTTTCAGGTAACTCCAGCTTGTGTCAAGTTGACGTAAAACTCGCCAGGACATACAGTATCACTTCTCCCATGGTCAGTCTGTTGAAAGTAAGTCACAGAGGCCACAGTGTTCCAGGGAATGCAGCTGGATCTGCCTTCTGTTGGGAAGACTCATTAAAGAATCCTCAGCTATATTTTAAGACCATTAAAATTATCCCATAGACCATAAGTTCTTTACATTCTCCTCTACCTGCAAAATGTACTCACTACCCATCTTAACCCCTTTAAACAGTGTGTCTCCTGCGGCATTAGAATCAGGCCTGAGGTCCACGATCTTGACATGGGAATCAAGTCGAGAGACAGCAGAGGCTCCATGGGTACTGCTGACTCAGAGACCGGCCAAATAATTGAGCTTTGTCTATCTAAACAAAGGAATCGGGACTTCTGGGAGGAACAGAGGTGTCACAGGCTCTGGGAGGCTGAGGAGGGACAAAAGCTGCCCTGTGATGAAGGTGGGGTCTCCCAGGCAACAGCCGGCAATGGCATCACACACCATCTCTCTTTTCCAGACAAAATGTTGGAGGATTGGAGAAGAGAAGCCTCTGTCTACATTTGCTGTTTATGATCATAGGCAGGTGTAGAATTCCTTCCACAAAAGACGAGCTCTTCAGAGCCATGTTGTATCTGGAGGCCTTCTGAACAGGTAACAGAAAGATGCTGAAGGACAGCATTTAGGGTGGGCTCATTTATCCTCACACAAGAGTTTCCTTAGATGGTATATTGCTCTTAGCTATTTGAGATTCAAAAGGCTGAATGTCCCTTTCAGTCCTAGCTGATCATGATTCATTAGAAAACTAAAACCATATGGATTGATTTCTAACCAATTCTGCTGGGCAGAATGCACACCCCCCCTTCTCTCAGACTCCCCTAAAGCTTCCATGGGACTCTCTTAAGGCTTGCAAGCCTGTTGTCTGCTTGAAAGGTCTAAGAAGCCACCCTTAAACACCCCGGGCTGTCAACAGTTATATGGTTAAGCCGTGATTTTTGCCTTTGGAGTGACCTGGTCACACTCTGGATTTGATCCTCTGGATGCTGTTTCATGTGCTGTAGTAAACAGTTCCCTCTTCGGTTTATTTCCCTCCCCTTGTTTTTTTTTTTTTTTTTTGTTTTGTTTTGTTTTGGTTTTGGTTTTGTTTTTTTATCACAGTCACTGTGGAAAACTAGGCAGTACCTTCCATCCCATTCCGGAAACAATCCCCGCAGGTAGATGTCATTTCATTCTCCTTGTGACCATAGGTGACAATGTTGACAAACCTGTGGTCCTCTGTTCATGTCCCAGTAACATTTTCCTGCAGGATCCCTGAGAACAAGGCTGCAGAGTTGGCTCAGCAGTTAAGAGCACTGGTTGCTCTTCCAGAGGACCTGAGTTCAGTTCCCAGCACCCACAACAAGTGGCTCATGGTGGTCTGTTCTTCAGTTCCAGGGAATCTGACTCCCTCTTCTGGTTTCTGAGGGTACTGCACACACATGATACACATACGTACACTCAGGCACACACACAATAAATATACAACAACAACAAGAATAATAAAGAGAATGGTACTTTCACTAAACTTCCTTGAAAACCTTCTAAGTTGTACCTCCCAGCCAGTCCTGAAGCCACTGCCATATTGTCAGTTTTTGTCATGGTTAAAATAATTCAAAATAGCCACATCTATCTGCTTGTGAATCTACAGGTTGGGAAGAATTTGAAGGGGCTCCCTCCTGTTCTCTACGGAGCGTTAGCTGAGACCATCAGGGACAGGACGATGCCAGCAGTGATCTGGGGACCGCAGCCCAGGACTGCTCCGTGCGGCTGCTGTTCAATCTGGCTTCACCAAATGATGGACTAGTGTGTTCCCAGAACCAGCACCCCAAAAGACAACTCCAGATTAGGGCAGCGTTTCTGGATTTGGTGGTGGGTACCTGTCATCCCAGCACTTTCGAGACAGGCTGGAGGAGTGTCTTGAGTCTGAGTTTGAGGCTCGCCTGGACTCCCTCACGAAACAGAAACAACGTCAGCACGAGGCTGACTTCCCTGGTGCTGAGATAAAAGACCCTGGTGAGGGACAAAGGGTTGATTTTAGTTCACACTGTCTGTCCACGGAGGTCACAACAGCAGGAGCTGGAGGGCTGTACCACATGCACGATGAAGAACAGCCAGCCATGCATGAGTGCTAGTGCTCAGTCAGCCGTGCGTGAGTGCTAGTGCTCAGTCAACAGTGCGTGTGAGCCAGCGCTCTGATCACGCTCTCTTCATTGACTCCAGGCCTCGCCATGAAAGGGTGTCGTTCTCACGTGGGTGTGCCTGTCCCCCGGGGTTACCCCGGTTAAGAAAATCCCGTATGTGCCCTTCCACAGATGAACTTATCTAAGCCAGCGGTGCTCAGCCTTCCCGACGCTGCGACCCTAACCCAGCCCCTCACGCGGTGGTGACCCCGACCATAACATTATCTCGCTGCTGCTTCACAGCCGTCATTCTCCCGTGGTTATGGACGGTGACGTGAATGTCTGCTCTGCAGGATGTCCGCTATGTGACCCCGTGAACGGGTTGTCTGACCCCCAAAGGGGTCTCGACCCGTAGGTTGAGAACGGCTGATCTAGATAATTCATTGAGACGCCCTTTCCAGGGAATTCTGGATTCTCAATTGTGTCAAACGGAGATTTAAAACTAGCCAGCACACACAGTACTTGAGGTGTGGCCCTCCTGCTTTACAAGTGAACTGCTATGTTCGGCCCACCCTTAAGGGGAGAGAAATTAAACCTCAGTTCTTGATGGGAGACGTGTCCACGGATCTGAAGGCCCACTTTGAAAACATCAGGAATAAGGTAGTCCTGCTAGTTATTTTTAACAACCATATTTTAGTTTATATACAGCAATACCATTAAATGGCATTATAATAGAGTGATTGTGATTTAATATAGTTTTTGTTTGTTTACTTGTTTTTTGAGGCAGGGTTTCTCTGTGTAGCTCTGGCTGTCCTGGAACTCACTCTGTAGACCAGGCTGGCCTCAAACTCACAGAGATCCACCTGCCTCTGCCTCCTGCTGGGATTAAAGGTGTGCGCCGCCACTGCCTGACTTAATATAGTTTTAAACAAAAGAAAATAATGAAAATCTTTCTGGTTATAAAGCCCCTTCCCAAAAACAAATTACCTAAAAAAATTTCACTTTTTAAAAATGAATCATATGACAAATGTAATCAGAGACAAGTCATGTCTAATTCAGATCGCACCGATGGTCGATGGAATATGAATTCAACACAACTGGTCTCTGAACACACTGGTAGAAGCAGGATTTTGTGGTATAGAGCTGGATTAAGGGGGCAGGTTTAGCTAACCTCGGCAGGAGCAGTCTTGTAGGGGAGCTGTCTTCAGGCCATAACCCATTTGGGGAGTAAACTATGGTGGACATGTTCTGCACGCACCATCAGCATCCACACATGAACCCGAAGGGAAAGCTTTGCCTTGCTCCCCTGGGTCTGAGGCTGGGTTCCTTGGCATGACCAACATACACCCACTCAGGATCTCACACACTCAAGGCTTCCTCTGTTCCTTAGATATAAATGTGTGCTACATGCGTGCCTGGTGCCTGAGGGGGGGTCAAAAGAAGGCGTTGGATCCCCCGGAACTGGAATTACAGATGGCTGTAAACTACTATGTGGGTGTCAGGAGTCAAACCTGGGTCCTCTGCAAGAGCAACAGATGCTCTTAATTGCCGAGCCATCTCTTCAGCCCCAACCACTCTAGATTCTCATAGAACACAAAAACAGTTCTACTTTAATATCCAAAACAATGAAATTACCGAAAACAATGAAATCCATATATCTACCTGAAGAAAACTGTGATGGAGTTGAAACTATAAAAAACTAACTTTACAGCTTCTTTGAAGACTCGTGTGTCCTTCTGCCTACATTCCACCCTTGCCAATCATCTACTCCACTGTCCTTTGGTCTTCTGTCTAAACTTCATACCATGCCCACAATCACACCTGTTTACATATATACATGTACACATTATAAGCTAAGGTCAGCTTATGAAGGAGAGTATGCGGGGTCTTTTTCTTGTGAGTTTGTGTCACCTTGCTTAATGTATTTTCCAAGTCCACTCATTTCCTACAAATTTCATCTTTACACCTTATTAATACTCATTTTCCATATTGCCACATTTCCATTATCCATTCTTCTGTTGATGGACATCTGGGCTGGTTCCATTTCATAAGGTAGTCTTGTAATAGGAACCTTAGGATTATAATTTTTCCAGAAAATTCTATGTTGTGGGTGAGGACAGGCTAGCCACAGGGTCCCTGGAGCCAGAGGAGGGATTGGTCATTGGGGAAGAAAGATGGACCTTCATCCTGACAATTTGGTCATGGCTAAACTTGCGTCTGCAAATCTCCAGGCTTCTGTTTCATCTTTTCCACAAATCATGACATGTCTGTAGGCAAGGTGAAGACAGGCAGAATGTCTTTCTCTCCAGATTCGGCCCAAACAGTAAACAAATCCATTCCCCTGCCAGTTCTTAGGTTTTGAGGAGATAAAGCCACAAACCCGAGGCTTCAGTGGCCTCAGCTCCATCTTACAGATGAAGAAGTTGTACCTGGAGAGAGACCCCAGAAGTTTTCACATCAGGAGATGAAATCAGGCTTGGAACTGTACAGTGATTGCGCTGTAAATATTTAATTGTAGAATATGTAATATATATCTCCAAAGCACTGAAATGCTATGATACATTATTTATGATCTCAACTGAGCATTCCTTTTTTGATACAAGAAGAGATGGCATCAGGCATTTTATTTATTTTTATATAGTGAAGCATGAATTTATTTTGCTCTAAGTATTTGTGTAAATCAAATGGCCAGGAACATCTGACTTTGGATCTCCATGAAAATATGTGTATTCCTGTCCATACACAGTGACCTTTCACCTGACTGGTCCTGTATTTGCCTAGGACAACTTCAGGGGATCTCTTCGGCATATGATGACACTGTGTTCTTTGATTTCTCACAAAGAGGGAGTGCTCATCAAGCAAGCAAAGGGGTCTGGGGATGGTAATAATTATGTTTCCACATCAGTAGACCTGTTTTCCTTAGTGAATGTGTCGTGTTTCTTGGATACCCCTCATCACGCTGCACGCAGGCATGTTCACACATGAGTGATGAGGTCACAACCTTATGTGATCATGTGCTCTACCGGTTTATCTTCCAGTTGAGTGTCGCCAAAAGCCCTTGAATCACCTTGGCGAGCGCTTTGTCATACGATGAGGGACAGCAATGGATGTCACAAAATTGTCATTGTGCAATCAGGAAGCACAATCAAATTAGAACATTCCGGAAACAGAACAGAGCAAACCATTGTGCCTAGCAAAGTACAGAAATATCTTCTGAGAAACATAAAAGTAACTTCCCCTGGCACTATTGTGTCCTTTATGTCCATGTTTAACTTGTGCCGCTCCCCTATGGAGGCAAGCACCAGCCTCTGTAGATCCTGGCTCATTCTCCACCCGTCAGAGCTTCTGACTCAGCCATTGTGCGCAGCACCAAGTCTTCAGGAATAAAGTCACTCAGTGTGCCCTCTCCCTCAGTAGCAGAGATTGCAAACTCGTAAATATTACTTAGTTTGGACTGAAGAATGATGAATGTACCTTCAGAGGACAGAGTGTTCGGACAGCCTATCAGGAATTCGCCACCTGGAACCGTGGTTCTCTCCCACGCTTTCGCTCAGAGTTCCTTCCTTCACCCCCTTCCTCCAAGCTGTTCAGGGCCAAGCTGTGACTTTTTTGGTTCATCTTTTCTTTATAAAGCAGGTGTATTTATATTATCTTTAGTGATGTGTATGCACAAATGTCTGTGTGGGGGGTGTGCACGTGTGCAGGTGCCTCAGAGGTTGGAGGTGTCTGATCCCCTGGAACTGGAGTTACAAGCATTGTGAGCTGCCCAACAAGGATGCTGGAATCGAACTCGGGTCCTCTGCAGGAGCAAGTACATGCTTTTGACAGCTGGGCCATCTCTCCATTCCCTGTTCTGATCCTGTCTTTGATGAACTACTTAGTTTGTTTCTTCCTCTTTGGGGTGTAAGAGGGCTGAAACAGGGTCTCACTCTCTTGCACGGGCTGATCTCAAACTAGTGGCAACCCTCTTGCCACTGAGATCCCGAGCACGGCCCCCCCCCCCCCCGCCCACCTGACTAAAGCTTCTCCGTTATTCTATTATTGCCTCTCTCATCAGCCTTCATAAACTTATGAGTGGAGTGGTAATCGTGGTCTTGAGGCCCCTCAGGAAGAAGGTCAGTGGGTCTTTTGTAGAGGACAGAGAGATAGAGTGACTTGTCCAGGGTTACACTTCTAGACTGTCCTAGCATCCTTACAAGAATCCGATTTCCTGCTTGGCCCATTCTCATAGTGGTATGCCTTCCAGGTTCAGTATTTGGCATCAGCTTTGGGAGATTATGAATGTTTATGCCTCTGGGGACCTGGCAGCTAGCATGTCTGCAAAGCAGGCTGTCCCTGGGGCTAGGCTGGGGTCTGACCAAGTGAGGTGTTTTAATTCCTCTTTCCTGATGTTAAGAAAGCATTGCTTTTGTTTGCAAAAATATTCTCCTCACTGTCTTGTAAGGTTAGAGTAGACAAGGACTGGGGTCATGTCAGTTAGGCCGATGAGTGTCTGAAAACACATATTGTAAAGTACTTGTAGATATTTTTGTAGCATACAAGTAATCAATAAATTAAGATGTCGCAGTGTGCACCTGTAACCCAGCATTCAGGAGGGTCAGGAGCTTGAGGCAAGCTTAGGCTATACAGTGAGACTTCCGTCTCGAAACCAAACAGTAATAAATGTCAATTATAGAAAATATAGATGTTAATAGGGGCATTTAAAATTTCCATTTCTTGCCGGGTGGTGGTGGCGCACACCTTTAATCCCAGCACTCGGGAAGCAAAGCCAGGAGGATCTCTGTGAGTTCGAGCAGCTGTGTCCAAGCAAATTCAGAAAGACAAAGCTACAAAGAAATGTTCAAAAAAAAAAAAAAAAAAAAAAAAAAAAAAAATTTTCATTTCTTATTCAGTTACATTTTACTGCTAATTGTGTATGTGTGTATGACAGAGCGAGATCTCAATGTTGAGGTCCTTCCCAGACCCCACCTTGCTCTGCAAACACCTTAAATGGGGTGATCTTCAGTAGGGGAAATAGTAGGGCTGGGACACAGACAGGAAAGAGGGTCAGGAGACTAGGGGAAGACACTGTGACACAGGCAGAGGATGTGGTTAACTTTCGGGCCACTCCCACAGCTGGCTAGCCGTTCCAGAGCGGCTCTGGCTGCCCCACACCAGTCTCTCTCTCTCACCGACTTCCTGTCTCTCTCGCTAGGCTAGTCTGCTTATCTTGGCTAATTGTTCATGAACATTCAACAAATACATAGCTGGCCCGAGAGGAAGTCAGCAAGTTCAAATCTTAGCAAGTGTAGAAGTCAGGGGAGGAGAAACAAGGAGCCGATAAATCTACCCTGGCGAGACTGGGTAACGGTGGGCCTGGGTTCTTGCGAGCCTGAGGAACAGCACTCACCCAGAGCAAAGGAGAGGCAGCGCCCCAGAAAGCTTCTCCTGGAGGATGTCCATGGATCCCCGTGTCAGAGGGCAAATTGGCCTTAGCAAGTTAAAGTAGGGTGGGATATTTGAGTATGTCTTACCAGATTCTAACCCGATTAAAATTACAATGTTTGCAGGCAGAGACCGGTCCCTAAGCCTGACATGGACCAGAACTTAGAATATTCTATTTGTCATGCCATGGCCTAGTAGATGAGACTCCTTGCCATTGGGTTTGTATCCTAGTACCACATGAGAAGCCGAGGGTAGCAATGTGCACACCTATAACCCCACTGCTGTGGGGCTCAGCTCAGACACTGGAGAATTACCATCAGCCTAGCTCCAGGTTTGAGAAGAACAAGGCAGAGTGACAAGGCAAAACACCTGACATCCCCCCCTGGCCTCCCCTCCAAGTATCATATGTGTGCACCTGCACATACACACATAAGAAAAAAAACAATAATTTGCTCTGCCAATCAACATGACATGCTAAAACTGTATGATACACATTACTGCTTTAGGCCATGTATGTGTCCTTTCTGAAGTAATAACAACATTAGTTTCACAGAATCCTTTTCTTATCTCTTTTAGTCACTGTGAAGAGACATCATGACCAAGGCAATTTTTATAAAAGAAAGCATTTAATTGGGGCTTGCTTACAGTTTCAGAGGTTTAGTCCATTATCATCATGGTGGGAAGCATGGCAGACACGGTGCTGGAGAAGGAGCTGAGAGTTCTACATCTTGACTCACAGGCAGAGAATGAGCCTGAGTCTCACATGGGCTTTTGAAACCTCAAAGCCCAGCCAGAGTGACACGCTTCCTCCAACAAGGCCACACCTCCTAATCTTTTCAAATAGTGCCACTCTCTGGTGACTAAGCGTTCCGTGTATGAGCTTAGACAGGAGAGAAAAAAGTTGGAACAGACCAAAACACACGGCAGAGAGAAGCCGGACTAAAGCTGTGGCATTACAACAGGTAAGGGACTGTGGGCACAGCAGACAAAGGATCACGTTGTTGCCAAGCAGAGCTGGTCTTCAGGCTACCCCTGGGCCTGCCTCACGAAGTCACCACCCACTAGGCTGATGCTAGCTTGGCCTACAGGTCCAGCTGTTGCTGCTGCTTGCCCTGCTGGGAGGAAGAGTGCACAGTGGGCGTGGTCAGTGCAGCCAGCACCCAGAGCCAGCACCAAGAGCAGCCTGGAGCTCATGCAGGTCCTGCACCTGGACATGCTGCCCAACGGCAGGATCACCCTGACTCTGAGCAACAACAAGACGTCTGAGATGAAGAAAGTTTCATTTTTTGGATTAAGTCTCCTCGGAAGACTTCCTAGATCCATGCCGCTGCCGGAAACCATGTTGATGTCCGTGGTCCATGCTGCCGCCATGGGCAGGGAAGTTTCTTTTGTAGTGGTGTCTGTGAGCGCAGACTCATGACTGAGAATGAGAGACATTGGTTTCTGTGCCAACCTCTTCCCCTCTCCCCGCCACCACAGAAAAAAGAAAGGGAGGTTGAGTGTCCAGATAGGAAGCTATTGAAGAGAGTCCTTTAAAAACTGTGATAAAGATGCCGAAGTGTGCCTCTTCACAGCTGATGGCTTCGGGTAGGGGTGGGGTGAAGAAGGACTCAGTTGTCTTTAAGGGGCCGGCCACTGGGAGTTTGACTGTGCCCCACTGAGGATAGGGGGTAACACAAATTGGACTTGGTGGGGGTTTTTGTTTGTTTGTTTTTGGTGTTTGGTTTCCAGAGGAAAAGGGTAGAAGTATGGACTTGGAAGGTGTGATCGGGGTGCATTGTATGAAATCCCAAATAATTACTAAAAATATTATATTGGGGAAAAACAAGTATCCGAGTTTCTGGGGGCCATCCTTATCCAAACCACCACAGTGTCTTTCTGCCTCTTTTTCCTTCTATTTCTCTATCTTTCTTTTCTAAAGGGAGTGAAGTCAAAAACCAGCCTGTCTCAAGATAGCATCTGGGACACGATCTGCATGTTTTCCTCAAGTGGCTGTGAGCTAACACCATGCAGCTATTTATTGCTAAGAGGCGCACGCTGACGTTCTGGGTGACGTTGTGTTGTGTCTGTGGCTGGCCTTCAAAGCATGGGGAGGCGACTGGCTTCAGATGGGGGGGTGACTGCTTCGTGGGGGCGTGATGCCTTCAAAGCATGGGGGGCAGGTCGACTGGCCTTCAAAGCATGGGGGGCCGGGCTAGGAAAAGAAAAAGAGAGGAGTGAATGCAGCAACCGCAAACGTAAGCAATTGCTGAATCTGACGGACAGTACGCGTTCTCTACACCAGGCTGTCCACCTGTTCTATAGTTTAAAAAAAAAAAAGAAGTTGAGAAAATATGAATGGATCGCTTCCTTTAAATCAAGTACCAAGCTGACCAGAAATAAACTTCTTAAAGTCCATGTTAAAAATGCCCTCACCTCAGCGGCGGTGGTCGCACGCTTTAATCCAGCACTCAGCAGAGCAGCGATTCTGTGAGTTCGAGGCAGCCTGGCTACCAAGTGAGTCCAGAAACGCAAAGCTAACAGAAAATTCAAAAAAAAAAAAATGCCCTCACCTCATAGTGAGGCATTGTGTTCTGTGCTCCTATATTTCCACGAATCGGCTTTGTCCGTGTTCTGCATCAAAGTGTCAAGCTGACGGGACACAGTCTTCTAGGCAGAATTGTCTCTTGTCCAGCGATCGAACCCAAGTGTGCTGACATCCGTAAGCCTAGACTACCGTTGCCTGGCATCCCCTGCCTGTTTCTACCTTACAGTGGAAGTCAGACCCTCACCTGCTCCTGCAAGATGTCTGAGGCAGCCCTGGCTCTCTGCAGCATCTGGCTGGAGGAGAATTAAATTTAACTGGGTGATAAACCAGGTCTTCAGCTCAGCTACAAGTTGAAGGTCAGCGGAGCAATGCTGTTTGGACTAGCTTTTCTCCAAGCAAAACAACTAATTCTTGAGCTGTTAAAACAAAAAACGCTCTCTGGCCTGGAAAGATGACTCAGCAATTCAGTGAGCACTGCTCTGGCAGAGGACCTGAGTTCAGGCCCCAGCACCCACATCAGGAAGCTCACAATTTTCTATAACTCCAGATCCAGGGGATCCAATGCTTCTGGCCTCCTGCATTCATGTGCACAAACCTGCACACACACACACACACACACACACACACACACACACACACACACAAATGTAATTTGTATAATCAGTGGTAATTAAAAGTGCCGGATAGTTCTGGTTTTTCATAATGGAGGCATGCATGACTTCTACTGTCCCACAGGTAACAGCCAAACACTACCGACATTTAAAAAATCACATTTACGTGAGAAGGGAGGAGGGAGGTGTGCACCTGCCACCTTATTGTCCCGGCCAGAGAACAACTTTCTGGAGTTGGTTATCACCTTCCGCCATGTTGATCTCGGGTATCAAACTCAGGTCATCAGACTTGGCGGCAAGTGCCTTTACCCACTGTGACGTCACCCCCCCATTTTTATAAATAAATATAAATAAATAAGCACATTTATTTCTATAAAACTCCATGCTGTAATCCCAGTACTTGGAAGGTTGAGATAGGAGAATTTCAAGTTCAAGGACCATCTGGGCTACATGGACCGTCTTAAACAGTAATAGCGGAAAGCCAAACCAAATAAGAAAATAAGAAAACAACAACAAACCCTCCCTGAAGACTGGAAAGTGAGCAGGGAAGTTAAAAACCATAGAAAATGCTTAAAGAGTCCAAGGGTAAACTCCCGCTTGATCACAGCAGCTCAGAAGTGCGGCCAGACTCTGGAAAGACCGTAACAGAGGGGTCACAGACTGTACATTTAGTTAAGAGGGCATTTATAAGAGCGGCTGACACAACCAGGGGCTGGGTTGTCCCCCCTTGGGACTGGAGAGCTGAAGGGACCGATCCCTGCTCAGTCGGAAAATGAAGACGCCTCAGAACTAGGGGGAGCAGGGAAGCCGCTGGACCTGAAGCTGGGGACCTGGATGCCCGCTGAGGAGTTGTTGGTGCAAACTCACATTCGAAAGCTGACGGTCTCCGTCTGGGCTGTGCTGGGAATGAGTGTCGCACCCACTCCAGGACGCTCCCATGAGTACGCATGAGCAAACTCTCTGTCATCCGCTTTCTGTCTCATCCAGGGTCCCTGGGCTACTGGAGTCATATTCAAACTGAGTCTTCCCCCTTCGGCTTCCTTGCCCACAGGTCCGTGGGTCACTTCTGGCAATGTCCTTGTAGACATGCCCAGAAACGTGTTTTGCTGGCTTCTGAGGTATCTCTCAATCCAGTCAAACTGACAAACCAGGATTGACATCACAAGAAGAACTTTAAATTCTGCACGTAAACTTCGCTTGGCCCTTATACATCATATATGAAAGACAGACTCCACGCAACCCATCCAAAGTTAAAATAAGAGTCCACCCGTGGTTTCCAAACTGCCTATTAAAGCTGGTGTAGACTCTTTAGAGCGGTGCTTTCTCAACCTTCCTAATGGTTCGAATCTTGAATCCAGTTCCTCATGTTGTGGTGACCCTCAACCATAAAATTATTTCCTGCTACTGCAGAACTGTAGTTTCACTACTGTTATGAACTGCAACGTAAATATTTGATAGGGGACCCCTGAAGGGGTCGTGACCCACAGGTTGAGAACCCATGTTTTAGAGGCAGGAAACAGAGCCTGGAATCTTTTCAAGGCTCTCTAGTCACGAGGTTCACGCTGCAAGGTAAACTGGTAGGCAGACTAAGGAATAGCTCTATGCAGCCCGTTAGCAAGTGAATCCATTTTGAAATGATCCAGGCATTGATGGAGCTGGAGAGATCTCAGCCACTAAGCATACATCTGGCTCTTGCAGAAGACCTCCTGGAAATAAACAGTAAACACGAAGTCTCCAGACAGAAAGGAAATGTCCAGAGAGCTTAGGACATCAGAAAGAAGGGTCAGCAACAAGAGAAAAGACATGGGATGAAGTTCAACAGATTTTCTTCTCATCTTGGGCATTCTAAATTTTACTCGCTAGTGCCAAGAATCATACATATAGCTCATACCCCACACAGACACAAAGGCATACACATAGTTAAAAATAGGTTTATTTTATTTTATTGATTTTTTTCAAGACAGGGTTTCTCTGTGTAACAGATCTGGCTGTCCTGGAACTCACTCTGTAGACCAGGCTTCGAACTCACTCAGTGCTGGGACAAAAGGCGTGTGCCACCACTGCCCGGCAAAATAAATATATTTTTAAAAGTCACTAAGAGCCGGTACTTGACAGGCCGTACACTGGATAGACTTGTGATTCCCCCCCTCCCAGTTTATCTGCATGCTCTGCAGTACCCTTCCAACCTGCCATGGGCTCCAACTCAGACCCTGTGTGGAAGGGAATGCCATGGGTTTGACAACCTCAGTACTTCTGGCATCACAGAAAGACTGGTACTCAGAGCATACAGAAAAAGCTTGCAGTATTTTCAATAAAAGAACTGGAAAAAAAAGTAACCCAATTGAAAAACAACTAAAAAATATTACGAGAAAAATGATTATTCCCATTACCCCAGGACAAACAGATAACACACACGAAAAGCTTAGAAGTAGCTTTTTATTGCTATATTAAAAGTCAAGAAAAATAGATACATATATTCCCTACAAAATTATAAAATAGTCAAGATAATACTTTTTCATCAATATACTGAGATAAAAAGTCACATTTATAGATAGAAATGATTTCCCTCTTAAAGTGTTCCGGTAGCTCATAAACAAAGAACACCCATTTTCTCCTCTACATGCCTGTTAGACCTAGAAGTTATAATAGTTTCCTGTTGGAGTTATCTGAAAAAAACAAAAAGATGGACATCTAAAGCTAAATAGTCCATCACAGGACAACTAAAACTGGAATAATGCACGACTTCCTCCCCTGTATTTTCCTTGTGCAGCCATGGTCAATGAATGTACAGAGGCTTCCAGCTCCTCGGGGAAGAAAGCCTAATTAAAATGAGACATACAATTTACATTGTTGTCCTTTAGAAGACAGAAACGACTTGTCACCCGTCCTTAAAAAGTATGCTTGCCTTAATCTATCATTCTGTTCTAAGGTTCCAGACGCCATTTCTAAGTGCACAGATTCAAAGAAAACCACATTGCTAACAGGAAGAAAGGGCCATGGAGGGTGGGCTCTGTTTGACACGGGCACAGGGAAGCTGTACGCTTTTGATGACATTAATTCAATAAAGTATATTCATTTCGATTTCTCGCCCAGCCCTGGGAAAGAGGAGGCTTTCATGTTGACGTAGATCAGTGTTGAAATAAAGCTTTCTTTCCTGAAATTAGATTATGGGGTAAGCCAAGCCAGATAATCTCTGTAGAGGATATAAGCTATAATTATTTTGGGAGGTTTCAATCACTGTTTGGAATTGATACCTAAGCTTTTCTTCTCCCCTATTCTTTGCAGACTTTTTAATGTGATATTTTGGGGAGGGGGGAGATGCTTTAGGTAGGAAACATCAGCTTTTGAAAGATAAAGGTATAATTATCATTGGAATAAAGAGCCCATTAAAGAAGAGTCTCAAATAGAAAGATCTTTTCTATATATTGTGCTATGCACCCTTTCATAGACGCTGGAGAAGAAAGAAAAGAAATGCCTATAATATTACCCTCACATTAGCCCACCCGAGAGACAATAATGGGCTAAGACAAGGGGTGCTCAAATACTTTGCAACAGAGCTATTCTAGTGCCACATAATTAGTGTTGCACTGATAGCCACTGTGGGCCTGTGTGGAAAGGAAAGGCAGCCATGATTCTTGGGGCTCAGTTATGAGCCTCCAATTCTCCCCCAAAATAACCCCAGGATTTGACCCAGCTCTTTATGGTAAGCCGTCATTTAGCAAACTGTTTGGTGTAACCATGTAATTACTCCTACTTAGCACACAGACCAACTTTATTTATTTATTGGACTTCTGAGATAGGTATCACGTACCCCAGGCTGGCCCTGAACTCTCTATCTAGCTGAAGAGTGACCTTGGGTCGATCGCTCATGGTCCTTCTGATGCTGTTAACCAATTTTGGAAATAGAATGTGTTAAATAAGAAGAAAGCAATGATGTATTGAGGGAATTGTAACTTGTTACGAAGTTTAAGAGCTCTGATGGACTGTAAGTTGTATTTAGGCTTTGGAAATAATTGTATTTTTGTTTTGTTTTTTCAAGACAGGGTTGCTCTGTGTAACAGCCCTGGCTGTGCTGGAACTCACTCTGTAGACCAGGCTGGCCTTGAACTCACAGGGGTCCTCCTGCCTCTGCCTCCTGAGTGCTGTAACTAAAGATGTGTGCCACCACACCAGGCTATGAAAATAATCATATTACCTAAAAGGATTTCCACTACACACCAAACATACTGAGTATATTTTGCTGTAAACTACAAATTTTTTTTTCTCCACATTAAAATTCTTGTGTTTTGCCGGGCGGTGGTGGCGCACGCCTTTAATCCCAACACTCGGGAGGCAGAGGCAGGCGGATCTCTGTGAGTTCGAGGCCAGCCCGGGCTACCAAGTGAGTTCCAGGACAGGCGCAAAGCTACACAGAGAAACTCTGCCTCGAAAAAAAAAAAAAAAAAAAAAAAAAAAAAAAAAAATTCTTGTGTTTTGTTTATTTTTTATTTAAAAAACAGAGCTGTGCTAAGACATGGTGGCTAGTGGCATATGCCTGTAAACCAGCATGTGGGAAGTGAAGGCAAGGCAGGCCACATGTTCAAGGCCACCTTCAGTTACAAGAGTGAGGTCAACTTGGGTTACTAGAGACTGTCAAAAGCCCAAGAGAAGGTTGCACTGTGTTACCCAGGCTGGCTTTGAACTGAGCCTCAGACACCAGCCTCTCAAGCAGCTGGAACTATAAGCTCACACATGTGTGCCCAAGAATCACAATCAGAAAACCCAGTGAAATCAACCAATCTCCGTCAGGCATCCTTTCTGCAGTTCCGACAGAAGTCTGGCTATGTGAACACTATCACCTTTGAACCTCAGTTCTCTACGAAGAACTCCAATTCCACAAAAATCAGGAAAGAACCTGCCTATGGCCCCAGGGAAGGACAGACAGCCCAGGATACAAGTCTCTCCAAATCAAAAGTCGTTCAGCAGCTAAGATCATGAAGAATAAGCACTGTAATGACTTAATCATGATGGCTGTGAGTACCCCAGCCCAGGTCTTCCTGTCAGCAAGACAGATGCCCTATTAAGATTAAAAGGGCATGGAGGCAGGCTCTGGCTTGTTGGCAGTGGCTGAGGCCCCAAGATCTACATCTAAGACCTTATGGCGCCTTTCCCACCCTCTAAAGGGTCCCCTTGGAAGAGGACCAAGGGTAAAGCAGCATCCTGTAACAACTCCATTAGACTCCACTTGGCCACTTCATTCAGGGGTGGACGGCCATCCTGCCATGCAGTTTAAATGGGGGAAAGGAGTCCAGTGAAATGTAGGCACATGGGCAGAGGAGCCAGACTGCCAGGTTTGAATGTCAGTTCCATCAACTTAAGAGTTATGTGATGTCGGGCCAAGTTACTAACCTTTCCAAGCTTCAGATCTTTCACCTAAAAATGGGGCTAGTAACAATACCTGTCTCACGATGTCTGTCTGGAAACCGAAGGAGCTAATATTTGTAAAGTGCCTAGTAGGAGAGTGGCTGGCACATAGTGAGAGCCAGGCAAGCACTTTGGAAAATAAAACAGAAACTTGAGGGAATGTGCTCGTCACGGTGTGCGGATGCAGAGCGGGTTATGCAGCTTGAGCTCAGATGCGTTGGCACTGCAAGAGAGGTTCAGAAGCTGAACTGTGAACCAGCTCCTGGGAGTCTAGGCACTGGGCTGAGTGTAAGAAATCTTCCAGTTCTAACCAGAGATCTCTTTAGCTGTCTTTGACCCAGCAACTGCTCCAAAACACCTTCATGAATACTCTCACGTCCAGGGCCCAGGTGAGCCCAAAGTAGCTGGAGAGGGAACAGGAGGCCACCATGGGAAAAGGGAACTGGTTCTTTTTCTAAAGGGCCGCTCCCCACAACATGTTTTACTCACAACAGCTGTGTGGTGTCAGGGTCCAAACACTGGTCCAGGTATTTGTGATCTTATTTTTAAAGTTAGGGCTGGTTCTACCTTGTTCTGAAATCACCGGGCTCCCAGAATTTATGGGGCCCAGTGAGAGGCCAAGGGTGCACATCCAACGCTCGGGTCCTCGAGAATAAAGAGCAAACAATCACAACTCATATTGATCATGTCCTTTTACATTTGGTAAGTTCACAGGCCTTACAATACAATCAGTCTCAGGAAATCCTCCCTGGTGACCACAGTATACCTCGACACTATGAACCCAAGTCACCTATGACTAGGCAGGAGAAGCTGAACTGTACGGCTGACTTTGGAAGAGAATTTACGTGGCTGCATCTACATTTCACATGGTGGATCTCTGGCCAGCATCCTCAAGACCGAGAGTTCTTTTTCTGGCTGTTCCCTCGCTGCTTAGCTCTGTATCTGCTGCATCTGGGCTGCGACCGGAGCTTATTGCTATAGCACCTTCCATTCCATCGGCGCCTCCATTTGGCTGAAGGAGGATAGACCCTGGTTCTGTGGGACGTTTCCATTGTGGTCTGGTAACAATCCAGAAGATGAGAGCCCCATATATCAGAATCAGAAGGCCCAGGGCATTTGTAAAAACACCCTCTGGCGGGAATGAATGGTAAGAAGGGTTTTTCCTGTGGAGAGAGAGAGAGAGTGGAGCCAGTTACAAGCACACAACATATACTGAATCCACCTGCTCAGAGTGAACCATGGTACAGCTTCAACATCAATGTCCTTACAGCATGGCCTTAAAGAGACATTTAGGGTATACTGTGATTCACACTGTAGAATACTTTAAAATTCCACGTGAGGAAAGACTACAGTATTTGGGATACCTCATGTCATTTGAAAACTGGAAAAAGATACAAACAAAAACATATACACACTATAGTTACGATTAGCATAAAAATGCACCCCCAGAAGATGAATGCACAACTCATAGCCCCAATAATTCTATGTTTTTAGTAATATTATATGATGTGTATGGGATGATAACTTAAAATTTTGCTGATAAGATGGCTACTTATGGAGCTAGAGAGATGGCCCAACAGTTAAGAGCATTGCTCCTCTTCTAGAAGACCCATTTGTTTCCCAGCCCCCACACAGCACCTCACAACTGCCAGTAATTCCAGTCCCAGGGGATTGATCTAATGCCCTCTTCTGGCCTCAGAGGGCGCAGCATGCATATAGTACCCAGACACTCGTACATACAAAATAGAAATGAATCTTTTAAAATAGCTCTCTATATTATGTTTCCCCAGTGGATAAGTATTCCGTATTTTCTAGCTTCAGTATTAGGAGAAAGAAGGCGGCAAACTTACAGGACAAAAAACAGCTTCTCCGTCACTCCCATAAGGATCGTCGCAATCACAGCTGCAAAGAGGAGGAGTCCAGAATACACATGTATGGGCATGATGACCGCCCGGAGAGAAAGCGGAGCCCATGGCAGCAGAAAGATGAAAAAACCTAGGATAAGCTGAACAGCGGAGCACAGTGTTACCATTTCACTCCAGTTTTCAATTATCCTTCTAGCTGGGTGGGATGGCACGTGCCTTCAGTCCCAGCACTCAAGAGGCAGAGGCAGAACTAAGGGGCATAAAATGAACAGCAAATTTCTCTATGCACAGTTCCAACATCCAAAGGTAACAACTAGAATAATCCCTGTCTTGAATATCCTTCTAGAATGTGTGTGTGTGTGTGTGTGTGTGTGTGTGTGTGTGTCTGTCTGTCTGTCTGTGTCTGTCTGTCTGTCTGTCTGTGTTTGAGACAGAGTCTCCCCAGGCTGGCCTCAAACTTGCAATCCTCTTATCTCAATCTCAACTTTCCAAGTGCTAGGACTGAGTGTGTCCAGTTTACACAATTGATGTTCTTAAATGTACACATGGGTAACCTCACTTGCTTTTCTTAACAGTGGATCTTGGAGATGGGCAGATGCTTCCATTTTAACATTTTTGCCTAGTTTAATTTGTTTAATAGTTAGTACTCTATTTTTAGGATATAGCAATTTATTTACTAAGTATGAAGTGAAATGTTTTTTTTTTTTTTTTCTCTTCTCCCTAAAACCAAACACAGGACACACAGTTCAGTCTGGCCAGCCTACAAAGCTATGTGGATAGGAACTGATGCCAGGCTGGGTGCCATGATCCCAGCCCCTGGAGGCAGAGGCTGTCAAATCTCTATGAGTCCAGGCAAATTCCAGGACAGCTAGGGCTATAGAGAGACCTTGTCTCAAAAGCCAAACCCAGAGAGAAACTGACAATGTGTTTCACAAGGAAGAACCAAATGCAGCCCTAGTTCATGTCCTCAATAACGATGTCTGCAGTAGCATGCTTCTTTACAGAGGCCAGGAAGTTCCTGCATGCCCTGAAGTCTGTCCTGGCCCCACACTTCTGTTAGTTTGGCCCCTGGCTTCTGCCCAGTAAGTATTCCCTCTTCGAGAAATAAAAGATGATGTAGTTGCTATCAGATTATTGAATTTATTGAATTTAAAGGCACCTTTTTTTTTTTTTTCCTCAAATGCTTTTCAAAGGAAAAGGGGAGCGTTATGGAAGGTTTGACTTTGTTGAAAGTGTTTCAAGATGTAATGATGCAAACTTTATAATTTGTGATAATTTACAATACACTATTTCCTTTTAACCATCTCCGTCTTACTACCTTACAAGTGAAGACAGCAATTTATAACCTAGTGGACTCAAAAGCTCAAGAGTCCCTGTCCCAAAGCCAGCAGTTTCCAAAGTGACCAGGAACACTTAAGACTCAAGGGCCTGAGGGATGGATGCTCTTAGAGCAGTTGTTGGGCTGGAACCTCCAGCTCACTCCTGCTCGATCTGGAAAGCTCTATTCCTCTCTCTCTCTCTCTCTCTCTCTCTCTCTCTCTCTCTCTCTCTCTCTCTCTCTCTCTCTCTTCTTCTCTCCTCTCTCTCTCTCTCTCTCTCTCTCTCTCTCTCTCTCTCTCTCTCTCTCCTCCCTCTCCCCTCCCCTCCCCTCTCCCCTCTCTTCTCCTCTCCTCTCCTCTCCTCTCCTCTCCTCTCCTCTCCTCTCCTCTCCTCTCCTCTCCTCTTCTCTCTCTCTCTCTCTCTCTCTCTCTCTCTCTCTCTCTCTCTCTCTCTCTCTTTCTCTCTCCAAACCCGGTCCACTCAGAGAAGCTTTGAACAAAGGGAAGGCACCAAAGAGCCCAGTCCCACATTATTGGGGCTGCAGCAGCTCCTCCCCTGAAGTTGCCAGCAGCCCAAGACCCCGCCCAAGTGCTCAGCTTTTGACCATACTTGGGCACAGACCCAGCTTGTGGTGGACACATCATCACCCCTCCCCTCCAGGCTATATAAGCTCCCTGCTTCAGTTCAGGTGCATGACTTCTCCTGCCTGGATCTCTGGGACTGCAGAACTCACCCAGGAGTTGCTTTGCTCAAATAAACCTGTTCTTACTGCATCAGCAGAGAAACATGTTATTGGGGTACAGAAAACCTGTTAGCAATGTCTGGGCCCCACACAGGGCTGCTATGTCAGACTTTCTAGATGCCAGAAATCCGCGTTTGAACAGGGTGTCCTGGAGATTTATGTATGTTCTGATTTGAAGACCACAATCCAAAGACATGTTTAATGGCAGGAGTCATCACTATGGACACAGTTCTTCACACAATGGATCCCGTCCCAGGAGGTAAGGAAAAATAAAAGCTAAAAACGTATTACTCAGAGATGAAAAGTGAAAACAAAATGCAATCCTAATCATGCTTAAAAGTTAAACATCTAGGGTACTGGAGAGATGGCTCAGCAGGTAAGAACACTGTCTATTCCTGAAGAGGACCCAGGCTTGGTTTCCAGGACCCACATGGGGGCTACAATCATCCTCAACTCCAGTTCGTTGGGATCTGGTGCTCTCTTCTGGCTTCTGAGGGCACCACATACCCACACAGTACACTTACATACAGACAGACAAAACACTCATACACATAAAATAAAAATAAATCTTTTAAAAAATTAAACATCAATTTCCTTTTATATGTAGGTATAACAAAGGCCTAAAGGAACTAATCTCAAATGTAACGATGGCTGTAGATTTGGCATTATCCGTGACTTTTGTCTTTCCTTTATGTTTTTCTACATTTGATACATTTTTAAAGTAACATGTGATCTATGGTGGTATGAATGAGAATGGCCCACATAGGCTCAAATGCTTGAATGCTTGGTCCCCAGCTGATGAACTATTTGGGAAGGATTAGGAGGTGTGGCCTTATTGGAGGAGGTATGGGACTAGGGTCAGGCTTTGAGGTTTCAAAAGACTACCACCATTCCCAGCCTCTTCCCTGCTCCTACTTGCAGATCAAGATGTGAGCTCTCAGCTGCTCTGCCATCATGCCTTTGCTCCACCATCATGGACTCTTAACCCTCTGGAACTGTAGCTCAAACTACTTTCTTCTGTAAGTTGTCTTGATCATGGTGTCTTATCATAATAGAAAACTAAGGCTCTGCTACACTTAGATAACAAAAGTTTACTTTTATAGAGTCTGTTTAAAAAACAGTTGAGTGTTTCTCAGTTAATTATTACTCTCTTTAAATATATGAAGATCTCTACTGTGCTAGTTTATCTCATGTTTAAGAAATAGATGTGTTTTGCCGGGCGGTGGTGGTGCACGCCTTTAATCCCAGCACTCAGGAGGCAGAGCCAGGCGGATCTCTGTGAGTTTGAGGCCAGCCTGGTCTACAGAGCAAGATCCAGGACAGGCACCAAGCTACACAGAGCTACACAGAGAAACCCTGACTTGAAAAAAACAAAAAGAAAAAGAAAAGAAATAGATGTGTTATCCCAGGTTGACCTCAAAACTCACTGAGCAGCTAAGAATGACTTTGAATTTCTGATCCTTCTGTCTTCATTTCCCAAATGCTGGGGTTACAGGCCTGTGCCACTGTGCCCTGCTGAAACAGATGTCTTTAAAAAAAAAAATAGTGCATGTGAACTTTGAGACATTTAAAAAAATCTTTTATTGCAAAAGCCATTCATGAGAGCAGGGCACAGATATGGCTAGCTTTCACACCAGCTATTGTTTGCTTTGGGGGCAGGAGGATTAGAAGTAGATTTAATGATTCAATTTAATTACTGATCACATGGAAGCTTTTCCCACCTCCCCTTCGTCTTTCTGCTATCCTTCCTAAGTACTCATGCCATCAATTTCCATACATTTTGAAACCTTTGTTAGGAACGGGAAGCCGTCTTGGTGCCTGGTCTGCTCCACCAGATGAACCAGCTTCCTGCCCTCCTGGTACTCACCCACTTGCGTAGGGCTCACCATACCATAGCCAGGTGTGGCGGCACATGCCTGGAAGCCCAGCCCTTGGGAAGCCGAGGCAGGAGAACCACAAGTTATCCAGGATAGCCTGGGCTCCATAATAAGACTTTATCTTTCAAACAGGGAGCTGTGTGTGTGTGTGTGTGTGTGTGTGTGTGTGTGTGTGTGTGTGTGTGTGTGTGCTGGAGAGGTGGCTCAGTGGCTGAGAGCATTTGGTGGTCTTGTAGAGGACCCAGGTTAGTTCCCTAGCACTTACATGGCAGCTCACAAAACCCTCTAATTTCAGGTACTAGGGATCCGACACCCTCTCCTGGCTCCAAGGGCAATAGGCATGCATGTGGTATACATGTAGGCAAGCACTCATATAAAAACTAAAAATAAATAAATCTTTCTTTAAAATCTTACTGTCATGTCTAACCTTGTGTTACAGCTTTTTCTTTTTGCTGATTGCTCTCAAACGTGAGCATACACCCAAATGGCCTGGTGAAGTTGTTGTATAGCAGGTTTTGGTGCCCAATCCCATGGTTTCTAATCTAATCTGGATGGAAGCTGAGAACCCATGTTTCTCATTCCCCTGGAGATGCTGCTGCTGCTGCTGTCTGGTGACCAGGCTTTGAGAAATTCTAGCTTACTTCATATCCACGTTATGTTCTCCACATGCAAGAACACAATGACACTTCACTTTCAAAGTTAAAAATGCTAACCAACATGTGAAGAACATGCCCGTAAATGTCGATAAAGCAAATTATGGCCACTGAAATGGCGGCTCCGCCTCTGACTGACATCCTACACCGCCCTGCTACACCATCTTTCCATCACGTGCCCCCGACAACATCTCAGCCTGGCTCAGCCCCTGTCATGACTAACCCTGGCTGCTAGGCGCAATGGGGGCGATGCCCAAGGAGGCTGCATCGGTGGGTACTCCTGGAGGAGAGGGGCTCAGCCCTGCTGTCAACCTCACCCACCAGACCTCCGTCACACTGTCCTCAATGACCATTTCCTCTTGGCAAACCAGGAGCTGCTTCTGAGAAGAGCTTTGGTGTGCTGCCAGCACACCAAACAAAGTGTCCCAATCCAAGGACTCCTCCCTGTCTTCAGTGACAGTTGAGGTTGGTGTTGCATCTCTGAGTTTCCAGCTGGTCTACAACCTGCCTCCTGCAGATCTGCTTTTAGCTAATTGTGTCTTCCCAGTCCCCACATACTCTCCTTTTCTGGTGGCCTCCTGTCGGTATTTTTACATGCCTAAACTTCTCTAATGAAAAGCAGAAGGGGGAAAAACCCACACAAATATTCCCCAAGTTTCCAAATACCAACTTCAGCTCATAGCCCTCCCTGCTCAGTGACTGCCCACACTGCCCACATTCTTCCTACTCCACTCACCCAAAGGGCCCGCCAGAGCTTTTCTGCTTCCTCTTCAATCCACTACAACCTTGCTTCTGCCCTCCAAGGTCATCACTGACTTCCCACCACCAATCCTGATGGGCAATTTCTAAATCATGTCTGCAGATCTTCCTAGAGCACTAGACATCCTTCAAGTCCTGAGGGGTTCCCCCAGGATCCCCATCTTATCTGCCCTCTGGTTATCATTCTCTCAACCACTTTCTTCCCAAATCTACTCTCTAAATTCCACCTCCTAAATAACTGGGATCTATCCACCGTCTTTCACTGCTAACACCACCCCGCCATGCCGTCGGATCTCTCCTCTGGACCTCAGAACTGCTTCCACTAGACTTCCTATACTGACGTCTCGACATCCGCCCATTCATGTTCCATATCCATTGGCAGCCTTGCCTCCTTCCTCTTAAATACAGCAAACTCTTCCCACGGGCTGGAAGACACTCTGAGCTTTCAACCCCAGGACCGTGGCTCAGGCCTCAGGGGAACTTCCTATGCTCCTTTATCATCAGAGCACTCTCCCAGGACACTCGGAACTCACCATCTACCAAATACCCAGGTACCGGTCTCTCTCTCCAAACATCACAAAGGCAGAGACTATGTCTGCCCGATCCCGCGTTTGTCTTGTGAAATGATGTATGTCCCTGCTTTAGGAAGGTACTTGACGGTAGCAGACACTTAACTTTGCTAAATAAATGGGTTCTGCTGACATAAAATCCATGTTCTTGACCATGAAGACGCCATGACCCCCAGTAAAAATGAAATCTCCCATTTTCAGATCACCAAGGAGCCTACCACCCATTTACACTCTAGTGACAAGAGCCAATGTATCATCTCAACGTGCTCCACCCAGGCTTGAGCCTTTGCAGGCATAATTTGGTTTTGACTCCTATGATTTCGTGAAGGATCATTAGCCTTACTGCTGTAGGTGGAGAAGTTAAAGTAACTCAAGGTGGCCACCTGTGAAATGTAGGGACCAACCATGTCAAACGGGTCTCACCTGTGTAGTGGCGTTTGCATTTAATCCCAGCATGAGAGGCAGAGGCAGGTGGATCTCTATGAGTTAGCCCAGTCTATACTGGGAGTTCCCGGCCAGCCAGGGCTACACAATGAGACCATGTCTAAAAAAACTAAAACCCAAATAAATAATAAAAAACAGAACAACCAAACAAGAAAGCAACAAACGAACTAACAGAGGTCTCCCTAACTGCAAACCTTGTTTGTAAATTGTATGTCCTCTGTATGTGAGCAAGGAAGAAGCTACCAGCCAATGCCCCTTGCTCCAAACAAAACCAAGAAGTGTTGCGAAACCAAATTTCTGAGAAGTCCAGAGAACACAGAGGAAAAAGAGAACTAAGAATCAAGATATTTCAGAGCACAGAGAAGTCCAGATGATCAAATACATCTTTAGTTCACTGTTCAAAATTTTAATCTACTGATGTCATTGTTTTATATTGATGGATTAAAGAAGAGAAATCATGTTTATCTCAACAGAGAAAAAAACATGCAATAAAATTCCAGATTCACTCCTGATAGACAGAGAATAACAAAAGCCCACAAAACAGCGACAGGAGATGGAAAGCAAGAGTACGCCACAGTCACCTGTCAGAAACATCCTTTCCAACGCAGCGTCAAGGATTCTTCTCTCAAAAGAAAGAAAAAAAATCCTTTTTTTTTTTTTTTTTCCTGGATCTTGCTCTGTAGTCTAGGCTGGCCTCGAACTCACAGAGATCTGCCTGCCTCTACCTCCCAGTGCTGGGATTAAAGACGTGCGCCACCCCCGCCTGGCGGATTTTTACCTCTTCTTCCATACACTTCTACAAACTCCCAGAACATTCCCCAGCGTCTCCTGTACTGTCTAGGCAAGAGCACGTGACAGAGCTGCCATTGCAGACAGACGGCCAGAGGAGGGGCGAGTCAGGAAAAGATGCCGTGGAAATGATCCAGATGGCGAAAACTGAAGGGGGCGCAGAATCACAGCACACACAGTACACCCAGAGGGACCTGGGCAGTATTCACATAAGAAAGAGAACGGAGGGGGTGGCGCATGGCAGGAAACTTGGAGGCTGAGGCAGCCACTTGATAGAGTTCAAGACCAACCCGGGCCACACAGGAAGATTCCCTCAGAAAACAAAACAAACAAAAACAGAGAAAGGAAGGAAGGAGAAGGTGTTGGAGTACGTTAGGGAAGGTGGGGACTTCATAATAAAGTCAGAGAAAGGAAACAAAATTGAAAAACTGTAACCCTAGATGGAAAATGATTCACTTGGCTGCACTGCAACCAAGAATTTCTACTTATCAGAAAGAGAGAGAGAGAAGAAAAATGCAAGATTCAAACTGGAAGAAAATGTAGCAACACATCTCAGTAAAAAGGAAGCTGATTCAGAATCCCTGTCAGTCCTTAAAGAAAAGACACACAAACCTGTTTTTTACTGTGGACAAAAGAAACAAACAGGTATTAGAAAATGAATGAAATAAGTATTAGAACCACAAAAAGACGTCTTTTATTTATTTAACATCTAAAGTATGGTGTGTGTGTGTGTGTGTGTAGATGTGCCTTGGTGTGGGTGTGTGTGTGTGTGTGTGTGTGTGTGTGTGTGTGTTTGTTGGGTATGTGTGTGTGTGTGTGTGTGTGTGTGTGTAGATGTGCCTTGGTGTGGGGTGTGTGTGTGTGTGTGTGTAGATGTGCCTCGGTGTGGGGTGTGTGTGTGTGTGTGTGTGTAGATGTGCCTTGGTGTGGGTGTGTGTGTGTGTGTGTGTAGATGTGCTCGGTGTGTGTGTGTGTGTGTGTGTGTGTGTAGATGTGCCTTGGTGTGGGGTGTGTGTGTGTGTGTGTGTAGATGTGCCTTGGTGTGGGGTGTGTGTGTGTGTGTGTGTGTGTGTAGATGTGCCTCGGTGTGGGGTGTGTGTGTGTGTGTGTGTGTGTGTAGATGTGCCTTGGTGTGGGGTGTGGAGGTCCGTTCTCCCCTTCCCCTGTGGGTCCTTGGAATCAACCTCGGTCATCAGTCTTAGCAGAACGTGCCTTTATCCTCTGAGCAGTCTCACCAGCCTGAAGACATCTTTTTATCCCGACTGGTTTGTTAGAAATTAAGAGTTTGAAGAAGAGGCAGGAAGGGTTGTGAGTTTGAGACCAGCCTGTCTCCAAAAACTGGGAAGTTAGGGGCTGGAGACCGCTCGGTTGGTAGAGTGCTTGCCTAGCGAGTTGGTTAGTTTCCAGGACAGAATTAGAGTCTTCTGGAAAGGCAAAACCTCACGAGGAGTTGCTGCCCTCAGACTGCCTACAGGCAAGTCTCAGGGCCATTTTCTTGATTAATGATTGATGTGGGAAGGCTCAGCCCACTGTATTTATTTATACCACCCCTGGGCAGGATAGGATATCTTGGATGACATAAGCAAGCAAGCTGAGGAGGC
Source organism: Peromyscus leucopus (assembly GCF_004664715.2). Classification (NCBI taxonomy): domain Eukaryota; kingdom Metazoa; phylum Chordata; class Mammalia; order Rodentia; family Cricetidae; genus Peromyscus; species Peromyscus leucopus. The sequence goes on along the minus strand of NC_051066.1, from coordinate 47,947,968 downwards.
TGGTTCAGTGCTTAAGAGCACAGGTTGCTCTTCCAGAGGACCGGAGTTCAATTCCCAGCACCCACATGGCAGCTCACAACCGTCTGTAACTCCAGTTCCAGATGATCTCTTACACAGACACACATTCAGCCGAAACACCAATGCATGTAAAATAAAAATATGTCAACTAAATTTTCACAAAAAGAGAGCTGAGTAAGCCAAGGAGAGAAAACAGTAATCAGTAGCGCAGGATGGTTTCTTCTTCAATCCCTGCCTCCAGGTTCTAGTTTGTTAAACATCCAGACATCCACTCTTTGGCAGGCAGACCCTGGCTTTACAGGGGTGAGCTGGAGCCCTGCAGAACATTTAATCTTAACATCTCTCCTCCTCCTCAGCCTCGGGGCTAGCGCTGTTCCTTGTACAGAGCTGGAGGAGCACAAACTGAACTCCTAAACTGAGATAACACGGTGCAGGAGGCGGACCCTGCGGCGGAAGTGAGCGGCAATGTGGCTCTTGGAGACTGAGGCGTCCCGTGTCCTCCTCCCAAAAGTGGTGGCCGCAAGGACCAGCATTCACGGTGAGGACGCTGTCTTCACTGGGAAATGAAAACTGATTCCTCATTACTGAGGATTTAACCTAGAGACCTCACACATACCAGGCTAATGATCTCCCACTGAGAGGTATCCCCGGCCCTCTTTTCCTTTTCCTTTTGAAACAATGTCTTACTAAGTTACCTGAACTGGCTTTGAACTAGTGGTGGCTTTGAACTAGTGATCCCCTTTCCTCGGCCTCCTGCTTAGGTGGGATTTCCAGGCCCCTGCTCAGTTTTTGTTTGTTTGTTTTTTGTTTTTGTTTTTTTGTTGTTGTTTGCTTGCTTGCTTTGCTTCCTTTCCTGAAGAGTTGGCCTCTTTCACTCTTTGGGTAAGCTCTTCAAGCCATGACACCCTTCTGGTGGTGGAAATGCAGACACAGTACTGCCCTGAGCACAGTCCTTCCCTTTGCTGGCCCTCAGAATACAACTCAGATTCTGGCTTTCGCCATTCTGGTCTCAGAAGCGCTTTCCCCTGCACCAGTTACCCGAAGAGCCTTAGCTTTCTAGTGGCTCTTTACCACCAGGCTCCCGCTCTCCTAGGACCACTACGGAATGGGTCGGTTTGATCGTGATAAACCGAGGTGCGTTCTCTCAAGCAAGCTCAAGCACACGGGCGAGCATGTGCCACAATGCGCGCGGTGGAGGTCTGAGGACAGTCCGCAGGAGTCAGTTCTCTCAGGCGTGTCGGCCCAAGGGATCCAAGCCAGCTTGTTGAGCTTGGCACCAAGCGTCCTCACCTGCCCAGCTGTCTCAACAGCCCCAAGTCGTCTCTGTGTTGTTGATTTTTAACGTTCATTGTTGCTCACCCATTGACACATGGCACGTAACTATTCCCACAGCTCTCTAGTGTTTTTGCTTACTCTGTCTGATGTCTTATGTCACTTTTAAAAAACTATGCAGTAAATATGCATTTCCCCCCATATGGCTTTTAGATTTTTTTTTTTTAACCAAACTTCCGGCCTCACCCATTTCACACCACACAGATTATACACATTTTTTTCTCTTTTCCTTGTCTTTGTTTTTTACATTTAGGCCCTTAATCTGGGTCTTCCTCCTGTTATGTGATGTGGTACATATGGTTTTCTTAAATGCACAGAATCTGTTAAATAAGTGTTATTCTAACACGAACAAGTTCTTACACATACTTGGACTTTTCTAGCCTCTCCGGTCCTTCCTGTATTTGTTTTGTTTGCTGATAACTCATTTGAAACCAGGAAGGTGTGCCTTCATTTCTTTAAGGGTTTCTTGGTTATTTTGGGTAGTTCTTCTTCTGCATAACAATTTCTACGATTCCCACTAAGTTTACATTGAAAATTGTGTGAAACAGATATTAATTGAAGAGGGAAAGATATGTCTATATTAATTTTTCTCTTTCAGTATCATGGTATCTCTAGTATGTTCGTGGTGGTTTGAATGAAAATGGCCCACAGCTCATAGGGAGTGGCACTATTGTGAGGTGTGGCCTTTGTTGGAGTGGGTGTGGCTTGTTGGAGGTAAGTGTGTCACTGGGGGTGGGCGTTGAGCTCTCAGAAGCTTAAGCCAGACCCAGTAGTCTGGGTCTGCTATTCAGCTAGAGCTATTTTCCTTATTGATTGGGAAGACCACAGTGGTGCCGAGTTTTTTATGGATCTTCCTCCCGCCTGGCTCCTTTCCATTCCCAACCCATACACCCAGGACGGCTAATTGATCTAACTAACTAAGAGTGTCCCAAGAGAATATCCACTATTTAATGAAAACACATCACAATTCAAGGTTTTACAAATATATATTCATTTAGAAGAAAAATGGCCGATATCTGGTAAGACAGCCTGCTTTTTAAAGGGGCCATTTATCTTAGGGTAAGCTTTGAGGTGGTGTGTACCCATTCTAGTGTCTCACTCTGTAGCCATAGAAAAATAAAGCTCAAAACGATACCCCAACCAGGAAGGTGAATATACACCGTGCTAACAGGAAGGACAATGAATCAATACCGTTTGCCAAGATTTCTCAATGAAGTGGCCAAGACCAAAAGACTCAGAACATCAGCTTTTACTCTTGTGACATAAAACTGCTAAGTGTCCCATGCCATTAAATTTCGTTTCAGTACGGTGTTTTCAGAATACATGCCTTTAACAATACATGCAAAGAGTAAGTAAAGGAATCACACTATACCTTTGATATCTTGCAAAAGGTTAACAAAGAAAATCAGCGTTATCGTTTAGAAAAGGGTGACCTAAAAATGCATCAGAGAAGGTGATAAAAACAGAGCTCCCACCTAGGCTTGCTGATTCAGAACACGGGATTGAAGTCTGGGCAATGCTGGTCTAGATGTGAGGAGACGGCAACTTCCCTATACTACAGGTGTGGAAATGACAGATCACACACCCGAGCTCCTAGGCTGGGAATTCTGAGGTTCGTTGCCTCCTTGGGGCGAGAGTTCTTGCGGACACAAGTGAAAGAGTAAGTTCCGAGCCCATCCTCAGTCCCTGGGCTGCTTTGTTCACACGTAACAGCGAGACACTGACCTGTTGAACGTAGAGTATGACGACCGTCAGTCCGACCCAGCTGTGCAGACTGTACATATGAGGGATGCTGCGGACATTATGGTAATCAAACACGGCCACTACGGAGATGATGGCGAGGACGGCAGCCACAGCATTTAAGCCCGCATGGATGGATTTCATCAGAAACTTGCTGCACTTCCAAGTCCATGGCAATCTGTACGCGATGATGGCTAAGGAAACAGCGTGTTTTACAAATCGACCCCGAGTAAACCCTCTGACCCACTGGACAGCTTCCTCTGAGGGACTTTCCCCTTGGCTTCGGCTTCTCCCAGGCTCCCTTTCTCTCTGCACCTCCTCCTCATCCTCCCATGCTGCCATTTCACTCCTGAGTGTGTGCCCCAAAGACATAGATACATACGTTCACCGGCAGACACCACCGTCAGCCCACCATTCACAGTAGCCCAAATGTCTATCATCAATAGTAAGAGAGACACACTGCCGAATAATATCCACTGAAGACAGTGGATGCACTTTATGTATACTTTTCAGCATATATACTAAAATTCAATAAAGAGCCTTAAAATATTTGAAGTGCCCACATTAAGCAGCATACGATTAACTTTTTGTTAATTTGTCACGAAGACAACCGTGTGCCCCTCTCCCCCTATCTGATCCATGTCAGGAAAATTCTAACTATTTGGAAATGTGTGACAGTTGAAAATTCTGAAGAACACTTCCTTGGGAGATGGATTCCACTCCACCAGTCATGGGCCATGTCCTTTCTTACTTCCAGGAAGTAAAGAAAAGGAGACCGACACTATCAAAACCCAATATAATTGGGATATATTAAAATTTTTTAGGTTGGAGAGATGGCGCATGGTTAAGAGTCTTTATTGTTCTTGCAGAGGGCTCAGGTTCAGTTCCCAGAACCCACATGGTAGCTCGCAACCATCTGTGATACACATTTTAGTGGGTCTGACACCCTTCTTCTGACCTCCTCAGGGTCAGAAGTAACAGTCACGCACAGGGTCCACATACATACACACATACATACATACATACATACATACATACAGGCAAACACTCACACACACAAATAACTCTAAAACATGTACAGGCCTTAAGGCCATAAAAACATGAAAGGAGAAAAACATCTAAAACTACAAAGATAGATGGGAATGTGACCTTGTTAAAGTTCTCATTGTAAGAGACCATGAGTCCTGCCCCGTGGTTCCATTCCAACACCCGAGAGCTCCCACCAAGAGGACGGTATTTCTTTTACTTAACCCAAACTCCAAGGGATTGTTGCTTACTAGTCAATGTATTATGTGGGTACTTTATAAAAATGCTGATTGAAGGCCAATCAGATGGCTCAGCAGGGCAAAGCATTCTACCAAGACTGATGACCTGAGTTCGATCCCCAGAACCCACAAATTGTCCTCTAATCTGGACAGTTGTGCCCGGCACGCACACACATACACACACAGAGAGACTAAATAAATGTAATAAAAACATGTTTCTTGCTGATTGACCATATTAGGACATGGAGACCCGTTGGCTAATCATTTCTAGATTCAGTGAATCTCTTCAAGCAATTTATCACAGTACCTTAGATTTTAGCAGGTGGCTCAAGGCACTTCATCTCAGCATATTGGTGTCTTTCTATTTCTCCCTGTGTCTTAGAGCCTAACACAGCCTCACAGTATGAAGGTCCATGAATGTTCTCCAAAGTCTTATTTTGAGCTAGTTGTAGTTCCTAATGTAACTGTGAGAGCTCATACAGAAAGCTCTCAACATTCTCCCTCCAGGCTCTCCAGACACCTTCTGACCTATGACATCACAAACAGGAAACTGACATCAGCGTGACTTACTGCCCTGATTCAGGTTGCTCCAGCTCTGCTTACTTGTGAGGGTGACCCACAACATTTTTGAAAATAAATGAACACAAAGCTCTTTCAGCAGACAGACCAATGTCTAGAAACCAAATTAGTGTCAACTCAAACACCAGCTTATTCTCCTCATGCTTTTTCTTTTTTAAGGATTTAGGGGCACACCTCATATAATCATGGAGAGTAGATGCCTCTACCCCATGACATGACTAAAAGATTTTTAATCTACAACATGAGGTCTTTTACAATCTGTGTGATCTGAGAAGAGTAAAATTAGTAAAGTGAAAATGTTGTAAGATATTATTTTAGGGTGTGTTACTTTTGTTTATGTTGCATTTGTTTAATACTGTGAAGCTGTGTTACTTTGCCTGTCTAAAACACCTGATGGTTTAGTAAAGAGTTGAATGGTCAATAGTAAGGCAGGAGAAAGGATAGGCAGAGCTGGCAGGCAGAGGGAATATATAGAAGGAGAAATCTGGGAGGAGAGAAGAAGTAGCCAGAGAAGGAAGAGGACATCAGGGGCCAGCCACCCAGCTACACAGCCAGCCACAAAGTAAGAGTGAAAGTAAGATTACAGAAGTAAGAAAAGAAAAAGCCCAGAGGCAAAAGGTAGAAGAGATAATTTAAGAAAAATTTGGTTAGGGGCTGGAGAGATGGCTCAGAGGTTAAGAGCACTGACTGCTCTTCCAGAGGTCCTGAGTTCAATTCCCAGCAACCACATGGTGGCTCACAACCATCTGTAACGAGATCTGGTGCCCTCTTCTGGCCTGCAGTCATACATGCTGTATACATAATAAATAAATAAATCTTTACAAAAAAAAAAAGAAAGAAAGAAAGAAAAGAAAAAAGAAAGAAAGAAAGAAGAAAAGCTGGCAATAATAAAGACAAGTCAGGAGAGAGAGCTGTGCAGTCAAAAGGCAAAAATATTGAACTCATGAACTCAGGCCTAGACATCATTCTTAATCTAAGATCTAAGCCCTCTGTGTGAGTCTGAATGTAGAAGTTCGTGAGAGGCACTGCAAATCATGTATCAACTGAAATAAACAACAACAGCATGAGAATGTACAATATAGAAAGACATAAAATAACCGGAGATAGAACTCAGTGGTGGAGTTATCAGGGCCTAGCCAGTACAAGGCCCTGGATTTTATTTCCAGTAATAGAGATGGGGGAGAGGGGGAGAATTACACTTTCATTCCCTGATTTAATGTCATTTCACACACACACACACACACACACACACACACACACACACACACACACACACATTCAAAGACAACTGAACTTCCAGTCAAGCATTTTATGCTTCCCAGTACTACAGGCAACACAGAGGAATGCGCCGAACGTCACAGAAGCCATTGCATTCGTGCAAACGTGTGTTTGTTCTGTGGGTTATTATTTTGTTTAGAGCAGGAGCTCACTATTATGACCCAGGCTGCCCTTGAACTCCTGACCTCAAGGGATGCTCCTACCTCAGCTCTCGGGCGGCCAGCAGTTTTAGATGGCTGCACACAAATGCTCTTTCTCCAGTAGTGGCAGCGACCGAGCATATTTAACCCTTCACTGATGGCTGTGGCATCCGCAAAGCTCTGGTTATTTTCTGAGGGGAAGGCCAGGAGGCAGTTCTGAAGTGGAATATGTGCTTTGCCACTTACCCAAATGGACCCTGACAATTACAATTTTAGACTTTGTGGTACTTTTCTATTCCTTCTATTGCTTCCTCTCAGGTTAGGATTCTCATTAGCTCTAAGTTCTAGCTTAATTTTCTTCATGTTGTCCCTAATCTTAACATTTGTTATCTGTGTGGTCAGGGCACGGGGACTTTTTTTGTGTTACTTTCTGTGTGGGTAAAAGGATTCCTTATTGTTTTAACAGTAAAACGTGTGTTTTTATAAGCCTGTGAACCCAGTAGCCAGTTAGGCCCCACTCTTCACAGGGGCTGTGGTGATGTGAAGCCTTCCTGTAAAGGACTCCAGGGGTTTTCCACATCTTTCCAGGCGGTCCAGAAGCTCTGCTGCATGGCTGAGTGTGTTCAGAAGGCTCTCTGGACAAGGGAAGTGTGGCTGGAAATAGTGTATTTTCAAATACTGTTTACCCATTTCCCCAGACATATAAATATCCAAAACACTATGCGTTTAAGGAAAACCGGGTGAGCTTAACAAATCAGACCACATTTTTTTTTTTTCTTAAACAAGAAGCTACTCCTGGCAGCTGTAAAACTGCCTAGAGTGGAGAGTACCAGCTCCCGCTCTCCTCGCCAGCCTAGACTCTGTTCCTGCGGTTGGTGAGGAGGAGGAGAGAGCAGGAATGTGTGAGGAAAACAACCGTTCTGCTGGGGGGCTCTGACCCGAAGGACCATTCCCTCCAGGAGATGAGGGGAAACATGAAATGCGTGAGGAAGACACTGTCAGTGCCTTCAGAAGGGAAGCAGTGAGTGGTGGAGCATGCTACTTTAAAATCGTTAAGAAGAAGGGGGCGCTGGGGGGGAGCTCACAACTGCATGTCATTTTTCTCAAGTCTTTCAAGATGGAAATAGAGTCCAATTATTAGAACATTTATCAGAGCCCAGTTGCCTAATCAAAATTCAGGGATATAAGAAAATATACATTCTCTAGGAGGTGGTCTCTGGGTTGACACCAGCTTTCTTCCCATCTGCGTATGCAAGTGTGTGTCACATGTAAAGACTGAGTCTGTCAAACGGAGATCAGGTCAAGGTGAGGACTTAGGGGGCAGATATGCCCCCAGATATAGAAAATGCCTGACCATAGTTCCTCTCTGCTTGAACCTTGTGAGTCATGAAGGAAGAAGCATGTCTATAAACATCTTGTGCCTGTCACATATTGGGAAGTCACAAAGTATCTATGAAAAAAATTTTTTTAACGAAGGAGCAATTAATTCTGCATTCTCAGCACATAAATAGATTCTCGTGCTTGTTTTGTTTTTCAATTTTATTTGTTTATTTGTTTGTTTGTTTACTTTTGGTTTTTTGAGACGGGGTTTCCCTGTGTAGCCCTGGCTGTCCTGGAACTGACTCCGTAGACCAGGCTGGCCTTGAACTCAGAAAGATCCTCCTGCCTCTGCGTCCCAAGTGCTAGGATTAAAGGCGTGCGCCGCCACCGCCTGTCTCTTTAATTGTAGGCTTGAAAAGTAAGATATAACTGGATACGATGGCTCCCACCTATATTCCCAGCACTGAGAGGTTAAGGCAGGAGGATTACTGTTAGTGCTAGGCTAGCCTGGGATACAGAGTGAGTTCCAGTCCAAATTGCACTACAATGAGACCCTATCTCAAAACCAAGTAAGATATATTTGAACATCTGAATATATTTAGGCCATACAATGTGATCTTTTGTTATGTATGATGAAATGGTTAGTTTAAACTAGCTGATACATCAGTGTTGTTGCAACAGATCCTCTTCTAATATTTACTTATTTGTGTGTGTGTGTGTGTGTGTGTGTGTGTACGTGTACACGCGCGCGCGCGTGCATGCACATGTGCACTGCTGTCCACATGTGGAAGCTATAGGACAACTCTCAGAAGTCAGTTCTGCCACCATATGGGATTTAGGGATCAGGTCATCAAGCCTGGCTGCAATCACCTCTGCACACTGAGCCATATCGCCAGCCCAAATCCTCTTTTAAAAGTACAAATTGGGACCTGGAAGAATGTCTAGGAGGGTAAAATGCTCCATGTGCAATCATGAGGATTTGGGTTTGGGCACTGGGGTTGGAGACAGGTCCCAGGGGCTTGCTGAGCAGCCAGTGTATACTAATCAGTGAGTTCCCAGCTCAGTGAGAGACTTTGTCTCACACAATAAGGTGGGGAATGACAGAGAAGGACATTTGAAGTTGACCTCTAGCCATACATGCACATGCACTCGCAAGTGCTCCAACACATACATGTGCATATTATGTAACACACACACACACACACACACACACACACACAAATAAAATGCACAAATCAAAATCTCAAGACAATCGGCACTACAGACACAAATGCTAGTTTATATAAGATCAAATGTGGCTTTCAAATAACTAAAAAGCATTTTGCTCTTGGGCACATTTAACAGCACAAAGGGAATTTAAAACTAAGCGTTTGAAGTACATGGGAATTTGAAATCACTTATGAAGTCTCCTTAAACATGGGGGCCTTTACACTTCCCTTCTCTTTTAGAATAAAGCATTATTTTCCCTTCTGGCAGGATGTTCAGAACAGCATCATCCATCCCTAGAACTCACTTCCCTGTGTACCCAGTTTACCAGGTCCTATCCAGAGTGCCTCAACTCTAAATAGAAAAGCAAAGAGCGTTTGATCTCTTTAAAATCCCGTAGTTGGCTTTAACCCAAAAGTTTGCAACACACCCGAATACCAAGAAACTGAACTGAAGATGTGAGTGATGTGGACAACTGGGGATTGTCTCAGCGTTCTGGCAGTGAGGTGACTGAAATCATCACAAAGGCAAATGCTTACTGGCAAATAAATGTCTGAAAAGTATCAGGGCAGGAAGAATTCATCAACTGGCTAGATATTTTTAATACTGAGGAGTGTTTTCTTTTTATATTTTACTTACCTTTATTTTACGTGTACCCAGTTTGCCTGCATGAATGTCTGTGCACCACATGCAGGAAGTGCCTGAAGAGACCAGAGAGGGTATTGGATCCTCTGGAACTAGAGCTATAGACAGCTGTGAATCACTGCATGGGTGCTGGGAACTGAACCCCAGTCCTCTGGGAGAGCAAACTGTTTTCTTAACCACTGAGCGATTTCTTCAGTCCCCTATCCAGGAGTTTTATGTTGTTAGAAAACTGGCTGTATTGAAGTACTGGACCTGATTTAACCTGATGAGATAGATTGCTGGGAACCAAACCCAGGTCCTCTGGAAGAGTTGTATATGCTCTTAACTGCTGAGCCAGCTCTTTCCAGCCCCCACTGAACCAGTGTTTAAACATCTGTACTCTCCTGGGAAAATGGGAGAATCTGGCGGCTGTGGACGGGCATCCCCACACAGCCACACTCTGCCGCTGCCAAGTGGGAGCTTCTGTTCTGCCAGGTTTCTGCATGCCAGGCCTGACCTCTCCAGGCATTCCCCGTATTTAGCTGCGTGAGGATGTAACCTGGTGTTACCTGTCCTCATAAAAGAGCTGCTTGTTACCAGTGGTATTAGGCAACGCCACTCACTTACAATAAAAACCTCTGGCTGGCGATCCTTGTCTATACTTGGAGGAACAACGAAAACCCCATAAATTCTTGATGAGAATGGTAAGACTTTGGGTTTCCCAGAGAGTAGTGGTAATTATTTTATCTTGTGTTTGTTTCCTGAGGCAAATTACCACAAGCTTAGCAGTTTAAAAGAACCAACATTTGGGGTCTTCAGAAATGGCTTGGATCTGGGTTCAGCTCATAGCTGTCAGTAATTCCAGTTTCACGGGGTGGGATGCCCTCTTCTGACCGTCTCAGGCACCAGGCATGCATGTGGAACATATGTATTTACGGGACACACACACACATATATGCATGCAAAACTCCCCCCACCACACACAAAATAAATAAGTAAATAAATAAATAAATCATTTTAAAGAAGGAGAAGAACCAAAATTCGGACCAGCAACATGGCCCAGCGGATAAAACAGCCTGCAGTCAAGGCGGACCACCTGAGTTCAATTTCTGAGACCCACATGGTAGAAGGAAAGAACCAACCCCCATAAGATGTCCTCTGACCTCTGCACTCTTGAGTGCCACACACACACACACACACACACACACACACACATGCACGCAGCACGCATGCACATGCAAACACACAAATAAATAATAAATGTAATTTAAAACATGTTTTCTTTTCTCAGACCTGAAGGACAGGAATTCACAATCAAGGTGTTGAGCAGGTTGATCCCCTGGAGGACCGGGGAGAGAGTGCATTCCATTATTTTCTCTTAGCAGCTTGTCTCTTAGCAGGCTGCCCATGGGTTGCCATGCTCCTCAGCTTGCAGACACACCATGCTGATCTCTGCCCCATCCTCCATGGCCTTCCCTCTGAGACTTTGTCTCTAGCCTCCTTCCCCTTCCTCTAACAGGGAAGCCAGGAACTGGATGTGTAGCCATCCTCGGCCAAGGCTGATCTCACTTGCAGGCCTTCATTACATCTGCAAACACTTGTTTTCAAGTGAGGGCACATTCTCAGTACCTGGGACGAGGTTGTGGATTTATCTTTTGGAAGCCAGTTTTCAACCACCATAAGACCCTTGCAGGGATCCTGGGATCCAGGTCTATATAGCATCACGGAAGATGCGGATTCCTGTGGGGTGTGAGGTGTTCAAGACCTGATCCCTCCAGCACAGGTATGCTCTCCTGGTGTCTGAGCTGTCCCCTGGGAAAAGGAGTGTGGGGGTGACTAACGAAGGCTGTGGGTAGCTACGTGGACTGGGGTGCCTATTGAGAAGGCTGTGATCTCCAGTTCCTGCCCTATGTCCCCGAGCTAGCTGGTTCCCTGCGGGGGTGGCTCTAGAGCGCTCTTGTGTAGCAGAAGGATGAAAAGTTTGACTGGAGGAGGTTCTAGAAAGAGGAGGGGGAAAGGAACAATAGACCGCCGTAGTGACACACATTTCAAGTTCTTCGGAAGGATACCCAGAAAAGCGAGGCAGAAGAGAATAGAGAGTCAAGGGTGCCGGGGTTTTGTGTTTAGGGTTTATTTATTTTATGTGTATGAGTGTTTTGCCTGCATATATGTATGTATGTGCACTACCTATGTGCCTGGTCCCCTCAGAGGCCAGAACAGAGTGTTACTGGAGTTACTGGATAGTTGTGAATCACCATGTGGGCGCTGGGAACTGAACCCAGGTCCTCTGTAAGAGCAATAGATGCTCCTAACCACTGAACCAGCCAGCCAGCCCCCAAGGGTATGGGTTTTTAAAAGAGGACAGATATAAAATATTGGCACTAAGCCAATGGGGGGAGACATTAGCAATGTGAAGTGGACAGGTTGATGTAAAGCTCTGGACAGTAGTGTAGGCAAGGGGTGAGGAGGCACAGAAGTACTCAGGCAGTCACAGGCTATCAGCCGAGAAGTCTGGGAACAGAGATGCTTCTCCATTAGGACAGGACTCCTTTCTTCCCTGGGTTTGGCTAAGTGGTGTTTCTAAACCGCTGAACAATGACTAGGTGACAGGAACGGTGCTTTTACCTTAGATGCTGTTATTATTATTACCATTACAAATGGGTGGCTGTAAAACTGCATTTGGTTACTAACAATTTAATGATGAGGCAGAAATAACTCATTCGGCAGTTAGCTATTGCCAGGCATAGAGCTCAGTGACAAAGCCCTTGAGTGACATGTAGAAAGGCCTGGATTTGTTCCCAGCACAGAAAACAGATAGTTCTACTAAACAGGGGCAGAGGCATGGAATGCAGCTCAGTAGTAGAGCATTTGCCCAGCATGTGCAAGACCCTGGCTTCCCTCTAACACCACTGGGGGGGAAAATCAGGAAGGAAAAATTTACTGACTTATCGTGTGCTTCTCGGTACTAAGGATCCAGCAGGAGCAAACTAATTGTATTTAAAGTACTCTACCAGTTCCATTATTAAGTGATTCACATGTGGTTTTTGTAACAAAAACATGTTTTGAGGTACTTTGGACTGTCCCTTCATGCTCTGTAAAAACCCCAGTTCCCAGAAGCTGGGAGATTTGTTATAAAGGTTTCTTCTTCGAGGCTCTTGGGGAAATCATCTGGGGACTTTCTCCATTTTCTTCTTTGCTAGGGTTTAGTCCATGAGCCTTTTCAAATATATTTAAGTGATCTTGGAATTCGGTCACTTATAGGTGCATTCGGAGGATATTTCAACTGCCTTTAATAACTGCTCTTTCTTTTGGTTAGTCTTTTAAATGCCACTTAAATGTAGTTAAATTCTCTCACAAAACCAGCCTGAGATCATTGTGCTATTTAATCTCTCTCCCTTCAGCTTCTGTCACAAAAGCAGTTGCACATACAGAAAGGAAGGAGTGTAGAATTGCCAAGACTTCTGTTCACTAATGCAGACGCCTGAATTTTCCACTTTTCACTAAAGAATCCTTTCCAGCATGCTGAACCTTTAGAAAGGTCGGCGGCCACTTGGAGCGCTTTCAACTGTTTGGCTCTGCGGCCTTCTTCACAATGGCCGTTTCTCTGATTTCTCTGCAGTATTTATTTCATAGGAAGCATTTGTTTTAGAGAAGCAAAAGGCCTCTTCCGAACGCTTCCTCATCCATGGCAGAGTGTGACTAGATTTCCCATTAGTTGGAGATTTTATTTAGCAGAGAGCAGTGGTCCACACCTGTGGTCAGTGGCACACACCTGTGGTCGGTGGCACACACCTGTGGTCAGTGAACACACCTGTGGTCAGTGAACACACCTGTGGTCAGTGGCACACACCTGTAGTCAGTGACACACACCTGTAGTCCCAGGACTTGCAATGTTCTAACAAAAAGATCTCTTGAGCACAGAAACTCAAGTCTAGTCTGGACACCATAACCAGTGTTATGTTTTTTGTTTCAGACCTCCCATAATTTGTTGTACTTTAGGAATGCATACATTTCCCAAAGTATATCTGGTATGTGGACAGAGGGGAGAGATTGACCCTGTGGCTTCTTTAAAAAATTTTTTTTTATTTTATGTGTATTTTGCCTGCATGTATGTATGTGTACCATATGCATGCCTGGTGCCCACGGAGGTTAGAAGAGAGTTAGAATCTCCTGTAACTGGAGTCACAGAAAACTGAGAGTCATCATGTGTTGGGAATTGAACCCTGATCCTTTGGAAAAGCAGCCAGTGCTCTTAACAGCTGAGCCATCTCTCCAGTCCCATTTCTGTGGCTTCTTTCTTCAGCTGACTCCATTCATATAGGTCCCAAAGGACCCGTCCTTATTCTGAACAGTTTCAAATACTATTTACTGTTTGCTTGATACATATTTAAAGTATTTTAAACTCAGAGCAGTGGCTGTGTATTAGATATCCCTGCATCATCTCCGAATGCCCGTGTATTACAGAATAACTCTTATCACACTCTCTACTAGAAATATAACATCTTATAGCATAAAAATATCCATCCCCAAGGCAGTAAAGTGCCCTGTGACATGACTGGTCTCTGGCCCATGCTTCTCTCACAGCCTCTAAAGTCAACTTCAGATGTCTCTAGAGGATTTAGGATGGTTCATCAGTTCCTCTGAAAGCCCTGTGGACCCTGTAGATACTGTACTTTAAGTTTTGATCTATCTAATCTGATTCTGATGTGGGCAGTGGCAAAGAGCCAGGCACTCAATCGCAGGGATACAAACAGCAACGCTCTGCAGTGTGCAGTTGCTAAGGCACGAGTTAGGTGTAGTAAAGGCATGCTCAACTTGCAACTTCCAATGGATTTACTGGGGATCCAAGACCATTCTAAACAGAAGAGCAGCAGTGTCTGTCCCTTCCGCTGCAGGCTTCCCACTCTTGGGTTGAGGGGGATTTGTGGGCCAAGGTGTGGAAGAACTAGTAAGAATTCTGCATGTGTCTACATGTATGAAAAGGCTAGTTTTCGTTCATTAACTGCATTATGTGATTAGAGTGGGTCACGACCCTGGGATCCTTGTAAACAGGATTGGTAATGTTGACGGACAAACAGTGGTACATCAGCACAAACAGACTGACTAAGCTTAGAAGAACTCTGCCCAAGAGCAGCAGATGAAAATTTCCAGAACCTCCATATACATGTTTTTGCCCCAAAGTAAGTAAACAGATTAAGTCCAAAGTTTACCAAAAAAATAGAAATCATTTTAGGAAAAGAGCAAAACGGATTCCAACATGAGTAGAGAGTCTCAAAGTATATTTTAGATGAAATTTTGGCTCCCTAAAACGACCACTTTTCAGGAACTGGGCATATTGCCATAAAAGCACACTAAATGAAAGCATTGAGAGGAAATTGTTGTAAATAAGGTGTTGAAAGAACTTCTATTTCCTTGGGGACGTCAATGCCTCCGTGTCTGTTTATTCTTATAGAATGGAGTGGAGACAGTACGGTAAGTAACATGTGCTACGATCTGCGTTTTCCTTACCCTCAACTACAGGACACAGTCCAAACCACTGAAGGGTTTCATGGTATCCGGAGCTGTTTTGGGTGGGTGGAAGCCATGAAGAGATGTTTGGGACCAGTTGATTAAACAGAGAGTACTAACAGCTCTGACCAAACTGAAGGGCTCCACCAGGAAGGAAAGAGCGTTTCTGGTGACTGGAACTTTGGAACTTAGGGTGGTGGTCAAACAGCTTGGAACTGTGCAACAAAATGGCTTGGATGCTCACCTCACACCCGAGAAGCCTCCGTAGGCTGAGCGTTAGTAATACCTTCCCTCACATTTCCGTGGAAGAAGGCTGGCCACACAGACAGAAAACATTTCCCTTTAGGAACAAAGCCAACACTTCTGTGTTTGCTTGTTTGTGGTACTTTGATATTGGTGAAGAGGCGGTTTGTTCAGAGGCCAGGATGGAGGTTCCAGCCGGCTGGGACCCATTCCGAGCCTCTTGAATAGTTTCTGTGAACCAATCCCAGCAGAACGGCTTTGCTTTTCTGAATGTATTCTCAATGCCACCACCTTTTGGAAACGTGAAATGGTGCTGCACCACACTGGCTGAAGGTGAGATAGTCAAGCGGCATGGCGTGGCAACACACACACACACACACACACACACACCAACAGTTCCATACTGCCCTAGTGCAGCCAGCAAACCGGACCCAGGGCAGCCAGCCATCCCTCAGGGCCACGACCTGCCCGCCTCTCCCACCCAAAAGAAACTTCGGAAACTTTTGCCACATCGACAAGTGGAGCGAAGCCAGGCAGCATCCCGTGAGTGCTCAAGAGGAAAGGACAAGAGGGGAAGGTGGAGCAGAGGACTCCTTTGGCTCCCGCTGAGGATGCTGCGCAGGCACCCGAGCTCCCCGCCTTCCTCTCTGCCTCTGAACCCTGAAGGAGTTCAAGAGCTGGCCTCCCCGAAGCAGGGCTTCGGAGCACCTGACTGCGCAGGCCCTCCCTGCCTACGGGAGTAACTTTCCCTAGTTTCCTGGATCCCTCGGAATCCTCCATGGCGTCCCGGTCCCCACCGCGCAGTGACCCCGCCACCCCCTCGAGGGCCCCAGTACCGATGCCCTGGATGAAGACGAAGCCGGTCACCGCGAGCACCGGGTGCCAGTTAAACTCGAGTGCGCCGCCGTCCCAGCCAAGCCCCTCTCGGTAGTGCAGGACCCAGACCAGCACGAAGATCACCGACAGGAAGCCCACGAGCAGCGCCGACACCAGCAGCCCCAGGAAGCCCCGGTAGCCCTCCATGGCCATCAGCAGCACCCCATGCTCCGCCACAGGCTGCTGGAGAACTCTGCGCGGCGGCGGCGCGGCAGCCTCGGGGTACTGGCCCGCGGCGGGGCCGGGGCGGCGACTCCTCCTCGGCACCGTCTCCGCCCGAGGGGAGGAGCTTTCTCGGGGTAACAGGCTGTGGGGCCTCCCGAGGGTGCTGCGAGCTCCGAGACGGTCACCCCCGCCCAAACACACACACACACACACACACACACACACACACACACACACACACACACCCTGATCACGCACGCAGCCGCTGAGCTCTGGCACCCTGATCACGCAGCCGCTGAGCTCTGGCTGTGCGGTGGCCGCCGCCCAAAACACACACACACACACACACACACACACACACACACACACACACACACACACACCCTGATCACGCACGCAGCCGTTGAGCTCTGGCGCTCTGGCTGTGCGGTGGCCGCCTGGCTGAGCATCCGACCTCCCAGGGTGTGAGTCAGGTCTGGGTCAGTGCCTAACCGGGAGAGCGCAGGGGAGCTCAAGCCTAGCGCTTTCCTTGAACTCTTCCCGCCTCGCTTCCTTATTCGTGGGGAGGGCAGTGGCGCATGCTCTTAGTTATCAGAGTGGGAGAGATCCATTGGATGCGGTTGATGCCTACGGTTTTAGTTAATGAAGATTCCCGACTCTCAGAGGATGGAGAGAAAGAACTTGGGTAGCCGGTGTGGGTAGCAGTGGACTTGGCCTTACCGAGTAAAGACGCACCTGCACAGACTGGTAGTGATTTCTCATGTGATCCCAACACTCAGAAGGCTGAGGCAGGAGGACAGCCAGACTTGTAAAACCAGTCTAGGCTACAGTAGTGAGTCCCAGACCAGCCTGGCTACAGAGACCCTGCCTCCAAATCAAAACAGAGAAGAGAGAAAAGGGAAGGGTGGAAGAGCGAGTTGATGGAAAGTTTGCCTAGCATGCACAAAGACTTGGGGACAGTTCTTAGAACAGAATAAACCGGATTGTGGTGGTGCACAACTGTAATCTTACCACTGGGAAAGTAGAGGCAGGAGGAGCAGAGGTTTGATATCATCCCCGGTTACAAGGAGAGTTTGAAGTCAGCCTGAGATACATGCTTCCGGATCTCAACAGTAAGAACAATAATGATGGGGGGGGGGGCAGGGAGAGGAGGGAGGGATAGGAGAGGGAGGAGAGGGAGAGGGGAGAAGGGGGGAGGGGGAGAGGGGGAGAGAAAGAGGGAGAGAGAACAGAAAATAAGCCATCTGCAACCGCACAGGTAGATGCTGCCCTGGACTTGCCTAGAGTGTGGTAAAATGGGTTTAAAAGATGTCTGCCTGCCCAAACCTTAAACCTCCCCTTGTGACTTACCTCGGTGAAGAGGTACTGGCACCCTGCCCTTCTAGGCAGGATAAGAACATTGTCAGCATTATGCATTATTATCAGGGGAAAAGGGTTCTGGATGCTGAGGCTCATAAAAGGCAGTTGGAGAGGCTCACTCTAGGCCCCGGAAACCTTAAATAGTTCAGGAAATGTGTGTGTGTGTGTGTGTGTGTGTGTGTGTGTGTGTGTGTGTGTGAGCACATGCATGTGCATGTGGGTTTGCACATCCAGGAATGATTTTCCAAAGACAGGTTTTAAGGCTGGTGAGATATCTTAGTGGGTAAAGTCACTTGTCAGCAAGCCTGATGACCTGAGTGTGATCCTGGAACCTATAGGGTAAAAAGGAGAAAACTTATTCCTGCAAGTTGTCCTCTGACCTCCACATACATTCATGCTGTGCTGCTCACAGAACACACACACACACACACACACACACACACACACACACACACACCAAATAGACGTTTTAAATTGTTTTTAAAATAATAAGAAAATATAAAGATTATCTTAAAGGTTTGCTTATTTGGATTTATTTATTTTTATATGTGTGAGAGTTTTGCCTGCATAGGTCTGTGTACCACATGCATGCAATGCCCACAGAGGCCAGAAGAGGGCATTGGATTCCCTTAGACTGTAGTTAACAGATAGTTGTGAGCTCTCATGTGGGTGCTGGGAACTGAACCCTGGTCCTCTGGAAAAGCAACCAGCGTGCTTAACAGCTGAGCCAACTCTTCAGCTACTCGAATATTGTATGATTTTTTTTTAAATAAAGGTTTTAGACCAAGGAAGTGGAGCGTCAATGCCCTGGGCATAGGGCTGGATTAATGGGTGCGAGTTTGAGACAGTGGCCTGTAGCTGTGTGGGGTTTTTTTTCCCCTTGGTAAAGGGAGATTAAGCAAATGGAAGGAGAAGAAATACATCCTCAGTTCAAGGCTTCCTATGATCTGGCTCAGCCTAGCCCTTCATTCTTATCACTTACCACAGTCTGACTGATCCTGGTGGTGGTTGACTGTAAATGTCTCTCGGAGCTGCCCGAGCCCTCCCCAGCGACCTCTTTTCCTCTACATCTACCTGACCTCCTCCACCTTCCAAGACACCCTCCCATCCGTTCAGCCCCCAGACCATGTTCCTCCCAGCCACCTCTCCATTCAGTGCCTCTCCACCACCTACAAAGATGTGATACTATATCCCCGTGGCTGTCTCCACTCTCCAGACGGCCCTTATATCTTTGGCAATAAATGTTTATCTTCTTTTACTCAGTAAACATTTGTTGGGAGATGAATGTGTCTATTAGGGTCTTGACGGAGAATGGACAGCGTATTCAAATTGCGCAATGTGGTAACGAACAGGACTTTTTACATTTGTGAACAGGATGTGGGAAACCACAAGGGTTTCACACTGTCCCAAGCCTCCAACAGAGAGGTTTACTGGAGTCCAGAGAGAAAACTCCTTCGGGGGTGAGGTGGGGTGGGG
Source organism: Peromyscus leucopus (assembly GCF_004664715.2). Classification (NCBI taxonomy): domain Eukaryota; kingdom Metazoa; phylum Chordata; class Mammalia; order Rodentia; family Cricetidae; genus Peromyscus; species Peromyscus leucopus. Next base: position 47,928,839 of record NC_051066.1, on the reverse strand, counting down.
CAACCTTGTGTGAGAGGTGCAGCCATCCTGCAGGGACTCTCAAAGGAAAAGACCGGACGGGAGGTAACTATTCCACTGTTACCCTTCCTGTCCATCTCCTGGATCCTCCAGTGACTAAGCAGAACCTCCTCAGACACCGGGGGTGAGGGGTGGGGGGGTTGAGGGGGTTTGCGGGGGAGGCTGTAACTCTTGCAGGTCAGCGCCCCAGGGCACAGAGCCGAGTGAGCAGGGCCAAGCATGACGGCACGTGAGTAAGACGTTTGTTATTCTCAACCGAAAAAGTTCAACGTGGTGCTTTACTTTTGGCATAAGTAGACCATATTTTTGCATTTCCATCTCTTGACTGTGTGGATTGCTCTATCTGCTCCTCCGTCCTCTACCCTTGGCCTTGCCTGTGTCCAGGAACCTTCAGTCTGCAGAGAGGTTCTTAACCTTCCTAACGTTGCGGCCCTTTAATCCAGCTCCCCATGCTGTGGTGACCCCCAACCATAAAATTATTTTCGTTGCGACTTCATAACTGTCATTTTGCTACTGTTACGAATCGTAATGTAAATATCTGTTTCCCGATGGTCTTAGGGGACCCCTGTGAAAGGGCCATTCGACTCCCGAAGGGGTCAAGACCCACAGGCTGAGAACCGTTAGTCTACAAGGACAGCCTTCCTTGTCCTGTGGCTTCCAGCCGAGTTTGGTGGATGGATGCTGCTCACAGGCTAAGGGAAGGGCGTGTGAGTTCACCTATTAGCCCCACGGTGGTGTCTCCATGTCGGGTCATTTTTTCTTCATTTTCCTTTCTGTTGGTATTTTCTGATATGCTCTCTTCCACAGCTGTGGTTCTCAGGGGAGATTGATCAGGCCCCCTCGCCTCCTCAGGCTTTCACCTCCGCAGTGGCTTGTCCTGCTTCCCATCTGCCTTGCTACATGGTTGCCTCAGTCTGTTTAGGCCTCTGAAAATACTCAACCTATTCCACCTCCTCAAAATAAATCCTTTGTGTGAACTTGGTGTTTCCTGACGGATTCTGACTAATATAAAGGGAAAAATACTGATCTGGTCGTACTGTGACCCTAGTCTCGCCCCAGGCAGGCACCTTCAATCCCTGTAACCCACTTGATGGAAATGGAGAGCAGGCTCTCTGGAGCTCTTCTCTGACCTCCACATGTTCACGTGACCCCTGTGCACCCCTAGCCCCCATGCACACAGAGATAAATAAATAAAAATGTAAAACCATCTAAGAAGCTGGATAAAGAACTGAGAGTCAGTACCATTCCTGCGTCAAGCTGGCCTCCTTAATGTTCCACCGGAAACGGACAGCTCACATTCTGTCTCATTGTGAATGCATGGGTACGTTCAGTGAGACAAAAATCAAAGATGCAATCACAGTGTCTCCCTTCCTTTTTCCTAGACAAGAGGTTTGGGGGTCAGAAAGTTGTACTGCTCAGAGGTCAAGGACCTGCCTAGAATTCATGAGGACCTGGGGGTTCTGGTCTCCAGTGCTGAAAGAAAAAAAAAATGTCCCAGTCACTTGTCCAAGGTCAAGTGACTCACAGCTGAGATTGCGATTCATGATGCAAGCCAAGCCCTAAAAGTGGTCAAAGGCTCCTTAATGAAATAGAAGGATTAGTGTTTTAAAGTCGGAGCCCCGCTAATGGGGCGAATATGCTTTCATCAGGGGAGGCATGTCAAAGGCAGGCAGGTAGGTTATCTCCAGGAATTAGTTTATACACTGGGAGGGGTGACTCCCTGGGTACACCAAATACCAGAGATGACTAATACTGAAAATAAGAAAATATAACAAACAGCTTGGAACCGTTGTTGACAGAGAGTATTTAAAAACACATTCATGCTGACAGACTGAGGTGGTTAGAGCCTCAGATAAAGCTAGGAGTTAGCAAGTGAATGGAATGCCCTGAAACATGTTTCTCATAATCAAGGTCCCACACACAAACCAAGTTTTATAAGTACATTGGGCTGTGTGAGTGGGACATTGTACCGTGTAAGGAACTGGGCTATGCAATTAATGAGGACTCCAAACCATAGCTCTACCTTTGGAGTTTTTTTACTGGGCCTTTCTGGTCGGCAGGTATTCTAATGATAATCCTCCCGTCGCAGATGCAGTTTTTAAAGGGCTTTCATAGGCAGCACACCTCAGAAATAGGTTTCCAGAATTTGACCTCACACTCATAGACCTCAGGGCCTTAGTGAAGTGTGAAAGGATCATGTAAGCATGAAAAAGAACTCTTGACTAGAAGAGAGAGTCTCAGTCTTTCCCTTTCAAAAAATTTATTTTGTTTGTGAGTGAGTGAATGTGTGTGTGGGGGGGGGGGGAGGGAGGGAGGGGGAGGAGGGAGGAGAGGGGAGGAAGGGAGGGGAAGGGAGGAGGAAGGGAGGGGAGGGGGGAGGGAGGGAGGGGGAGATAGCAGAGGACACCTGTGGGAGTCAGTCCTCTCTTCTACCATGTGCCTCCTGAGAGTTAGGACTCATCAGGATCATCAGGGTTGGTCCTTTACCCATTGAACCATCTTGCTGTCTCCAGAGAGATACTAGATATTTTCTAAATAAAATTTACAGGCAAATAGTTTAAATGTATCTTACTAGATCTTGGGAAGGCTTACTTGTATCTTTGTTAACAGGTGAACGTCTTTTTAAAGAGAAAACTGGTCTAAGTCCAATTTTCACTTGTTCTTCAGAGCAATCCCTGTGTTTGATTCTGTTTGTTTGTTTGTTTGTTTGTTTGTTTGTTTGTAGACAGTCCTCACTGGAACTCTGATTAGGTGGCGCTGGCTGTCTTGTGAGCCTCACAGACCTGCCTGTTTCTGCCTCCCCAGGACTGGAATTACAAGCATGTTTGATACGTTATTTTATTTTTTGAGACAGGGTCTCATGGTTTGGCTCTGGCTGGCCTGGAACTGGCTATGTAGAACAGGCTAGCCTTGAACTCACAGAGATCTGCCTGCATCTGTCTCGAAGATGCTGGGGATTAAATGTGTGGGCCACTAGTGTGAAGTCTGCTTTGGGCCTTTTTTCTGTAGGTGCTAGGTACTGAGCTCAGGCCTTCGTGTTTGTGTGACTGGTGTTTGACTGACGGTGCTCTCTCCTGGTCCTCCAAAGCTTACTTTTGTCCCAAGCTAACTTGGCTCCATCATTAACATGTTCTTTCTATGGGAGCCCAGGCCCTTGAGGCTTCAGGCAGGCATCAGTTTGGAGGCAGGTAGAATGAGGCACTTGGGTTTGCTGCTAGCCTGCGTGACATGCACAGCGACCAAACACTGGGCTATAATTTGCTAACCAGTGACAGAACAGCTTTAGTATTATTTAGGGTCTCAACCAGGTGGATGTGAACAAAACACAGATGGGAAAACAGCATTTTTATTTTCATTACTACTGAATGGAATTGAGCAACAGTCTTTAATTATGTGGGTGGATGACACTTGTATTTGCAGTAGCTATCACCTAACTACAATTGATACTTTTATGTCATAGGATTTTCACAGATATCATCTGAGATCAGCCTTTTTCTTTCAATGTAACACTAGTTACTACTGAGAATTGCAGTTAGATATTATTATTGAATCAATGCCAACAGATACTTTATTACATCACAAAGTTTACATTTATCTTCAAAGTGTTAGTAACTCCTTTGATTAGTTTCCTATAACTTTGGGTTTGGGATTTTTTTTTTTTTTTTTTTTTTTCAGACATTTTCTGTGTAGTTTGCCTTTTGATTTTGGTAGAGGTGGCCTGAACTCACAGAGATGCTGCTTGCCTCCGGTGCTGGGATTAAGGCGTGCACAACGCTGGTGGGTTTGGGATTTTTAATGCACTTAAAAACAATATTCTGAGGGAGAGGCCTTATTGGCTTGCCAAAGGAATCCATGTCACACAAATGGTTGGGGACTCCCCCCCCCCCCCCCCGCAAAACGTCTAAGGTTTATTTCTGCTTTTAAATCTATAAAGTGAACAGCTGGCCCTGTCAATCAAGGGAAGGCAACCAACTAAATCAGATTCACATCCTATAAAGTCCAGTTACCATCCTGATGTGATAGGTGTGTAAAAAACAGCATTTGAATGATTTGATGGTTATTTTAGGAATCAGCCTAGAAAAGCCTTGTGTCTTCTTAACCCAGCAAGGCTGTGGAATCTGAGTTCTCCTGACTCACACTCCCGAAGGAAGAAAAGGTTCGCCTCTGGATTGCTTCATTTTTATTTATGGACAGTCTGATTGATGTTCTGTTGGCACAGCCGGGCCTGAGAGCCGCAGTTAGGCTGTTTGTTGTGGGGACCTTGATTTTGCTCCAGCTTTCTTTCCTTCTGCTGAACTCTTTTCTTTTCTGACACCTCCTTGCCCCAACACTCAGACTTGCCTTCCTCCGAAGCCCCATGATGAGATTCTCCTTCTCCTCTCTCACTCTGTTCTAAAATGGAGTGATCACTTGGCTCTTGTGTGGAGCATTGGTGATCTGTGTTGATTCAATCATGAAAATTATGAATGCTTATTCATCACTTAGAATATATCAGGTGTATGTTTCCACCAATTTAATGCCTACAGCAATCCCATTTTACGGATGAGGAAACCAGACCACAAGGAAGACAGTTTGCAGCAAGAAAATAATGGGATTGTGAATCAAACTTGAGTAGTTTGGATAGAGACCTCACTTATATAGACACTGCTATCCTGATGATTTATTTAATGAATTATTTGTTGACATCAACATTTGCGCTTCTATAGATTTTCACTATTCTAAAATTGCCTTCATAAACATCTTAAAATATTTCTGGATGCTTTTGAGGCAAATTTTTAAATTGAAATTGCTAGATTAAAATATTTTAATCAAATAAACTGTCTCATAAAAGATCGTTGCGATTTTACCATAACTGTATCATGGCGGTCCTTCACACCATGCCCAATACAGTGTCACTGGTCTCTGTTTTGAAGCTGTTTGGTAAGTTGATGGATGGTGTGAGCACCTGTACAAGGTCACCAGGCTGGGGTTGGAGGGGCCACAGCAAGACTGAGGCTGTGACAACTTTATTAAGAGCACTCAGACTTTTTATACCCTTACCAGAAACAGAATACAGTGGCAATGGCCAGGATCAAGACACTGCAGTTGCCCAGGTTACAAGGCTGCTGGCCAGCTTTACAGGGACACGAGATCACTATCTGAGACCACTTGTCCCGTCAAGTCTCCATGCTTCTGTGACTTCTGAGGGAAAATGCAGAGAAACACAAAGTGGCCTGAACACTTCACCACCTGAGGGAGGGCCTCGGTTTCTCCGGAACTGGAAGGTACTCGGTGCCCGAAGAGTCACAGATTCTAACCTGAAAAACCTGTGACGTTGCCTCTCCAGGCACCTAGGCCAAGCCAACCCTATGGTTCCCAGCAGGACATAACATGATATTTTATTCATTTATTTTTATTTATTTATTTATTCATTTATTTTTCACGTGTTAGCTTTTTGTCACCGTGAAACATATATAGGGGAAACAGTTTAAAAGGAGAAAGCATTTACATCGGCTCACGGTTTCAGAGTTTCACTCCACAAATGGCTGGCTCCACTTTTTTTTTTTTTTTAGTTTGAAGTCAGTCTGGGCTACATGGTACCATGTCTTAAAAAAAAGAAGAAGAAAGTAAAAGAAAAGGAAAGGGAAGAACCACCAGAGCCAAGGCAATCGATAAAGTGGCAGTAGATTTAAAACAATAAATAGCGAATGTCTTATCTTCCTGCCTCCAGCATGAGGCCGAGTCTGGAAGTCTAGAGTCCAGGGCCCTTTCCTCCACATCCCCACAGTCTACAATTCCCACACAAGGGAAGGAAGTTCATAGTTTCTCTGTGTCTTGAAAGCTACCAGTCCTTGTTTTAGAGGTTAGCCCCTGGAGGAGCCAAGCTGAAGCTGCTTCCCACCAGCTGTTGTGAGTTCAAGAAGGTGACTGGGCCACCCAGAGTGGGGCCTGTGCCTGCGGTCAACAACGGACATCTCACCTGTGTTCTGCGTCTTTGATTGATACACTTAGTATCAGGCCTGTACAACACTGAGCTAGTATTAAACATAGTTTTGTTTAAACTATCATCCATTTAACAAAAATAACTCATGGCAAGGAAGCAAGAGGAAGAGAGGGGCTACTATTGAGTTAAAAGGAACCGGAAGCCGGAGCTACCACCTGTTCCGATGAGTCTCCAGAGGGGGATTTTTGTTGATGCTCTTCTGGTGTGTGTGTTTGTTTGAGATGGTTTCCTGTAGCCAAGGCTGCCTGCCCTTGGACTCCTGAGATCCTCCTGCCTTCGTTTTCCAAGTGCTGGCACTATAGGTGTGTGCCCAGCTAGAGGGCTTTTGAAAATCCTGAAATGACTGTTCGAGGCTGGTCCGCGGTTTTCTTCTCATTTTCCCCTACACCGTCTCTGCCCAATGGCAAGCCTCCTTCTGACTCTCACCACTCTGCCCTAGCCAGAGTTCCTTTAGTGGTAGAAACACAAGCCTGTTCCTTCCGTGGGACGTGAGAGAGCTTGGTCTGAGAGAATGTAGTGGCGGTGTTTGCTCAGCGTGTACCTGGGTTGGATCCCAGTACTCCAACTGAGAAAAGGGACAAGGAAATGTTCCCACAGTTCAGTCTTGGAGGCTGACCGTACGAACAGCATGCTGCGGGTGCCCTCACCAGGGGCATCTGGCTAGGGTTTCACCATTGTGGACAGAGCTCGGAGAGATGACATGGTACGGTGAGGCTGGCCAGGGACGACACCTGCTCTGTGGAGCAGTCACTTTTCTGTTGCTGGGATAGAACACCGTGACCAAGGCAACTTACGGAAGAGCTTCCGTGGGCTTACGGTTCCAGAGGGTGCGAGTCCATGAGGGCAGAGCAGAGACGGCAGCAGCCAGGTGCCTGAAGCAGGAGCTGAGGGCCCAGAGCAGATCACTGAGAATGGGCGCGTGGCTTTTAAACCTCAAAATGTGCCCGGTGTGACACACTTCCTCAGCAAGGCCACACCTCCTACGTCTACCCAAACAGTGCTGCCGACAAGGGAGCAAGTATTCAGACATCTGAGCCTATGAGGGACAGTCTCATTCAAAGCACCACACCCTGTAACCACAACTTCGTTGTGATAGCTATCCAGGGTCTCAGGAAAACTACAGCAATTTTTATACATGTGCAGTACCCTCTGTGATTTAACTGCCTCCCCCGGAGGCCCAGCCTCTTAGGTTCTACACCTGCCAAGGCTCACCTAACCCATGTACAGGACAGCACCCACCTTACAAAAGCTAAAAGAGGCAGGCAGGGTGGTACACCCTGTAGTCCTACCACTGTGGAACAGAGGCAGAAGGATCAGGAGTTGAAGGCCAGCCTTAGCTACACTACATGCATAAGCAAATTCAAGGCCAGTGGGCTACAGGAGAGCCTGCCTCAAAGCAAGCAGAACATTAAGGAAAAAAAAAAATGCTTTACTCATGAGACCTGTGACTGTTATGAAGCGTGGTTTGAATTTGCTTCAGCAAAAGTTGAATATGCTGGTTCAGTAGAGGTGCAGGGGTGTAGGAAATGGATCCTGTCCAGGGTCTGGGGCAGACATGGAACCTTGGCTTCTTCAACTCTTCCTCAGCAAGTCTGAATGGTTTTCTCCCATAGACTGGCTTTCTCTGCATCTCTCAGAAGAACCTGACTTCAGCAGGTCTGAATTTCATCTTTCCAGTTTCTACTTCAGAGCAGGAATCAGGGCATTTTTCTGAAAAGGCCCAGAGAGTAAATACCATGGGCTTCAGGGGCCGTGTGGTCTCTGCTTCAGCTGTGCGATTGCAGTGTGAAAACCGTGACACGTGATAAATACATACATGGATATGACTGTGTTCCAACAAAACTTTGATGACACAAATATGCACAGACTGAATGTAATTGTATATCTAGAATATACAAGAAACTCTCAGCTCATCAGGAAGGTAACAAGTGACCCACATAGAAAGTGAGCACATGAGTGTTGTGTGCCTGTAGTCCCAGCCTGGTTACAGAATGAGGCTCTACCTTAACAAACAACCTCTTCAAAAAAAAAAAAAAAAAAAAAAAAAAGGTCAGGAGTCCAAGGCTAGCCTCAGCTACACAGCAATTTTGAGACTAGCCTGAGCTACATGAGACTCATTTAAAAACAAACAAAAAGCAAGCCAAGGGGGCTGGGTGGTTCAGAGCACTGGCTGCTCTTCCAGAGGACCCCAGTTTGGGGTCCAGCACTCATACAGAGTGACTCACAACTGCCTGTCATTTCGGTTCAAAGCACCTCCAAAGGCACTCAAGTACCTAACCTTCCACCCAAATACACATAATAAATCCAATAAAATCTTTCAAAAAACTAAACCAAACAAGAAAATAGGCAAATGACTTGAATGAATACTTTAGGTCAACAGTTATTTAGATATTTAACCAAGCGCATGGAATGATCTTCAAAGTTGCTAATTGTTAGGGAAATACAAACTAAACCCACAATAAGACACTAGAACACTCTTAGGATGAGCAAAATAAAAAGAGCTATGATACAAAATTCCAGAAGGATGAAGAAAAACTGGATCTCTCATACATTGGTAGTGGGGATGTAAAATGGCACAGACACTGTGTAGTTCAATCTAGGAATGTCTTATTGTGACTTATGTCCTTTTCTCAAATAGTTCAATAGTGACTTTCCTGAGAATTTACTTCATAGAAATGAAAACTGTTTATATGAGAACTATTTGTAAAAAAGATATTTATTTGGAAATAACCGAAATCTCCTTTAGCAGGAGTGACTGAAACCTGTGGTCCATCCATACACGGGAATACTGCCCAGTAACAAAAAGAAGCAAATCGGTGCCACATGCAGCAGCTTAAAGGGGGCCATAAAGATGAGTGGCAAAGCCAAGCGAAGACATTAAGGGTTTTATGATCGATTTGTATAACATTCTTACAGAGATATAAACTATGACCAAGAGCTGGTCAGAGTCGGCAAGCGTCTGCAGGAAGATGGCAGCATGCGGCCCTGAAGGAAGACAGGGCGCTCCGTTGTGACGGACACTTCTCCATCTCGACTGTGATTGGGCTGTATGGTTCTCTATATGAAGAAATGTGGTAGACTGCACATACACAGAAAAGGCTGGGAAACTGGGGAGACCTGGGTCAGGTCTGTGGGCCTGGCAGCTGTACTGGGTCTGTGTTTTCCAAACTGTAATAGGGGAGCTGTGTGAGAGGCATTTGCTCTCCCTACATTTTGCAATTTAGTGAGTGCACAATTATGTCAAAAGACACTATGCCTACACACACACACACACACACACACACACACACACACACACACACACGTGAACACAGCAGCTTTATTCACAACAGTAAGAAGACAATAGCAGAAACAGCTCAGGTGCCCATCAGTAGGGAAACAGAAGAACTCTGATGTATTCATGTAAAATACTCAGGAGTTAAAAGGAATATAGAGAAGTGATGCTCCAACATTAATGAATTTCAGTCATCTTTCTTTCATACAAGAACTCTCATCAGAAGGTAAGAGCAACCACATGAGGTGGTGGCCTGTAGTCCTGGCCTGGTTACCACTGGTGCCGAGTAGTTCGCCCTGGAATGTGACGGAGTCAGAGTCAGGTGATATGAGGGTGGCCCGGGAAGGGAGGACTTCAACGCTTTAAACTTTGAAAAGGATTTGGATTACACGCACACAAAATCTCAGCAAATTAATACAATGTCTGTGCATTTCATTACATGTAAATATGAAATAAAGATGTAAAATCTAAATGAATAATAAATTTATTGTATGTGTACTAATGTACTGGGGGAATAATCTGACATTTGTGATTTCTTTTGAAATGCATTGAAAAGCTAGGTAATAAAAGAGAATGGAACCTATGTGGTTGGTGTTTGGTAACACACAATAAAGTTATATAAACTTCAATGTATGTTTAAAATCTTCCCAACACAATGAGGAAAGTTCTGACTCTCATGTAATACAGACCCTGCTTGAAATACACTGTTCTCCGTGTGAGCCAGAGATCACACAGCAACAGAGGTGCAGAAATTAGCTCCTGAGTTTGTTTAGGTTCTAAATGTTTAATGTACACAACCATGGTAAGAAAGAGAAGGAACTGTAAAAATCATCATCATCTTTTTCTGATAAGATCTTGCTTTATAGTCTTTACTAGCTTGTGCTAAGTGCCCAGGCTGGCCTGGAGCTTATTCACTAAGTAGTCCAGGCTGGCCTGGAGTTTGTGGCAATACTCCTGCTTCTCAAGTGTATAGCCAACACTCAAAAATTATTGAATTGAAGCTAAATCATGGTATGAGTAGTCAGTAATACTGGTGTTTACTGTCGTTACAAACTATCATTTCTGAAGTACTTCCAATTGTTGAACAAAGAGCCATTTTCTGTCTATTTGTGCATAAACTCTGCCTTATCCAAATTTAGTTCAAAAATGGAAATTCAGTTGTCACACACACACACACACACACACACACACACACACACACACCTACCAGGAGCTGGGCTATAGCAAAAGCATTGCTTAGTATGCACAGAGGACTGGGCTCTTCTATCTTCAGCACTGGGGTGGGAGCGCAGGTCACCCAAAACAAACCCTCAGTAAACCCCTCCCAGGCCCTTCCTGTCCTTCTGCACAGGCCCCACTTCCCTCCTGTACAAAGGGGAAACAATGGCTCACCCCTGACGAGGGTTACTTCAACAGGACACTTTACATACATCAAGACCAGTGGCAGACAGAAACTGTCCAGTACACACGGCTGCGACGGAGGCTCATCACAGGGTAAGGACAGCCTTGACTACACAGGAAATTCTGGGGAGTCGGGGTGGAGGCAAGGGAGAGAGAGAGAACATGTCCCCCCCCACCTTGGTTTAAAAAAAAAGTATATGTAAGGTTTAATAAAATGCTCAAAAGTTGAAAACTATGGACTATCTTAATTTAAACAGAACAAAATCATCTCCTCACTTATTAGTTCAATAGCAACAGTGACAGGATTTGTTTTGTTTCTCCCAGAGTTGTGATAAATCCTGGGCAAGTCCAAGAACAGTAAGCGTGCTCTGTCACTCGGGAACACAGTAACATCTGCACTTGCTGAGAAGCGCACTGCTTCGGAGTGAGCAGGGCAGACACTGCAGGCCCATGCCTCGGGGCCGCATGCACTGCAGGATGTTCGGCGTGCTTGCTACTTCAGCACTGGGAACTGATCCCAGCGCCTCATGCACAAGAGCCAAGTGCTCCACCACTGAGCTCAATCCCCAGCTCAACTTCTTGGTATGAGTGGCATTTAAGTTTCCTCCATTCTTTTCTATCTCCAGTATCTTTTGGCATCTTTTTTATCAACCATCCCATTACCAGTCATGCAGCCTACATTCCCATAAACTGTGTCAACTGGCCAAAACTAAACAGCTGTAGCTAATCCTGTTAGCTGGACACAGCTTTCTTGTGTGCGAGTGTGCGTGAGTGCACACACATACACACACACACACACTTATTTATTGTTAGATCCCCTGGAGCTGGAGTTACACGAGGCTGTGTAGCCCAGTATGGCCTGTAACCGTGGATCCCAGGCTAGCCTCCAGCTTGTGGCAACCCTCCTGTATCACAGGTATGAACCATCAGGCTCGGCTCACACTAGGAGTCTCTTAGTGGTCATGCTACGCTGAGACTAGAAGTAATCCATCCCTTCTCACCACGAATCTCATAAATGTCTCAACTGCCTTTCTAAATACATGGGTTTCTTTCAACTATCTCTCACTCTCTCACTCACACACACACACACACACACACACAGAGAGAGAGCAATGATTTAAAGAAGAAACTCTCAATGACCGCCAAAGACTCTGCCAAGACTGAAGTCGAAAGACACTGCTCCAAACGCTCTCACCATGCACAGCAGGTGCACGGCCGTGTGGCGCCTCTACAGCAGGTCCTTTCTTCTTCTCTCCGCTGTGCTCTTTCTTCTCTTTAGATTTCTTTTTCAATGTGTAAACTTGTGGGTCAGGTGTGGGGTGCATTCCAGCACTTGAAAGGTGGAGGCAAGGCAGAGTGCTGCGAGTTTGAGGCTAGCCTGGTCTACATAGTGTAGCAAGGCAGTCAGAGCTACATAGTGAGACCTGGTCTAAAAAATACCCACCCCCGGGCCCACGAGCATGCATGCACACACAAACAAACAAACAAACCCCAAGCCCAAACAAACAAACAACCTCCCCCACCCAAACAACAAAGCAAAAACAAATCAGCAAGGTGTGACCACGCTAGGCAGGGCTGGGCATGCACCTGTTAACTGCTCTATAATTATAATGCTGTCTCTAAAATGCTCTCGGCGCTTCTGAGACACTAAATAGAGCTAGCTGTTAAGTATAAAGGAGACTGAATTTTTCAAAGAGTAGATCCAAGTACTAGACTTTAACATGTTACTACCTTGCTCATGAAGTGATTATTTCTACATTCTCAGATGGCAATTCTACATAGGATCACCTTCAGAAAGACTTCTTTTTAGCTTACATATATTCTACGATGTCAATGCATACTAGTATCCATAATCTGGAAACCCAAAATGCTCTAAAAACTGAAACTTTTTTAGTGCTGACATGATGTCATGAGTACAAAATTCAACACCTGATCTTATGTGTTGGGTCACAGTTAAAACACAGATGGGCACACTTAAAATAGTGCATAAAAGTGCCTTTAGGTTATGTACACAAGATACATAGTTTTTGTGGGTTTTTTTGTTTGTTTGTTTTTATTTTTCAAGACAGGGTTTCACTGTGTAGGCCTGGCTGTCCTGAAACTCACTCTGTAGACCAGGCTGGCCTCCAACTCACAGAGATTCTCCTGCCTCTGCCTTTGAGTGCTGAGATTAAAGGCGTGAGCCACCACCGTCTGGCTACAAGATATGTATTAAACACACAAAAAGATTTCATGCTTCAACCTTGAACCCATCACCAAGATCTTATAACGTACCTACCTGCAAATATTCTAAAATCAAGGGAAAAATTGAATTACAAAACAATTTTGGTCCTAAGCATCTTGGATAAAGTATATTCAATCTGTAACTTTCTATGCACAAAAAGATGATTTTAGATTTGTTCCCTTTATTTCTTGATTGTATAGATCCTGCTACTAACTCTTTGATTTGTAAATAGCCAACACCTTTCTCCTTAGTTCTGCTGATCATAATCAACTAGAAACATCTTTGCAGACTTTCAAGGGCCGACTGGACAGAACCCACACTGTCCTTAACATATGTCAGGACATATGGTCAAGACAAAGTGGAAAGATTTTTATACAAATTTTCCAAGCTAAAATTCCATATTTTAATGTTAAACTTGAGTTAAAAAATGGTTTATTGCCGTTCTTTTATGGTTTATTGAGACAGGGTCTCATGTAGCCCAGGCTGGCTCTGAACTCACTACACGCCAAGCTGACACTGAACTTTTGATTGTCTTGCTTCTGCCTTTGGGATAATGATGATGATGATGATGATTTGGGTTGGCTTTAAACTTGTAGCAATCCTGTTGCAGTACCCTGAGTGCTTGGATTACAGGTGTGAGCTACCTGCCTTGACTGATCTTTTCTTGTCTTATAGTTATTCTTTTGAGGCTGAATTGGGACAATGAGATGAACATGTGCATTCTGAGCAACTGGATTTCTCAAACAGGCAATGTAAATACCAGTTTCTCCCTGGACATAGGTTGTCTTTGTCTAACATTCTGGAAAGTCATTATTGGAATTCAAGTGTCATGCTTTAAATCTGTTCTAAGAAGAAAAAACACTCCTTCCAGGAACAATCAAAATCTTCCTCTGGCTAACCAGGTGATTCTCAGACAGGAAAGAACTCTTGGGGTTTCAACTGCGCTACGAAGAAGAGGCCACCAGGGGCCAGCAGTGCGCGGAAGTAGCCTTACAGAGGCCCCTTTATGTTCTCACCTAGATATGAAAATCGCTAGATGAAACAGACTCACTGGGTAAACAGAATGGAAAATAGACCAACATCTTCAGATGTATTAGGAGCGAAACAGGCTACAAATCAGGAAAAGGTTTCATTTCAGTGTTGCTTGGAGTCTTTTATAACACAAATACCCAGTGCGGGGAGATAGCTCAGTCTGGACAGTGCTTGCCTCCATGGAAATATCCGGGCTTGATGGTATGCCTTTAATCCCAGTGCTGGGGAAGCGACAGGAGAACTCCTGACTAGCCAACCAGACTAGCATAATCAGTGAGCCCCAGATCCTAGTGAGACCCCATCTCAAAACACGAAGTAGATGGCTCTTGAGAACACCACCACTGGCTGACTTCAGGCCTCCAAATGCACATGCACACATGCAGGCATACCTGTACACACATGAACATGCATATATATCCTCATAAAAACACTCAAGTGCACTGGTATCAAGATACACACACACCAAATACAGTCAATGAGAACATCAGGCCATGGGAATAAGACCATATAAGAAATGGTAATTTGAAAACTAGAATCAATTCTTGATATTGTATAGAAACACACAAAAAACTACATATATATTATTTTTTACAAAGAAGCTGTGGTGATTTTTGGCTCAAAATCAAAAATGTATGATTTCACATTATAACTCCTATTTCTAATCCTTAATCCTTGTCTAGAGCATATAGGATTAATCTTTTGGTTGTCATATTGAGACCAGGCCTCGTAAAGCTGGTCCTGAATTTGTTATACAGCCAACACTGGCTGTGAACTGATCTTTTTGCTCGACAACGTGCCGTGTACTGGGGATTACAGGTTTCCTCCACCACTTCTGGCTTCTATGTTTCACATTTTTATTTGTTTCTTTCTCCTAGCCTTACCAATGAAAACATTATAGTAGTCTTTAAGAATCATGCTAATTATCCCTGCATTGATGATGTCTCCGGGACACCTAAGTTTAACTGTCTTCCATTCCCTAGCATTTTATATTCACATTAGCACCTCATCTAAAAGTTTCAAAATGCTGGGCGTCTGGGGACAGCATCCTAGAGAGCATTTACATAAAATGGAGTCCTTACTACCTTATGTGGCAAGAGTTTGACCTAGTCCTTTGAAGCTAGCACAAGACCTGTTCTGGAAAATACTGCAGAATGTTCCATGCAGACAATAAGGAGGACTGGACACAGCTGATAGGTGCTTCACCAATGTCTCAAGTTACGATGATCGCACTGTCTTAATCACTTCTGTTGACAATTTCTTCTTCTTCTTCTCCTTCTTCTTCTTCTTCTTCTTCCCCGGGGTCACAGACCATCTGGTAAACATAGCAGCTGAAGACTCGATTGGGTTTCTGTTCGATGTGTAGCACCAAGTCTCTGTCAAAGTAGACTTCATGGCTATATGTCTGCAACAAAAACACAGTCACGTGGGATTTGCTTTTCACAGAATCATAGTCACTGCTATGTCACCAAAATATCATAGCACCTACCCTAGGAGCCTTCCTATCTACACAGACATGAAAGAGCTGCCAGAATGGATTTTTTATTATTTATGTGCATGAATGACTAACAGAAACTTCAGAGAACAGGAAGAGCTGGGTGAGGAGCAGGGTACCAGTTCACTGTCAGCACTGCACACTGACTGACTGCATGAGCACGCACACGCATTTCACACACTCAAGTTCCTCACTGACAGAAAGAGGCCTGGGCAGAAGGTACGCTGTTCTTGTAACTTTTATTTTTGTATGTGCTGTGGAATGTGTGCATGCTCACGTGTGTGGACACCTGTGTGTGTGTATATATGTGTGGAGGCCTATGTATGGGGGTCTCTCTGTGTGTGTTCGTGTGTGGAGGCCTGCGTATGGAGGCCTGTGTGTGGAGGTCTCTGTGTGTGTGTGTGTTCGTGTGTGTGAAGGCCTGTGTGTGTGGAGGTCTCTGTGTGTGTGTGTTTGTGTGTGGAGGCCTGTGTGTGGAGGTCTCTATGTGTGTATGTTCGTGTGTGGAGGCCTGTGTGTGGAGGTCTCTGTGTGTGTGTGTTTGTGTGTGGAGGCCTGTGTGTTTGTGAGTGGAGGCCTGTGTGTGGAGGCCTGTGTGTGTGTGTGGAGGCCTGTGTGTGTGTGTGTGGAGGCCTGTGTGTGTGTGTGTGTAGGTCTGTGTGTGTGTGTGTAGGTCTGTGTGTGTGTGTGTAGGTCTGTGTGTGTGTGTGGAGGCCTGTGTGTGGAGGTCTCTGTGTGTGTGTTCTGTGTGTGTGGAGGTCTGTGTGTGTGTGTGGAGGCCTGTGTGTGTGTGGAGGTCTGTGTGTGTGTGTGTGTGTTGTGTGTGTGTGTGTGTGTATGGAGGCCTGTGTGTGTGGAGGTCTCTCTGTGTGTGTGTGTTGTGTGTGTGTGTGTGTGTGGAGGCCTGTGTGTGTGTGTGTGGAGGTCTCTGTGTGGGGGTCTCTCTGTGTGTGTTTGTGTATGGAGGCCTGTGTGTGGAGGTCTCTGTGTGTGTAGGCCGGAGGGAGATGCCGGATGTCTTCCTCATTTGCTCTCCACCTTAGTCATTGGGCCCAGAGCTCAGTGATTTGGCTGACCTAGGCATCTTGCCTCAGAGATTTTGTCTTCACCTGCATGTCAGGGGCTGTTGCACCTGGCAGTATTTATGTGGGTGCTGGGGATCCCAACTTGGAAGTTCTCACATCTGCACAGCCACTGAACCATCTCCCCAGTTCCCTTGAAACCAACTCATTTTAGGTGGTGCTGTGACTGAACCCAGGGTCTCTGTACGCTAGGCTGATACTCTACTCAATGAGCCATATTCCCAGTACACGTCAAGTTTATGAATATTTGGAACAATTATTTCCAAGTGCTGGAAACCTGATTTGCTCAGATATTGCCTCTGATTAACTAGCTGTGGGAGATAATTATAATTTCATTTAAAAAAATGTTACCAAACTTAAAATTTGGAGGAAAACAAGACTGTGGTAAGGAAATAACATGTCTCAGGTAACACAAAGTTTTATCTTCAGGGGTACTGGTAAGAAGGTAATCCTAATGCTAAGAGAAAGAAGGCTTAGGAAGCACTCATTTTGTCTTGCATGTTGGCCAATAACTTCTTCCATGTGGTCATGGCACAGGTGAGTCTGGACTGATACGAACATGTTCTAATAAATGGAACCTGTAAAGAAAACTCTTCCAACTTAGTATCCAATGGTTATACATACCACATCCCATGACTCCACGAGTGGGATGCTCTTGAGTAGGGTTCCGTACTCATTACAGTGGAAATCCAGGTGAGCTTTGCCTTCGGCATCTATTTGAGTGACAGCTACTACGGACAGCAAGTCCAACTCATCTTCATAGTCCACAATTTTGAAGGTCTTGGAGACAGATGAAAGTAGGGTCAATGCCAGTTAATGAGCTAGGAATAGTCCTACATTTTGAATTTAATTATTCTATTCCTTACGATACAGCAGCAGGAAGAACAAATGGGTGAGAGACTCAGTAGAAATGTATCTCTGTGTGTGTACCTGTAAAACATGGGTCACTCCCCAGATTTTCAGGTGTCAAGCAGTATCCTGTAGACTTTGGCAAACAGAACCAGAAAGAACACTGGATCCCTTGGAGTTGGAGTTACAGGCCTTTGCAGGATGCCCGTTTGTTCCCCGGTGCTGCGACCCGAACTCGTCCTTATGATTGAGCAGCCCAAGAGTATTGCCAGGACAACCTCAACTTTATGGCTGTCGAGTGTTGTTTTCCATTCTACAGGGATTGAACCTAGGGGCTCATGCATGCTCTTCAGGCACTCCACTGTTGAACTATATATTCATCACTCACCCTGAAGAATTGGCCTTTTAAAAACTCTTTATCTTAAAAAAAAGTGTGAGTGTGTGTGTGTGTGTGTGTGTGTGCGTGTGCGTGCACTTGCACTTGCACATACATGTGGAGGTCAGAGGACAACTCTTGGAAGAGAGTTCTCTCCTGCTACCTTGAAGGATCTAAGGGTTGAGCTCAGGTCATCCAGCCTGCACCAGCCTGGACACAAGTGCTCCTACCTGCAGAACCATCTCGAGAGCTAGCCATTGACTGAATGCATACCTCACAAAAACAGTAAGCTAATCACGTTTTCAAATGATTTTAGCCCTAGAAACTTTACTACAGACTGTGCAGCAGATTCCAATAAGAAAGAGAAGGCGGGTGACACCGACTGAAACCACACATACCACCCCACCTGCAGGGACCCTTCCTCCAGTATCCGCCCCAGGCCCGGGAAGCATTCAATTGCACGGGAATGGCTACTGGCTTGGATGGTGATCTTTGACTAAAGAATACCTCTTGTTCTGGGTCATCATCCAGAAGGTTGAAATTTCTTTTCACCACACGTCCAGAAGCTGTAACAGTGATTAAGTTTTCATTCTATCGGGGGAAAGGAAAATCAGGACATGCTCCATTACAGGCAATCAAAGGCAACAGTCCTCAGTAATGTGGTCAAACCAGCCAGTCCTTTCCAACACCCACAATCCTTCAGCTGACTGAGAAAATTCCAAATTTAATTTCAATATAATTTTCAATCCTTCACTCAGTGGAAAATAATTTATTTTAACAAAGGTTTTAAATGGATAAAATGTTAGAATAGGCAAAAGCTAATTAATTAAAGGTTATAGACTTGCTCTTCATTCATCCTTCTGACTTTTGCCTTAACCCAGCACAGAAAACGGAGGGTGGCTCTGCTTTCAGATCCTCCCCTCTTCAAGGGTCTCGGCTTATACACTAAAAGAAAAGCAACAGCTACAGTCAATGTATCTGGTTTTAAAAGATATACACCACACCTAGCCCTAAGTTTGCACAACTAATTAGAACCAAAGATTGACAATTCATCATTTAAAAAAATTGAAGACAAAAAAAAAAAAAAAAGAGAGAAAGAAAGAAAGAAAAGAAAAAAGAAACAGGCAAGATAAACTCAGTATAATCAACTGCCTTCAAATCTTCTCCGTGAGTGGGGCTTAGAACAGCTACTCATGCAGACAAGATGAGTAGATTCTGCACAGTGGTCCTGTCTGCCTAGCAGGAAAACATGCAGATTACAAGTTACCTAGATGGTTCTAGAGAAAGGATATAAAATATTTCTGACTTACCCTGTCTTCTCTATTGGCCCAGATGACAAAATCCTCAGAGATCTGATGCTGAGAACTATTATTTTCTACCTCACTTAGCTTCAAGACTCTGAAAAGGAAAAAGAATTCTAAGAACTCAAGATTGCAAAACACCATCAAACCGCCCAAGCTGACCTCAACTGAAACTCAACAAATGAAAACTGCAGCAACTCACTTCTCCTCCATTGTCTAGTCTGTAATACTAGTCTCATACCAAATCCGTAACCTTCTTCACACTCCTATTTGTGAAACAGAAAATCACAGCTGTGTGTGACAAGTGCCACTGAATAGGTAACGCAGTGGCTTGCTCAGACCTAAACCATTTTCCAACAAGTTTAATGACACCACCATGCAAACCTCACTCTCCTGCAGCAGGTCCTGCGTGTCTCCCCCCTAACGTTAGAGTCGACAGTGGCACTGTTGTTTCTGTAGACTACAGAGCTAAGAATTCACCTAGAGCTAACAGTGATTGAGACAGGACCAGCAATGAACTGGAATGCAGAACTTTTCAAAGAGAGTAAAATGCACACTCAACAATACCATTTTTTTAGGATTCTATTTAAAGATTTGAATTTGCAGACTATAAATGATCTTATGGGTCAAGCTGATTAATCAAGAGAAAATAAGACAACTTGCTTCCCACCCACAGAAATCTGTTCACATCATTAAAAAGCTTCAAAATCACCATGTTCTCAAAGCTCTACAGTCCCATAGGCAAAGAGAACAGCAAGGAGGAGCCACAGTGGCAGGGATAACTGGACACGTCACATTGAAAATGACAAAGAAATCAGATAATGTTTTCAACCGATAGCTGAGTCAATTAGTGGTAATATTCAAAGGGGCTTATCTTTTAAGAGCTGGGGAGAAGCCAGGCTTGGTGGTGCACGCATTTTATCCCAGTACTAGGGAGGCAGAGGCAGGTGAATCTCTGAGTTCAAGGCCAGCCTGGTCTACATTGCAAGTTCCACTACAGCATAGATAGACATTGTAAAAAAAAAAAAAAAGTTTTTGGCACGAGGCAGATGAGAGGTCTGGGTTAGTATATAACCAGGGTGGGGTTGGGGAAGGAGAGTATACTTCCAGTTTTTAGTATATAACTGGGGTGGGGATTGGGGAAGGAGAGTACACTTCCAGTTTTTTAAATCAAGGGAATAACTAGAATCAAACAGGAAGAAAATCCTGAGTGAGAAGAGAAGATGTAAACACTGAGGCTAAGTAACAGTTAGCAGAGGTCTGGGTAGAAGATCAAAACCATGAAAGATTATAATAAAGAAGGCTGAGAAGGAGGAGAAAACAGTTTACTGTCAAGGAAGCCAAATGAAGACCATCTGAAGGAAGAAGGTCGACTTGAAAGAGAACAGTAAACAAACACCAGTCCACAAGCTCAGAACAAAGGCAAATCACCACCTTTCTCTGAGGGCGCCTGGACCAGGACCTCACTCACAACAGGCAAGTGCTCTCCTGATGAACTGTATCTCCAGCACCTCCTTCCCACTCCCCCTTTTTTTAGAGATAAAGTTTCACAAAGTTGCCCAGGCTGGCCTCGAACTTGCGATCTTCCTGCCTTGGCCTTTTGGGCAGCTGGGATTTCAGGCCTGTGCCACCTGGTTCAGCTATCTTCTTTCTTTCTCATCAGTCTTAGAACATGAAGATCCATTTAGGTGTGTGGCACACTCCTATAATCCCACAAGTTGGGGCACAGAGGCATAAAGACTATGAGTTCAAGGCCAGGCTGGGCTAGACACTTGAAGCCAGTATGAGCTACACAGCAAACCCCTAAGAGCCTGTCTTAAAACAAAGCAAACAAAACTGAATGATGGCAGGATAATCCCTAATTCCCTTCATTCACTCACATATCATCATCTATCAAGGAACTTGTATGTAATACTTACAGCAGTAATGGGAAAGCTGAAGAATAAAACCAGATTGTACAGACAATAGTCTCTCAGGAACTACTCCACACAAGCAAATTTTTCATAAAATTACAATGGTTACAAGCAAAATAAAAAATGCCAATAAATGCTACAAAAATTGCTTTTAATTTTAAAGTACTAACAAAATTACTCACTTGACTTGATTTGGACCAACATGTATAATTCTTCCAGAAGCATCGGGGTGGAAATAGATCCAGTCAGATTCTAGTGAACAACACTCCATTTCTTGGATTCCATTTCTTGCCTGAGGTTGGAAAAAAAAAATAAGACAGGGATTAGAAGGGTAAACAAATTTTCAAATCAAACCCTTTCAGTAACTCACAGGTACAGGAAAGACAATATAAAGCAGCTGAAGAGGGACTTGTGTGAGGTCCAAATGAGAGCATACAAAGCTGAGAAATTCTGAACAGTCAAAGTCAGAAACTCGGCTGGAGAGATGGCTCAGAGGTTAAGAGCACTGACTGCTCTTCCAGAGGTCCTGAGTTCAATTCCCAGCAACCACATGGTAGCTTACAACCATCTGTAATGAGATCTGGTGCCCTCTTCTGGCCTGTATAATAAATAAATAGATCTTTAAAAAAATAAATAAATAAAGTCAGAACTCCATAGACTTACCCTGTGCCATGCAATATACCTCAGGTAACAGTAACCCAAGCTACCTTCGCTCAGGCATGTGCTGTTGGGGGCTGTGGGGATGCTTCGTCACTGCTGTGCTGAATTTTAATAACCCTCAAAGCAAATATCAGCCACATTTTATGGCTAAGAGACTGACACACAGAGAGAACAAATATTTGCCCGTTGTTTTGAACCCATTAAACACTAGATCTGACGCCAAAGTCCACAAACTTTCCATGACTATACACATGCAGTTTCCTACAACTTCCTCCTCCCACCCCTATCCACAGCTTCCTGTCAATCAGAAGAGTAGGCACACTCACATAAACACGTAACCAAAGCAAGAGTCTCTGACTCAGGTCACATAATCTCCTTGATTAAGTCAAATATTAAACTCTCATATCTGAGAAAAGAGTCTAACACTGATGAGCATTTAAGACAACACTAGTCTTATTCTAAACTATGTAGGCATTCTTAGACATTAAAATAAAGAAAAAAGCCAAGTGTGGTGCTGCACACCTTTAGTCCTACTTGGGAGGCAAAGGCAGGCAGAGCTCTATGAGTTCAAGCCTGGTCTACATAGTGAATCCCAGGACAGCCAGCGGTACATAGGAAGATCCTGTCCCAGGAAAAGGAGTAGGGGGAAAGGCAATGTATGACAAATGATCCACATGGACTCATGTTTTACCTTCTACCCAGCAGCACCAGGAACTAAGAGCAGTGTGCATCCATTAACTTCTGGTTTTGGCAATTATTTATAAGTGTGCTGAAATACAGGCCTGACCAAAAATGCTGTTGTTATTAGAGAGTATGAGATAGGTATGCTTAAAGATCACTTATTTCTTTATGAAAGAACACACTGAATCAGTTCTTACATAAAAACATATGGTAAATGTATAGGATATGCATTGCACAAGGTTTGAGTGGATGCAAAGGGACAGAGAATACCAGGTCCTGGTGGCTGAAGAGCCTGGTTGAGAGGTGAACAGTCACCTCAGGGCTTGCAATGGCAGGAAAATCCTCTGAAAAATGTGACGGAAGGGAGAGGGGCTACAGGGCTGTTACCTGTGACCAAGAAGTGAGAAAATGGAGGGCAAAGGGTTCTCACAAAAGTAAACTAGAAGACACTAGACACAGCGACCCTATGACATCAGAAGGAGATACCAGGACCCAAGGCTATGCTGACCTTCAACAAGGTGGACGGTGGGGACCTGTGACTCTAAAAGCTACCGGAGCCGAAAGTGACAGACTGCACAAGGGTCCTGGAAGACCTGGGTGTGGAATAAACTCAATCCACCTCATAAAAAGCAAACTTATCTGATAAAAACCACAGTGAGTCAGCGATACAAGGAAAGACACGAACCACAGCATGGGTCAGGGGGTAAAGGGGCTCTCTGGGCAGGCCCAGTGACACATCAACAGGGAAGGAATCCTGGGAGAATTTAAGCAAGGAGGAAAATGTATCCCTAGCCGTGTCGGACCATGCCAGACCTCAAATGATTAAATGGAAACTCAAGAAAAAGAGTCATATTTTGAAAGAAAATTAAGATGAACTTAATGGGTTAAACTTTTACTGTTTGCCATGAGCCATTTCTTCCTGTGGTGCCAGAGGCAACTTGAGGAAACCCTTGAAAATACTCCATTTCAGCGCCAACACTGTGAGCTCCAGAACTCCATCTGGTTCTGCTCGCTTCAAAAATCAACAACACATTCCACAGCAATTTCAGAGGCGGCCTGAGTATATTCTAGCAACAGTTCCCACGGAAGCATCTGAGAGATGTTTTCCATGAGAAGCCTGCAGCAAAACCGTTAGGACAAAACCCTTCACTATGTATGGGGACACATAACTACAGTCACACACTTGGGGGGCAAAGACGGGAGTATCAGACGTTCAAGGCCAGGCTTGCCCAAGGAGGGAGCTGGAGGTCAGCCTGGGTTACATGAGTGTCTGGGAGAGGGGTGGAGGGACGGAAGGAGGGAGAGAGGGAGAGAAGGGAGGGGGAAAGGGAGGGAGGGAGAGGTTGAGAGGGAGAAGGGGAGAGTGGGAGGAGGAAGGAGAGGGAGGGAGAAGGAGGGAGAGGGAGGGAGGAGGAGGGAGAGGGAGGGAGAGAGAAAGACAGAAAACGAGAATCCTTGGTGCTTTAAGACTGTTCAAAAATTCGTGTTTTAAAAATCTAGTTGACAAAACACTATTTCCTATGTTCTCTGCATTTTAAATTGTCCCCAAATGCCAGGTGTGATGGCACACATCTTTAATCCCAACACTGGGGTAACAAGGCAGGAAGATCTCTGAGTTCCAGGCCAGCCACTGCTACACAGAGACACAGTCTAAATGAGAAGGTAATTCCTGAGCATATAGTGCTATTAGAGGAGTAGAGAATCAAAATTTCTAATATAAATTTACTATTAAAAAGTTGAGTACTCATGAATTACCAAGGAATTATCTTTTAGGGCACAAATATGGAAAACTCCTTTCTGTTTCTTCTTATTAGGTGTGATGATGTAGTGCCAAGGATGGCCTCCTATCTGAAATGCATTCTCCAGGGATGAAACTTCAAAGAGTGGAGATGGTGAGTCTGCAAAGATGAGCAAGAGAAATTTATTGGCTTCTCATTTTGGGTGGACTTGTACCACTCATTAAGTTCAACATTTCTTGGTGCATATATATACTTTATGAAGTCTCATTAATGAAAAATTACTATGTTCAAGGAAATAAAATGCAGTCAGAAGAGAAGTTTGTTGCTAAGAGAACAGAAAGCTGGTAGAAAACAAAGTGAAGCTATTAGTTAACTTTCTAGCATGTATTCTGGTGGGAATACATGGTTTACATGTGGGGAAAAACAGGGCAGAAGGTGCTTATCATGGGAGTGAGGGAGGTAAATATATTACAAAAACTGCAGCCACCCTGAGGGTCTATGTGTAAGACTCTGGATTAGCCACAATTTCAACTCCCTGAACAATTGAGGAATGTAATCAGGTCTACTAAACCTTCCAAAGGCAAGGAGACCTTCCATATTATAGTCTAACAAATACATAACAGCAAATTTTACAAAAGCTGACCTGTGTTAGTTTCTTGTATAGAAGCAATGTCAGTCTAAATGAATACAACCAATTTAGGCCACAATGAGACTTTATTAAAGAGCAGACATCACTACCAGTATTATCATCAAACAAGTTCATTTTTACAGACATATCAAATCAGTCTCTTGGGGATGGACATCAAAGACAATTTTGTTGGCGTTTTTTTCTCTTCTTCTTTGATCACAGTTTTAATTATAACATAATAGATCCACTCTAAACACTGTAAGGAGAAGGGATTGCAGGGAGGGCACAGTCTCCTTTGGTGGCCATAGGTCAGACTGCTCATCTATGGCCTCCTGATTTGTGCTTCTCCCTGGAGAATATCTGGTTTATAAAGTCACTTGTCTTCAAGGGGTTATTCTCAGATCATTCATATAAGAGTTACATGTTAGAATGGAAATGTGTGCTTTGTTAGGGTTTTTCTTACTTCTGAGAGCTATACACAGGAAAAAAACAAGGAAAAGCAGCTTACAAGCAATTTTGAGGAGAAACAAAGAATAGGTATAGATATATCAAAGATATTTAAAGTACTTAAAAGCTTTTAAAAAGAAATATCTTAAATAAGGTCTTTTCAGGTAATAAGAAAAAATATTAATATCCAAATATAATAGCAGCCAAAGGGCATGTGTCAGTAAACCATGAAAAAGATTCAAATGCCATGTGAGAATAAACTCAGGTTCGGCCCCCAGCACTCTCATCAAAATTATCTACAACTCAAGTTCCAGGGGACCCAGCACCCTCCTCTGGCCTCTGCTGGCTCCAAACAGTGACAGGAGACATACAAAATTCTCAAAAGAGCTTTATGAGCATGTTTGTATTAAATGCAGGAGGTATTTCTGAGGTTAGGAGGTACTGCTAACTTTTTTATAAAACTGCCTAATTCACTTAAAAATGAATCATTTTTAAAACACTTATTTTGGAATTCATGGATAGCTTAAACGATTATACCGGGCACTTTTCATAGTTTATATAATTGCCATTTGCCACTAAACAGAACATTCTTTTCCTTTCTTACATCTTTCATTTCTGTGTCTTGACTATTTGTTGATGATACAATGGTAAATGATGATTTTTAAAAAATTCCTGTTTTATCCTGGCTATATTAGAGAAACTTTTGAAATTTCACCTAAAAAAACCATAGTGTTCATTGGTTAGAAATAGATGCAAATGTTCTCTGCATCATAGTGAGTGACTCTTAATGAATTCAGAATAGAAACAAAATACTAGGATAATGCCATCTCTCTAATTGCCTCTTTTAACTGGACTATAATCATCAGGCTGTCCTTGGATGCCTGAGAAGAGATCTGGACAGAGGGCTGCCATCTCCACAGCGTGCAACAGACACTCAAACACCCTACATAATGTGCTAATCCCCTCAGGCAGATGACACCCCCAAACCATTCAACTATATTGTTCTATAATAGAAAATAATTTCAAAGACTATGTTTTTGAACATTATTATTTTACCTTTTTTCTTTTTTTGAGACAAGATCTCATGTAGCTCAGGCTGGCCTTCAATTGAAAGCTTTTTACTAAGTTGCTGAATTTAATAAGTTGGGGTGGTTTTTGTTTGCTTGTTTGTTTTTGAGAAAGAGTCTGATGTAGCTCAGGCTGGCCTCAAACTCACTATATAGCCAAGGATGACCTTGAACTTCTGACCCTCCTACCTCCACCTCCCAGGTGCTGGGATTCTAGGGATATACCATACATGGCTCAGTGAGTTAAATACAGAATTTTTTTTAAAATTGTCTTCATAGAATCATGTAAAACTTTCTTTTTTATTCTCCCTAGGTCTAGGATCTGTCTATCTTTAGTGGGCATAGCATTAATATTTCCTTGGAAAACACTATCCTTAGAAATGGGTAGACTTAACAAAATTAAAAAAACCTTAAGTTATAAGGAAGCTAGAATAGTATGAATCGCCACAACTATCATTTTCCAGACAAGGAAATCAAGGATCAGAAAGGTAAAAGAACTTGACAGAAGGCTCAGTATCCTCAGGCCTCCATTCCAGAGAACAGTGGACAGAACTGTGCTGACATTTACTCAACAGTGAAGGATACACATGCTGTATGGGAGTCAAAGAAGTCAGGGTACAGTCAGAGAGGAAAGAGTGTGCTTTCAGAGCAGACGAGTCAGATGAGCACTTACTTTCTTGAGTTGAAAAGATCCGTACACAGCCATACCTGTGATCTTAACATTACAGGGGATGCCAAGAGGAGCCTCTCCCACTGTCCCCGTGGTCCCGCCCTGACTGCATGCACACCCTAAGTCAAGTTTCTGCTGCATGAACTAAAAACAAAACAAAGCAAAAACGGTGGCTTTAGAGCCTGTTTAGGGAAAAATAAAATTTACATGCACATGACGGAGAAATGTCTTCACTCAAGGGCCTTTCTGTTTATTCTCCCTATCCCTCTTGCAAAGATTATGTATCTTTTCACATTTTTATAATAACTTATAATTTAAAACTGTATGAGTGCCTGACTTGTCAAAAAACGATAACAATAACCACAAAACAAACAATGACAAAAAACTTCAGTCCACACCTCACACTGAGTGTGAAATGTCCAACTGTAGTTTTCTCTACCTGTTCAATGATGGCTTGGAAGCTGTACAGTCTGACCAGTCCTGAGCTGTACATCACAATCAGTATCCCATGTGACAACGTAGCATCTGTGACATTCGCGAAAACCTAAGGGGAAGGGCAGATGTCACCTTAGGAAAGATCCAAAGGCCACTCCTTTGAGTCTTCAAAATGTTTGCATTTCCTGCCTCATATTCAGGTCATCGTGGCTGCCTCACATTAAAACTCAATTACAATTCAGCAGCTTCAAGCTAGAGTCTTATTAGAGGCAAGCAGCAGCCACTCGATGCTCAAGCTGGAGCAGCAAAGGGCGCTGCACCCAGGGCCCAGAATAATGATGTGTCAGCATCCATCTGCTGTACGGCTTTGTCAATACCAAGTAATTAAAAATTGGACTTTTTGTGGAACAGTGATAAACAGTAAGACCATGTAATTCTAAAGTAGTATTTATCAGGTATATCCAATAGAGACTCAGTATTTACACTAAGATGTTCTTCATAAAGACAAATATTTATAGATGCTTAAAGGCAAAATGATTGGAACTTGGAAAGTAATTATAAGAGAAATGGCCAGCTGTGGATCAATGAGCGTTTGTGTGCTGTGGGTACAGTGCGGGCGTGTGGATCCATGTGCGTTTGTGTGCTGTGGGTACAGTGCGGGCGTGTGGATCCATGTGCGTTTGTGTGCTGTGGGTAGTGCATGCGTGTGGATGCATGAGCGTTTGTGTGCTGTGGGTACAGTGCATGCGTGTGGATCCATGAGCGTTTGTGTGCTGTGGGTACAGTGCGGGCGTGTGGATCCATGAGCGTTTGTGTGCTGTGGGTACAGTGCGGGCGTGTGGATCCATGTGCGTTTGTGTGCTGTGGGTAGTGCATGCGTGTGGATGCATGTGCGTTTGTGTGCTGTGGGTGTGGGTACAGTGCGTGGTGCGTGTGGCATCCATGAGCGTTTGTGTGCTGTGGGTACAGTGTGAGCGTGTGGATCCATGTGCGTTTGTGTGCTGTGGGTACAGTGTGGGCGTGTGTGAGCGTTGTGCGCTGTGGGTAGTGTGAGCGTGTGGATCCATGTGCGTTTGTGTGCTGTGGGTACAGTGTGGCGTGTGGATCCATGAGCGTTTGTGTGCTGTGGGTAGTGTGGGTACAGGTGTGCTGGGGAGTGGCGTGTGGATCATGAGCGTTTGTGTGCTGTGGGTACAGTGCATGCGTGTGGATCCATGTGCGTTTGTGTGCTGTGGGTACAGTGTGGGCGTGTGGATCCATGTGCGTTTGTGTGCTGTGGGTACAGTGCATGCGTGTGGATCCATGTGCGTTTGTGTGCTGTGGGTACAGTGTGGGCGTGTGGATCCATGTGCGTTTGTGTGCTGTGGGTAGTGCATGCGTGTGGATGCATGTGCGTTTGTGTGCTGTGGGTACAGTGCATGCGTGTGGATCCATGTGCGTTTGTGTGCTGTGGGTACATGTGCGTTTGTGTGCTGTGGGTACAGTGCTGGGCGTGTGGATCCATGTGCGTTTGTGTGCTGTGGGTACAGTGCGGGCGTGTGGATCCATGAGCGTTTGTGTGCTGTGGGTACAGTGCGGGCGTGTGGATCCATGAGCGTTTGTGTGCTGTGGGTACAGTGCGGGCGTGTGGATCCATGTGCGTTTGTGTGCTGTGGGTACAGTGCGGGCGTGTGGATCCATGAGCGTTTGTGTGCTGTGGGTACAGTGCATGCGTGTGGATCCATGAGCGTTTGTGTGCTGTGGGTACAGTGCATGCGTGTGGATCCATGTGCGTTTGTGTGCTGTGGGTACAGTGTGGGGGGGGGGGGGGGCAGTGGGCGTGTGGATCCATGAGCGTTTGTGTGCTGTGGGTACAGTGCATGGCGTGTGGATCCATGATGCGTTTGTGTGCTGTGGGTACAGTGTGCATGCGTGTGGATCCATGTGCGTTTGTGTGCTGTGGGTACAGTGCATGCGTGTGGATCCATGTGCGTTTGTGTGCTGTGGGTACAGTGTGGGCGTGTGGATCCATGAGCGTTTGTGTGCTGTGGGTACAGTGCGGGCGTGTGGATCCATGTGCGTTTGTGTGCTGTGGGTACAGTGCTGGTGCGGTGGCGTGTGGATCCATGAGCGTTTGTGTGCTGTGGGTACAGTGTGGACAGTGTGGGTGGGCGTGGGCGTGTGGATCCATGAGCGTTTGTGTGCTGTGGGTACAGTGCGGGCGTGTGGATCCATGTGCGTTTGTGTGCTGTGGGTACAGTGCGGGCGTGTGGATCCATGTGCGTTTGTGTGCTGTGGGTACAGTGTGGGCGTGTGTGCGGGGACATAAGCCCATGCTCCTGTGTGCAGCACAAGAGCATGACACTGGTGTCCTGTTCTACAACTCCCCATTTTATCCCCTTCAGACAGGCTCTCTCTCACTGAATCTAGAGCTTTCCACTGTCACTGTTAGGCTAGCTGCCCAGCAAGCCCTGGGAAACCTCTCCTGTGCGGTGTTAGGGTTGCACACATGGCCAGGCCTGGACTTTATGTGGGTGCTGGGCATCTAAACTCATGCTCTTATGATTACATAGCAAGTGCTCTTACCTACCAAGTTATCTCCCTAGTTCCCAACTCCAGATGTTTGTCACTATTATGTTGTTTAATTTCTATCAAGGGTTCATTTCTCAACTGCTTAAAAAGCAAAACCATAAAGATCAAACCCCTACAGACATTTAACGAGAGTAAGGTTTGACTTATTGTTCCCTAAAAATTCTATTCTTGAATCTTATGATGACTTTCTCTACAGCTCTGAGAAAGGACACAATTCTGTGCCTCGTTTATATTCAACAAAAAGCAAGGTAGGCAAATATTTACAGTACTAAAAGCAGTATAGAGGAACTAAAAATCTGTTTTGACTTTTATTCAAGGAAGATTATTCAGTGAAGAAGTACCATGGTAATAAGCTGCTCAAGAGCCTCACCCCTGTATAATTTTAATACATATAATAAGAGAAAGATGTACAGTTACAATAATCAAGACCAAATCCCTCAAGTGATTACAATGGATACATTAAAAATAAGCAGGAACAACTTTGACTTTGCTAGTCTTTTTGTGTGTTCCTGCCGCAGAATGTAATACACATACAATTACTTAATCCACAAGCATAAGGAAAACAATGACGTGACAAGCTGGGCTTTTGTCATTTTCTTAGAAAGATAATTATGGTTTGCTTTGAGTTGGGTAGCTCTTAGCTTTTCAGTTCCCTCCTCCTGGTTCCACACTTTGAAAAGAAGTACTTGGATAATTCAAACACTTTTAAATTAGTAAATAACTGCTCAACTTCTAATAGAATACACTGTCACAAAGTCTTAAAATACTTAAAAGTGACTAGCGCAAAATAAACTATAAGTGATAACTAATATTATTCTTTAGCTTATGCAATTTAGTATAAGCTTCCATAATAGGAAATGTTTAAATAGATTTATATTGATTGCTAGTGATTACTAATAGATTCTCAAGATCTTGACTCCTACAATATTTTCAGTGTTTAAACACTAGCAGAATTCCCAAGATAACTTTCCACAAAGTAAAAACTTTTTAAAAAGAAAGTAGACTCTTACTCAGTTGAAATTTGGCTCTTCTTTCCTCCCATGTATTCCACAAATCATGACAAATGGGAACACAATAAAACCCCAAACTGCGTGAGTTAGAAAATTCATGTATTCCATTACAAGTCTTGTTTATATACTATAAAGCAAGTTTTAGACCTTTACCTTGTAATTAAAAATGAGACATTTTGTTGAAGCTTCATGATCATTTTAATAAGCTTTGACATATTATTCCCTTTGAAAAAAATTCTTTAGGCATTTCATAATTTTATAAAATAGCAGTTTGTAAATGACCACAGGTTTCCAGCACTAATAACACTAACCATCTGAGAGGCATAAAAACATGCAGGAAGTTTAGGCTTCTTCCCTAGTCAAATGTTTACATTTTGATATGTAAAAAGATAGATCAGTAAACATTTCATAGATAGAACACTCCCATTCAAAACATCTAATAAATAAATGAAGATATTACACTTAATTGTCAATAAAATATTGCACTTAAGTAATTGCAGTGTGGTGCTGCATACCTTTAATTCAAGCACTTGGTAGGCAAAAGCTGGTGGATCTCTGAGCTCAAAGCTAGCCTGGTCTACATAGTGAGTTCCAGGTTATCTAGGGCTACATAGTGAGATCCTGCACTAAGAAAAAAAAAAAAAAGGAAGACGTTAGTTTTCTTACCTTTTTGTTGATCTCCAGAATCCCTACAAGGGAAAAGGGCAGAACCCGGAATACTGCAAGGTACAACAAAACAGGCTGCTGAGTGCCTGCCTAGAAGAAAAGAATAAAATTATAGGAAGCTCTCCAAAGTACTTCAGAAGACAATTATCTTCACAAGTTCAAAATATCCCTCTGTCCTTGTATAATTTCAAGTATACAAAAGTTTTCATGAGTTGAGACTATCCATCTATTTAGAATGAGAAGTTATTTCACCAAACACTTACAATGTTCACTAACCCTCCAGCTCCTCACACATGCAAGTACATAAACATAAAACTCTACAAAAGGAAACATAACATAAGCATTTCTTACCATTACGATCTTGTGGATTTGTACTGTAAACTGGGGTTCTAACAATGAGCCTAACCAAGAGCATGGTGTGACCATGGTCGTATCACTGAAAGTACTTGTATTGGTATGACTGTACTGAAGACAAACAATACATCAATAAAGGCTTGAATGATCTATCGACTTGGAGAAGAGAGCTCCTTTATCTTGAAAAACAAGTTCCCAACAATTATTTCCATTACGATATGCAAAATAATCTATTTACTTCTCTAGTACAGAATTCAAGGGAGTATCTTCAATTTAGGGACAGGACGGCTGTCAGCCCCATCACAGCGACTTCTGCTTGAGCAGAAATAGGGTTTGAGCACCAAGACTATCAATCAACACGGGAAATAAAAGTTAAAGCACAAAGAAACACAGAAACGGAGTGTGATGTTTAAAGCCCAGAGACCTTCCCTTTCAAAGAAACACACTTTTACTAAGATCTTTGTTCCTAAAACCTAAAGGCAGGTGTATTTATATATAGTTGGGAACATGGTCTCAAATGCAGAAATGCTTATGAGATTTTAATAATATTATCAGGTGATAAATAAAAACCTCAATCCACAATACTGTGCAGAGTTAGACTGAAGTCCTAGTTCTTCTGGTGTTTAAATTCTCAGAGGCATATTAGACCAGGTGCTTCTAGAATTCTCATGAAATGCTGTGTTACTTTGTTATAGTATTTAACTTTTATGAATTTTCCTTTACCAGAGCAGAGAGCTACACAATGAATATGAAAAGCATCAACAACAGACAGTAACCCTCTCTCAGGCCAGCCACCTCAAAGGCCAAGGAGACCCCAACGAAAGGTATGTAGTTATGCTATTAATATGACTGGGCAAGATATAGGAAATATTTATAAATAACCATCATTAAAAGTAAGTTTAGAGCCGGGGCGGTGGTGGCATACGCCTTTAGACAACCCAGCACTCTGGAGGCAGAGGTAAGTGGATCTCTTTGAGTTCAAGGCCAGCCTGGTCTACAGAGTAAGATCCAGAATAGGCACCAAAACTACACAGAGAAACCTTGTCTCAAAAAACCAAAAAAAAAAAAAAAAAAAAAAAAAAAAAATTAAGTTTAGATCTGGGTAAAGGCTCAGTGGTGAGGTGTTTAATCCCTGGAACTCAAAGGGTAGAAGAGAACTGACCCCTGCAAGCTGTCCTCTGCCCTCCTCTACCTGTATGCTGCGACATGGAAATATATATAAACATTACATTACACATAGAAATAAATTAGTGTAATGAAAAAAAAATTTTTTTCTTTGGTTTTTTTTTTTTTTTTGAGACAGGGTTTCTCTGTGTAGCTTTGTGCCTTTCCTGGAACTCACTCTGTAGACCCGGCTGGCCTCGAACTCACAAAGATCCGCCTGCCTCTGCCTCCCAAGTGCTGGGATTAAGGTGTGCCACCACCGCCCATGAAAACTTTCTAGATGAATTTAAAAGTTAATCAGTAGCTTATTTGGTTCAGTGGGGCACACAAAGCCAGAGAAGGCAGGAAAGAGAGGAATGAAAGCTGAGTGGGAAGGAGCGTGCTGGAGTTGGTAAGGGACACCTGATGAGCTTGTTTAAATAAGGTGAAAGCGGAGGGACTATTTAATTTGTTCAAAGGGTCTAAATCAGGTACGGGAGCACACACCGGCAATCCCAGCACTTGGCAGGCCGAGGCAAGAGGATCTGTTTGAAGACAGACTAAGCTGCACAGTCAGACTCTCTCAACAACAACAACAAAACAAAACACTGCCCACAAAAAGGCACCTAGAATTCTAAGTAAATTACCTGACAGTTAAGGTTACAGGAATTTTTTTAGAAGGCTATGTTTTACATTAAATACAAGGAGGAATTCAAATACAGATCTTGCCAAAAGCAAACAGAAAATAACTCTTCTTATTGGAGTTGTTTATATATATATATTCTGTCCTGAGATAAGAACAGAAAACCCCTATGAGAAAAAAAACAAAACTGTATTTCATAAAAATGCTCAATAAATATTTTCTAAGTATTTCCTTATCAGTTACCAACAGAAATAAGTTTCCTAATAGATCTAGGCTTTATAAAGGTCTAGTAAATTCTGGGTGATGCTTTTTTGGGGGTCGAGGGGAAGAACAGGGTCTCACCCTGTAGCCCTGGCTGGCCTGGAACTCAGAGATCCTCGTGCCTCTGCTGAGATTAAGGGCTTGCACCACCATGCCTGACCAATTCTAGGTGATTCTTCAAAAAGAGAACAGCTGAGGGATGTAGTTGAGCACTAGAGCCCTTGACCAGCATGCATGAGGCCCTAGGTTCAATTCCCAGTGCCCTCAAAAAAACAGAAATAAAACAGAGAGACACCCATTTGAATGGTCTGCTTTGGGAGGAAAATTATCTTCCAATGTAAAGAGCAATCTTCAATCCGAAGGCCCTGTGGGAGCTTTAACAAGGGCTGCAGACCTGCCGGGCCCCTGCTGAGCCTTTGTTCTGAGCTGACTTGACCGCAATGACCTCTTGAGGAGTGTCCCAGCTCAAGTACCTTTGGAAAGAACACACAAGCATTTAGTGATTGAATGTTATATGTATATATATGTAAAATCAAAACACTAGACTTTATTTACTTACCTACCTATCTTTATTTTACATTTTTTTGGGGGGTGATAAAATCTGGCCTAGGACTCTTTAGGTAGCCCAGGCTGACCTTGAACCTGCTGTCAGACCTGCCTGCAGTAGCTGGGCATCTCTCCTGCTGAGATGGCAGGCATAAATTACCATGTTGGCTTGGTATTTCATGTTTTCTTTAAATATAATTTAAATTATAAAAGCAAGTTAATCTATTTTAAAAACAAACAGCTTTAATAATTTCCTCTAGATCCTTATATAGATACAACTGCTACTTAAAACATAAATTTTAGTTTTTTTTTTTTTTTTTCAATACAGGGTTTCTCTGTATTATTTTCTTAAATAATTCTCTTCTAATTAAAAAAAAATTTTTTTGAGAAAAGCCTCATGTAATCCAGGCAGTTTTTTGAACTTGTGGATAATTTTGAAAGCCTGATCTTCCTGGCTCAGCCTTCTAAGTATTGGGAGATTAAGAGCATCTGCTGCCATGCCAGTTAAAAACTGTTTCTTTCTTTTCTTTTCTTTTCTTTTTTTTTTTTTTTTTGGTTTTTCGAAACAGGGTTTCTCCATGTAGTTTTGGTGCCTGTCCTGAATCTCGATCTGTAGACCAGGCTGGCCTTGAACTCACAGAGATCTGTCTGGCTCTGCCTCCCTAGTGCTGGGATTAAAGGCGTGCGCC
Organism: Peromyscus leucopus; assembly: GCF_004664715.2. Classification (NCBI taxonomy): domain Eukaryota; kingdom Metazoa; phylum Chordata; class Mammalia; order Rodentia; family Cricetidae; genus Peromyscus; species Peromyscus leucopus. The sequence continues at coordinate 47,893,684 of NC_051066.1, read as the reverse complement.
ATTCCCAATTTTAAATGGGAGGTACAAAAAATGTTAAAGATATTACTTTTACAAATTCCATACTCACAGTCATTCTAATTTACATCTAATTATAAACTAGTTGTTAAAATTGCATTTCTTGGATTATACTAGAATGGAGAACTCATCAGTCATCTACCTCTAACTACTATGTATAGAATAATTACTTATTAGGAACACAAAGTAAATAGTGTAGTTCACTAGCCTCAGATCTTCAAACAGAACAAAGCAAAGGAACAAAAAGAGTTAGTTCAGAGTCCGGGATCCTAAAATACTCGGGAAAAACTGGGACAGAGGGCAGAACTGAAGAGGGGCCTAAGATTTCCTGGGCCACAGGTCTCAAAACAACTTTAACAATCTCACAGTGGATACCTGAACTTGCAATAGGAAGCAAGGTATATTTTCTCCAGGATTTCCCCTGTAGTTGCTGATATACGAAGCAGCCAATTGTGAGCAGTCAGAGCTATGAGTGAGGACTTATAATCTGATGGGTTAGGAAGTATTTCTCCCTGAAAAAAAAATAAATAAATAAGAGGTATAAAAACAAACTGCTTGGCTATGAACAATCTGCAGTACTGTGTCCAAAGAAAATGGCTAGTTACCAGTTCAAATAAGTCAACCAGAGAGTTACTAACTGCACACAGGAAGAAGGCAAGGGAAGACTAGACTGTGGGTTGTCACTTTAACCGTTATTTATTTTTTAATGCCTTTAAAACTTATCATCATTATTGTGTGCATATGGGTACACAAGCCACAGTGTACATGTGCAGGTCAGAGGACTACTACGTGGACCAGTTTCTCCTTTCCCTTGTTTCTCTGAGACAAGGTTTCTCTGGGTAGCTCAAGTTGTCCTGGAACCCGCTCTGTAGACCACAATGGCCTCAGACTCGGGGACCCACTTGCCTCTGCCTCCTGGGTGCCGGGATTAAAGGTGTGGGCCACCATCATCAGCTGTCTGTCCTTCTGCCTTCCTGTGGGTTCTGAGTATCAAACTCAGGGTGTCAGGCTTACATCCCTGGGGAGCAAGTGCCTTTACAGCCACTGAGCCGTCTCGTTCGTCTTTGGAACTTATTAAATGAGTTTATTCATTTATATACACAAATGAGCATAAAGCATTCACACAGCGCCTGGCCGAGCTCACTCAGCATCACTTACAGGTATCCCCCAGACTTAGCCAACAGCAACAGGAGCATTAGCAATGCTGCTGCTCTGATAACAGTGACCACTGAGCTCTTAGGAGTCACTATTTTGACAACGTCCAGGTCTGAGGCAGAAGGGAAAGAGGAGCAAACATGGTCATTTTCCCTCAGTAAAGTGATGAATCGAGAAGCTGAAATTAATGTGGCATCTGCTTGGGTAAACCACCAACAGAAAAGAGGAGGCTACAGCCTCTCAAATTCCAGGGAAACAGCCGTTTGCTTGGTTTGATTTATTTTTGCTGTTTCTTAGGCAGACCGTGTGTAGTACAAACTGTGAACTGGTCCGCTTACATTCACGCTGACATGGTAATGTTGTATTCGGGCAACACCATGAATGCTTTTATAATACAACGCCTTATGTAGCATCCCATGTAGACCTTCAAGTTTTCAAATATCTACTACCCTACTTAGTCCAGCAGAGACATTTGGAACACGTACATAGTATGAATTCGAACTATTTTCTTAAGCCAAAAATGGCATTTCATACATTATCTCAGAAACAAAACAAGAGAGTACTAATTTAAAAGTAGTTTTGCATCCACATATTAACAATACAGTGTTCCTTTGAGTTCTTCATAGAAAATCTTATGTCACCGCAAATAAAAACAAAATCATCGAAATGTTTATGGAATGAGAATAAGAATTAGGCTAACTTTATTTTTCCAGGACTGCTCTATATTTTGGGTGTTTGAATTGGTATATTCAAACTTTCTTAATTAAGAAACCCATCATCTCTCTAATCCCCCCTCAAGAAAATAGATTAAAAGGCTTTAAATTGTTTAAGGCACAATTATTCTCAGCTTTCAATTACAGAGGAAGAAAACAGGCTTCCAACTTTCTAATTTTTAAGAAGGAGACCTCTATGAAAAGCGAGTTAATTACAGGGGCAATGACAGTTTAAAAAAATTACAGCTTTATGGAAAAACAACAGCCTGGAAAAAATTGAACATTGCATTAAGAATATTACTGCCCATGGCTTAGATAGTACTTTTGGTCACAGACTGGGAGTTCTCTTAAAAAGCAACCAACCAGACTCACAGACATGATTAATTTGCTGCAGTGTGTCCTAAGAGGATTTCCTAGAAATGATGCTATGGAAAACTCAAAATGGAAGAACTGTCCCTCAAAAAAGGGCTGTGATTAAAGAGTTTGGCAAGATGGTCCGACATTTACTGTGTATTCGAGCATTATTAGAAGCGGTAATATTAAAGATGGAGGAGGAATGTGACAAATCTCCTTGTTTAATCTTTGGAACTTTCCATGTTCCATTTTTTCCCCCAGACAGCTTCCTCCTAGCTTCCCTGGTAATCTGTATGCTCACATCCCATTGGAACAGTGTTCTGAAAGGCGCACATCCAGGGCGATGCTGGCCTAAGGGGATAGCTCCTGTAGCTTTCATTTTTATCCTATTTTTCCCTAACTACATTCATAGATGGTATTTACAAGAATTTACTTTCAAAGATCTACATAACAGTTGCTCACAAGAATGACTATAAACTACCTTACATTGTTATAAAACTTTTAATCAGTTTCTAACTTTTTAAGATTTATAAGTTATCTCCAATTTGAATTTTTTCATAACGAACTGAACACAGTTGTGCACACCTATAATCCCAGCACTCAGGGTGGGTGGAGTACAAGGTTCAAGCTCATCCTCAGCTATATCATGTCTTAGGCTAGCCTGGGCTCATACATGAGCCTGTTCAAAATAAATAAGTGAATTCCAACTACTGATTAAAAAAAAAATTACATTTGTATTTGTGTGTGCGCGAGTGTGCATGTGGGAGATCAGCAGACAAGTGTTGGAACTTGGTTCTCCCTTTCTCTGTGTGAGTCCTGGTGACTGAATTCAGTTCAGCAGGCTTGGCAGGAAGCACCATTACCTGCTGGACTATCTTTCCAGCCTGTAATAATGATTTTTTAAAGATAACTTTGTATTAATACTGAAAAAAACACATTCTCTTCCTGGTTATTCTAAAGATTTGGGAGTCACAGATTTTTTAAGTTTTATCTTTTACATAATACACTAACAATGACTAGTCCTTCTAAACAAAAATGCTTTAAAGAACATCATGGACGAGGGTCAGAAATGATGCAAAGCCAGATGACCGGCACATCTGCTACGAGGTTGTGTTTTCTATCTATGGCAGGGAGTTGCACCCATGAAATCTCAACAATACTGCTGCTTAAAGAAGGCCTGCACACCACCACCACCACCACCACCACCACCACCACCACCACCACCACCACCACCACCAGCAGCTGACATTCAAACATGGATGGGGAAATCTCATGAGGCCCCGTCCCTAAATGAAGAGCTACAGGCAGTTAATGGCTGCTGAGAGGGAGAATCAGTCTTTGTCAGAGATTAGCCTCCTGACAGGTTATCCAATCTGAAGGGGTCAGCCCTAAACACATACGCATCTAAGCAACAGGAGATGGGCTCAGCAGGTGTGTGTTTGTGTGTGTGTGTGTGTGTGTGTGTGTGTGTGTGTGTGTGTGTGTGAGAGAGAGAGAGAGAGAGAGAGAGAGAGAGAGAGAGAGATGACGTTGAGAGGGAGTGTGTATAAGGGAACATGGAAAGAACTGAAATGGAGAGAGGGTGGGGTAGAAATGATGTGAACACAGTACTCATGTATAAGATTTTAAAAAATGAAATAAATGTAAAAATAAATAAATAAACAAAACATTTAAGAGCTGAGGGAGCTTTTAAAAAAAAAAAACAATGCTCTAGAAAGAAATCTCACCACTGGGCATTCCCATAATAAAGCATCCTCAATTTTTTCTGCCTTGGAACATTTTGGCATTTCATAAATTTTTCTTGGCTCTGATGCAACACTAGAAAAAAAAAGAAAATAAGCATTATTAGTTTTTAACTGAGGTGGTCTTTGTTCAGATTTGAGACATTTCTTTCACATGTCTGCAGCCCCAGCCTTCAGGTTCCTATCCCGTTTGAGTTCCTGTCCTGACTTTCCTCAGGAATGAACAGTATTGTGGAAGCATAAGCCAAATAAACCCTTTCCTCCCCAAGTTTCTTTGATCTCGCTGTTTCTTCAATAGTAATTCTAAGACACACTAGTTTGAATAAGCATTTGTGGATACAAAAGGAAACACTTTCTATGTATATTTTATTTCTTTCAGAAGTATTAAATGTGTCTTATCCCATTATCACTGAACATTGTATCTTCCAGCAACTTCAAGGCTAGACTTCGGTAACATTTAAGGTGCTTGCCAGGACCCAGACTGTCCCAGAACTACATCTACCCCCTCCCTACCGAAAAAGTGAACATTGTATCCCTGGTGCTTACTTTTGAAACAGTCTTGCTACCATGCCCAGGCTGTTCTCAAGCAATCCTTCTCGCCTCAGCTTCCCTGGGCTGGGGCTACAGCCCGCCACCTCCCTCAGCTAGTCTCTACTTCCCTGAGAACTACTGAGATGTGGTCATAGATGTTTTCTTAACTGAAGAACTTTAAAGTTCAACTATTGTGAAAAGAAACAATCTTAAGGATGACATTTTATTCGCCTCTGATATTCTCTCAGTAACTTGAAGGTTTAAATCCAACAGAATGTCACAGGAGCAAAAGCAATCTCCTGTGATTCTACCCGTGGGTGCAACACTCCTTAACAGCATGGTGAAGAACACCCGACACTAATCAAGAGCATTTACCTTCACTGAACTTTTAAAAATCAAAACAACTGTCTGACTTGGGAAACTGATGAGCTGGGTACTGAACAATACCTAAGGGTCAGTGTTAATACTACAAGGTATGGTGATGAGTATCACAAACATAAAAGAGAATGTCTGGATTTCTAAAGCTAGAATCAGAGCCTTAAAACAGACACCGTGCTCAAAAAAACTGAAGGAAATGATTAAAGGGCCAACCACTTAAGCCTCTGGTTGTTCCTATAAAAGCACACAAAGAAGCAGTTATTCATGAGAACCTTCTGTAATTCAGTAAGGACAGTGGGAGGCCTCAATGTCTGCACCAAGCACATTTCCTTCTTTCTTCCTTCCAGCTCAGGAAGATGGTATCATTCATAGCTCTAAACTGTCATGGCCGAGACTTCTAGGATCCTTCCCCCTGCTGCTTTGACTCAGAAGGCACTCTCCCAAGAACAGGCAGAGTGACACCATTTTCATCCAGCCCCAGTCATTGTTGCTGAGGCTGAGTCCTATGTTAGTGTAGTTGAAAGTCAGGACCTCTTCTGCCCAGGCCCCAGGGAGGCTCTACTTGGGTATCCTACAGGGTAGAATAACAGGACTCTGACATCACTTCTCTTTCTTTGTAATGTCCAGACTGGCCTTACCTTGCTTCCCTAAGCTGAGTATTCCACCCACCTGACCTGCTCTGCTTCTTCCACTAAGGGAGTCAACTCCTGTGACCAGCCCCATAGAGTTGGCTTGAAGACTGCCTGGGCAGAGAAGCAGTTCCAAAACAGATAGCCCACAGTTCTTTCCAATAAAACTGACTTTATTTGCAACAGATGTGGAGGAGTTCAAGCATATGAGCACTCTATAAATCACTGGAATCATGGGTAATTCACTAACACTAAAGGCTAAATTGTAGGTTAGCTGATTTGCCAAAGAACCAAAAAGGATAACTATAAGAGTAGTGATTCTCAACAGTGGGTCACGACCCCTTCGATGTCACATCAGATACCCTGCACATCAGATATTTACATTACGATTCATAACAGTAGCAAAATTACAGTTATGGAGTAACAACAAAACAATTTTTTGGTTGGGGGTCACCACAGCATAAGGGTCTCAACGTTAGGAAGGTTGAGAACCACTGGACTAGAGTCAAGGCAAACCTCAAAAATCACTAGTCTCTCTGACTTCTAGTTTCTAATCCAATAAGAACACAGTTTAGATGTTATCACCTCGGAGACAGCTCAATTGGTAAAATGCTCTCCACGCAAGCAAGGCGACCTGCATTTAAATCCCCACCTCTCATGGTTTCTGCCATTTGTAATCCCAGAGCTGGGGAGGTGGAGATAGTGGCAGTGACCATAGGTTGCCAGGCAGGAAGTAGGTGGGACAAGGAGAGAGGAGAATTCTGCAGAAGGCTTGCTACTGGTAAGCCACAGCCACATGGCACCCTCCATGTACCGTCCTGTTGGGGAACCTGGAGATCAGCAACAGAGACAGGCAAATTCACAGGGTTTGCTGGCCATCTACTGGAAACCTAGTTTCCTGGTCCAGTGAAATAAGACCCTGTCTCAACAATAAGGTGGATGGCTCCCGAGGAATGGCATTGAAGACTGACCTATTGCTTCCGTAGACACAGAACGAAAATGCCCATATTTTTTTTTTAGAGATGCAAAGTGAAGGATGTGTTTAGAATATGCTTTAAAATATTTACCATCACAATAAAGGGCCAGGCAGTGGTGACATACCCCTTTAATCCCACTACTTGGGAGACAGAGGCAGAGGGATCTCTGAGCTCAAGACCAGCCTGTTCTACAGGTCGAGTTTCAGGACAGCCAGGGCTACACAGAGAAACCCTGTCTCAAAAGTTAAAAAAAAAAAAAAAAAAAAAAAAGAAAGAAAAAAAAAAAAAAAAAAAAAAAAAAAAAAAAAAAAAAAAAAAAAAGAAAGAAAGAAAGAAAGAAATGAAAGAAAAGAGAGGCAAATCGATAATTCTTAGTCTAGGTGGAAGCATCAACTCACTGTGGCTTTCCCTGTAGCCTGACCTTGAGTGGTTGTGGATGAGGCTGTTAAATATTAAGCATCTATAAATCCTATGCTTTTGTTTGAATACTTTCTCTTGGGGAAAAAAAAGTAAGCACTTCTAAAACAAAATACGAATACCCGTCTCTCAAGCATCATCTAATTATTTCATAACCTGTTTTCTTGACTCTGACCTTTTAATGTTATAAAGCAGCAAATTGTGCTGAGCAACGTATTATTTTGCCTATGCTATAATTTTGTGTGAAATAAGTATTTACGAAGATGAAACCTACAACTTTAGATTTAACGAGGTTTTAAAATCGCATGCATTTTCCTCCTAGTTTTATTATGGATTCATTTTTCCATCTTCCTATTTCACTAAGCACTAAAGGCACGTGGTTCTATAAAAACTACGGTCAGGTGAATTACAGCAAAAAAAAAAATCATCACCAAGATTTACCTGCTGACACAGCACCGGTAATTGTCAAAATATATTCTTCCTCTCTCATAGGCTATAGGTGACTTGGAATGAGTTGTCCAAACATTCTTAAATTTAGTACTCTCCTGAAAGATACAAAGAATTTCGGTTTAGGAAAGAACTCAGCTACCTGCTATGGAACCATTTTTAAGTGGGTAGTTTAAATCTACTTTCAAGTACATTGTTTTTTTTTATTCTACCTCCCTCTGCCTACACGTGTTGGCTTAATTGGATGCCCAACTTTTAGATCGATTGTTTGCAGGAAGGCAAAAGCTTTTAAAAACTAAAGCCATGATGCGGACCTATAAGCACCTATTTACTAACATCCTAGTTGCCTGACACGGATGCCCCTCCCCACTTATAACCCTCAAAGGAAATCCGAGCGTGTAAAAAACTGCACGCTGGGAGGAGGATGGACCCCAGGCACCCCGACTACAGCGGGCGTCACCTGGCACACCAGCGCCCGCAGGATGCCCAGGTTCGTCCTCTGCACCACGCCGGCGTCGCGTGCGAAGAAGCCTAGAGCCCGGCGACTCAGTCGGCGGCACACATTGGTCTTCGGGGTCCGGCCCATGGAGGCCTGGGGTCCGCAGGGCCGTGAAGGGGCGCGCCCCTCACTTCCGCGAGGGGTGGCAGCCGCCACCTGCGAGCCTCAAGGGAAGGCGGACGCTGGAGCCCCGCACTGGGCACTCGGGGGCAGAGAGCAAGACTTAGCACCACTCGGGTTGGGTGCAAAGGAAGAGAACCAACGGCCCCTGCATGGCCCTTCCTTCAACTCTCGGGATTGCACGCCGCACCTCGCGACCCGCCGTAGACACACCCTCTCCCGGAAATGTAGTTCCCATGGCCTCCCCTCCCCCCAACTCTACTTGATTTCTTTTTCGAAAACTACAATTCCCATCAGGCAGAGCGAGGGCTGGTCCGGCCCCGCCCCACCCTACCTTCGGCCCTCCTCTCCCGGCCCTGATAGGCTGCGCCGTAGGGCTGCGCGGTGGGTCGGGTCGTCTTCCGGGCTGCACGAGGCTAGCATGGGAGGCCTCTGGGGCGGCTGTGCGGCCGCCTCCTGGTGGCGTCTCTTCTGTGTGCCCCGCACCTAGGGAGCAATCCCTTTCCGCCCTGGTGGTGGGACGCCCTGCTTTGGCCCCGCGAGGCTCTGGCCACGTGTTCGGAGGGGCGTTGTGTCCAGTGGGACCCTCCAAAGGTACGCCCTGCGGCTTGGCCTCAGCCGCACTTGGGACGTTGTGGATGAGGTTGACTCAAGCATTTGGTTGTATAAACACTTTCGAATTGGAATTAGTGGTGCAAGATGCTGGTTTTCCCACCAAAGTTAAGATTAAATTTCTCCTTCTCAGAGGCCCTAGTGTGGCCAGCGGGGACCCTGGCTGGTTTTGTGGTAATTGCTGTTTCCCTCCTCCTTGCTTCCATTCCCCCCCATATAGGGAATAAAATATGAAATGCTTACATTCCTATTGGATTGCCTAAGATAATCCAGGTTGACGTCCCTGAGTAAAAATTAACATTCTCTGTTAACTAGCTCTGCCAGCGTGTCCAAAATTCCCAGCACACTGAAATTTCCTTAACTGTATACCACACGCCACCATTCGTTTCTTGTAAACCCCTTGAGTGAGGCGTCTGCATCTCCCACCTAGACTCGGTTTGTCACTCCTGATCTTAGGTGCTTAAAGAAAAACTCAGTAATCGCACCAGCTTTCTGATTGACAGCTTAGAAGTACAATACCAAATGAGTGTGCTGGGTCGCAATTTAAGCGCTTAGGGGTTTTGTTTTGTTTAGGGGGGAAAAAAGGAAAGGAAAAACTGTCTTTTTACCCTTGATGCATTTTCTTTGCGGTCTGGCTTTTTTTTTTTTTTTTTTGCTGATATTTCATGACTTGCTGATAGCATAGGGTGGAGTGCTTTATGTATTTTTAGAAAGCTCTACAATAGTTAATTTGGTCATTCATGAATGCAGCTGTCACTGAGAAAACTGGAACCCAGAAAAATATATCTCGATTTTCTTTGGCTGAAGCGAAATGCAAATCATTGCTGAATTGCACTCTTCATCTCTTTCTTCCTGCAGCTCTGTCTCTCTGTGCTCTCCCACCATGGCCGCCGAGCTTGTGTATCCGTGCTTATCATTCACCTAACTTTAAAAGCACCATTATAGTTGAATATTACAACAAAAACAATGGCAAGTGGTGGACATGTGATTCTGCCCTCCACGCATTCACTTCTGCATACAAAGTGCCAGCAGTGAGTTACTCAGTGGCTGGACACAGACCCAGCCCTCACACATGCTGGGCATCCTCCTCATTTGCTGCTCCATTATAATGGTGCTGCCTTTCCTGGTTTGGATCAAAGTCCTCCAGTTCTAACAGATCCAACTGCTTGTCCTCTGGGAACTCTGTAAGCTTGAGAAGTCTGTTGACATGTTTCCCCTTCATCTTGCACTCTTACCAGGGTGGTACTTCAAGGCCGGTTACCTCTAAGTGTTTTTGAGGTCTTCCTGAGGCATCAAGCTTGACCCCTAAATCATCATGGTAAGTGGTTCCTTTCACTATTTTCTTTTCTTTTATCATTATTATTATTATTTGGTTTTTTTGAGACAGGGTTTCTTTGTGTAGATTTGTTGCCCATCTTTGATCTCACTCTGTAGCCCAGGCTGGCCTCAAACTCATAGAGATCCGCCTGGCTCTGCCTCCTGAGTGCTGGGATTAAAGGCGTGCACCACCACCTCCCGGCTTGCTTTCACCATTTCTGACAACCTGTGAGCAGGCTGGAGCTGTGGGGGAGCAAGAAGGGTCTGCATGAGTGTCCACAGCTTGGACAACCTATACTCTTTCTTACCTGTTCTCTTCCTGTGGTATTTATCTTACCATCGGTCTCCCTAGAGAAAGTCAGTAGACTGTCTTTGCCTCTCCCACAACCAAGTCCTTTTGATTCTATTTCTGTCCGGTCTTTTCTTCTGAGTAGTTTAGTGCCTTCCCACTTTTATCATGTTATTAATTAGCCTTCTGATTGTTCTTTCTGCCTCTGCTTGGATATTTTCGATCCCAACCTGCCACAGTTTTTGTAGAGTGCCTTTACTAATGCACGAAGCTGTCACATCCTTCTTAGTGGCTCCTAGTCACCCACCTCATAGTGTTTCAAACCAGAATCCAACCCAGGATCTTCCATTGTTAAAGTATTTTTAGTATGTTAAACGTATGTAAATATAAAACTATATAAATTCCTATGTATCTTTTATGCAACTCTAATAACCAGGCATTTGTTAATCAAATGAACAAATGCTTACTCGTTGTGATCAGTGGTACTGTTTGCTAGACCTTAAAAATTCAGAAAGCCCATCAATCAGTCTGTCCTGTCCTTCATGGACACTGTTTTTCCATTGAGACCTATAGGTATTTTTCTAGTGTTATAGATTACTCAGTGCCCCAGTCTTTATTTAAACCACCCAAGACCTCCCTTGGTTAGTGTGCCTGGACTTTATTTGGCCCTCACAGGATACCATCATTTCTACACATCAGGGTCTTGTTCACTTTTCTGCTGCTGTAGCACCACCACCAAAAGCAGCTTGGGCAGGAAAGGGTTTATTTATCTTATAAATCCTGAATCACAGTTCACTGAGGGAAGCCAAGGCAGGGGCTCCGACCCTGGCAGGACCTCCAACCCTGGCAGGACCTCTGACCCTGGCAGGACCTTTAACCCTGGCAGGGCCTCCAACCCTGGCAGGACCTCCAACCCGGGCAGGACCTCCGAACCCTGGCAGGGCCTCCGACCCTGGCAGGGGCTATGTGGAGGTCCTGGAGGAGTGCTGCTTACCAGCTTACTCCTCAGGGCTGTGCTTACTATGTTTTCTTACAGAACCCAGGACCACCTGTCCAGCTGTGACCTCACCACAATGAACCCATCAATAACTAATTAAGAAGATGCCCTGCAGGCCTGCCTGCCTACAGCCTGGTCCTCTGGAGCAGTGGTTCTCAACCTTGCAAATGCTGCAACCCTTTAATCCAGTTCCTCACGCTGTGGTGACCCCCAACCATAACATTATTTTCGTTGCTGCTTCATAACTGTCATTTTGTTACTGTTTTGACTCGTAATGTAATATTTCTGGTGGTCTTAGGGGACCGTATGAAAGGATCGTCAATCCGCTAAGGGGTCCTGACCCACAGGTTGAGAGCCACCGTTATGGAGCCATTTTTCTCAATTGAGGTTTACTCCTCTCCAGTGATTTTAGTTTGGGTCAAGTTGACATAAAACTAGCCAGACTCTTTCATTACTTTGCACTCATGGCAAATGCACAGCTTGTTGAGGAGTGCACCCCTAAACCCCAATGTGGGACCCGAAACTGGACAGCATTCGGGTGAACGATGCCACCTAGAGCATCTAGATAGTCATCATCCTGACTATCCTTTTGTTAAGGTTCTTTTTTTTTTCCTTTTTGAAGTTTTTTTTTTTTTGTTTTTAAATCAAGTTGAAAATAAGGGTTTCTTGATCAGGCTAACAGTCTAAAGGACACATGTGTCGATCCCTAAGGGTCCATAGAGGGTCCATCAGAACCCCTGAGTGTCCCGTAAAGGACATGGCTACAGCTCAGCCTCATCCCTTGACCGCCCTTGGTGTCTGTCCCTGTGCGATGTGTGTCCACTTGTTTAAGCCTTTCTGCTCGGTTTTCTTTAGTGCTCCCTTTCTTCCTTTCTCTTAGCTGTTAGGCTCAAGACTCTCCCCGGATGGCACAGCTCTGCCTGAACCCTATCCTCAACCCCCTCCAGCTAAGCAGCCTTGAGTGTGACCCCAAGTTACTCTATATACTCTATATATTGAGCTAGCCTGGGCAGAAAAAGGAGCTGTGATATTGTTCTGCCTCTTTAGCACACTACTTAAAATGTGGTAATGCATATATTGAATGAATGAATGAATGGCCTACAAAACCAATGTGTAGAACTTATCAGCAACTAAATGCTTTTAGCACCAATGAAGATTTTGTTTCCTCTTACTCTTTAAATCCATAGGGAGCCACAACAGAAATGAGAAATACAAATCCCTGTGAAGTGTACCTTTAAAGTAGGTATTTTTCAGCCAGTCTGGTGCCGCACACTTTCAGTTCTAGCCCCTGGGAGGCAGAGCCAGATGGATCTCTTAAGAATTGAAAGCCAGCCTGGTCTACATAGGGAGTTCCCAGACAGCTAAGGCTACACGTGAGAACTTGTCTTAAAAAAAGAAAGTGGGGTCGGGCGGTGGTGGCATACGCCTTTAATCCCAGCACTCGGGAGGCAGAGGGAGGTGGATCTCTGTGAGTTTGAGGCCAGCCTGGTCTCCAAAGCGAGTTCCAGGAAATGCGAAAAGCTACACAGAGAAGCCCTGCCTCGAAAAAAAACAAAAAACAAAAACAAAAAAAAAAGGTGGGTGTTTTTCATAATAGCATTAACAGATGCAGCTTATGATTACAGATTCTCTAGTTTGGGGGGATGGTAAAATAAATACTGGTTCTTTTTTTTACCACTCACCCATTCTTTGTTTTATGTTAGCAAAATATCTGCTTATATGATTTACTTAAAGAAAGATATTTTAGTTAAGTATTTAAGCTCTCAGGCTTTTGAGTATTTGAAACAAAATTTGAAGGAAGGCCCTTGGAGGCCATTGTTCAGCAGTAGTTGTCCTCTGCCGGGCCTGGGACCTGTTTGGTAGGGTATAGCTGTGACTGTGATAGAAGGACCAGCTAGACAGTACTCAGTGTTGCATCTCATCATCATGGGTTGAAAACATAGATTTTCAGTACTGGGATCACTGGGAGCCCCATTTGAGCCAGAGTGGCCGGAGAAGACCTCTCTAAGGGGGGTACTTCAAGCTGAGCCTTGAATGATGAGGAGGACTGCTCTACAGAGGTGTGGTGGCTCATATTTGTAATCCCAGAACTCAAGAGGTTGAGGCAGACCAGTCCATGTGAGTCTGAGGCTAGCCTGGGCTACAGAATTGCAGCGTGAGACCCTTTCTCAAACAAAGGCAAGCATCCCGGCAAAGGGATGCTCAGCCACAGGGTCCTCCAGGCCTGTGACGACAAAGTTGTTTTTTTCTATACTGTCCCGATGTCTGGTGTGGCTCTCTTGTATCCAGGAGGGAGATAAACTCAGAGCGGTAGGCAGGGACCAAACCATGACCAGCCTTTCAGGCTGAAGGAAGGAGTTTGAATTTATTCTGTCATGATGGAAAGCCACGAGAGGCTTAGAGGAGGGGAGTAGCATGATCTAGTTCGTTTTAATAACATTTGGCTACAGTGTGGAGAATGTAGTGGTGGGCCCAGCTTCTTAAACTGGCTTCCAGCCGTTACAGGATCTCATGTCTGAATGTGGGGGCCATGAGACATTTGGCAACAGTAAAAGGTTTCTGAATGTACAACCAAGAATTAATTCAGAACCGAAGTGTGTGGTGAATCTGGTGGGCTTCTGGCAGTGCTGCTGATGTTGCGGCCTCAGTTCTGAGCACACGGTGGCCACACTTCACACAGCACATGCTGCCTGGCGCACCACACAGCACACTTCCTAAAAGGCGTTAGTGCGGACTCAAGGCCATTGTAGGCTCTGAATTGCAGTGTTGGTGATGTCTATACAAGCTCTTCTGTTCCTCGGAGTCATCCTGATTTAAATATGGGAAACAAGGACTTCCATATTTCCTTATCTTCATTCCTCAGCATGTGAGGACCAAATTATTATATCGTTAGACTCTGCCATGTTAGAATGTTTGATTTGAAATTTTCTGTTTGGGTTGCAGTCTTCAGTTTCATAAATAAATTGTGAAATGAATTTTGGCTTCTGATTAGGACAGAATTTCCAACAATATCTGAAAGGGTCCTAAACGTGCCTCCTGCCAGTTTATCCTAGGTATTTATACAAAGTGGTGTATATTTCAGCATTTATAATTATAAAATCTATATCCACTCTGAAAAAACTTCGAAAATATTCTACATCTTGTGATATCAAACACTCAGCCAAGATTTAATTCTTTGTTACTTATTTATATGTGTAGCTTGTGTATGGGTACATGTGTATGCTACGCTGTACATGCATGTATGTGTGTGTGTGTATGCATGTGTGTGTGTGTATGCATGTTTGCATGTCTATGTGTATACATGCATGTGGTGGCCAGAGGTTGATGCTGGTGTCTTCCTTGATTTCTCTCTGCCTTGCCCTTGAGGCAAGGTCTCTCAGTGAACCGTGTGCTCACCAATTACCTAGGACAATCTGTCCATCTCTACTTCCACTCTGCTGGGGTACAGATATACACCAACACACATTTTTCTATGTGAGTGTTGGGGATATATATATATATATATATATATATATATATATATATATATACACACACACACATAAAAACAGCTTTCAATTTAAATCAGGTAAAAATTATTTAGAATTTCTCTATAGGGTTAAAACTTTGTGATCCTTTTTTAAGAAGCTCTTAACTCAATGTCACAAAATGCCCACCCTTTTTTTCCTCTAAAAGCTTTAAGAATGTGTCTTTTCCATTGAGTCTTTAATTTAATGTGGGAATGATACAAATGAGTGATCCATTTTATTATTTTTCATATGTGACTAGCCACTTGTCCAGAACCATTTATTGATTAGTCCTCATTTCTGTGTAGAGCTGCAGTGTTAGCTCTACTGTTCTTCAGATTTCATAGGTAGTGGCTTTATCTGTCTTCTGTTGCTGTAACAAAATACCCACGGCTGGGCACTTAATCAAGAAGTATTTAATTTCCTACTATGGAGGCTGAAAGGTAAGATCCAGAGGCTGAATTTGTGTGTCTTCTTCCTTGGCTGCATCACAACATGGTCGATGGCATCGTGGTGGGAACATGGGTCCGATCATATGGTGATAGGAACCAGGAACTGACCGAGGTCTGGTGGGGACTGTGTTACTCCTTTTCCCGAACAGCGCCTCCAGCAGTCCACTGACCGTCACTGGGCCCTGTTCTTGAAGGTCTACCACCTTTCTTTCCACTGGGGACCAAGTTTCCTCTGCATGAGCCTTTGGGGGACACATCTGAACCACATGTAAGCCATGGCACATCGTTGGGTCTGTTTCTAGTCTCTGGTCTGTCCTGTTTTTCTCTCTCTGAGCTAATAGCTGACTAATTATTACAGTCAGTTTTGTAACAAAGCTTGACAGCTGTCAGGGCAAAGCTTATACCTTATTCCATCTCCTTCAAAAAATTTTTTCTTTTCTATTTGTACTTTTTGTTTTAAAACACCTTAAGTTCCGCAGAAAACCTCACTAGAATTTAAAAAAAAATAGATATATTTTTTATTTTATTTTACATGTATGAGTGTTTTGCCTGCATGTATGTACATGCACCACATGCATGTCTGGTGCCCGTTGACATAAGATGAGGGCATTGGATCCCCTAGGACAGGATTATAGACAGTTGTGAGCTGCTGTGGTGGGCTCTAGAAACTGAATACAGGTTTTCTGCAAAAGCAGCCAGTGCTCTTAACTGCTGAGCCATCTCTCCAGCTCCCTTTGGGATTTTGATTGGGATGGATGATATTATATCAAGTTGAAGAGCATCAGCAGCCTTCCCATTTCAAATTAGTCTATAGAAACAGTCTTTCCTGATTTCCTTAGATCTTCTTTAGTTTCTTTGAAGTTTGGTGATTTTCTTAAAAGGAAATATTATCCAAAAAATTATTCCTAAAATATTTTGCATTGTCTTATGTAGCTAGAGTTTTCCTGCCTTGCCCACTGTCAGGACAAATCTCTGTCACCCGCCAGTCCCACAGCCGCTCAGACCCAACCAAGTAAACACAGAGACTTATATTGCTTACAAACTGTATGGCTGTGGCAGGCTTCTTGCTAACTGTTCTTATAGCTTAAATTAACTTATTTCCATAAATCTATACCTTGCCACATGGCTCGTGGCTTACGGGTATCTTCACATGCTGCTTGTCATGGTGGCGGCTGGCAGTATCTCCTCTGTCTTCCT
The DNA here is from genome assembly GCF_004664715.2 of Peromyscus leucopus. Taxonomy (NCBI): domain Eukaryota; kingdom Metazoa; phylum Chordata; class Mammalia; order Rodentia; family Cricetidae; genus Peromyscus; species Peromyscus leucopus. The sequence goes on along the minus strand of NC_051066.1, from coordinate 47,877,337 downwards.
GTTCTTTCTTTTCTCCTCTCTGTTAGTCCCGCCTATACTTCCTGCCTAACCACTGGCTAATCAGTGTTTTATTTATTGACCAATCAGAGTAATTTGCCATACAGACCATCCCACAAAAGTCTTAAGTGTGGTGGTATTGTGTTCCCCAAAATATTGTGTACTCTAATAAATTTATCTGGGGTCAGAGAACAGACAGCCACTAAATACAAAGGCTAGAAAATGGTGGCACTCACACCTTTAATCCTAGCATTCCAGAGATAGAAATCCCTCTGGATCTCTGTGAGTTCAAGGCCACATTGGAAATAGCCAAGCATGGAGACACACACACCTTTAATCCCAGAAAGCCAGCCTTTAATCCCAGGGAGTGGTGGTAGAAAGCAGAAAGATATATAAGGCGTGAGGGCCAGAAATTAGAAGAATTTGGCTGGTTAAGATTTTGGCTGGTTAAGCATTCAGGCTTTTGAGCAGTAGTTCAGCTGAGAGCCATTGGGATGAGGACACAGAAGCTTCCAGTCAGAGGAAACAAGACCAGCTGAGGATCCGGCAAGGTGAGATAGCTGTGGCTTATTCTGTCTCTCTGATCTACCAGCATTGACCCCAATAACTCGCCTCGGGTTTGATTTTATTAATAAGAACCTTTAAGGTTCCTGCTACACTTAAGAATATCATTTTTAATAAATGTTGTAAATGATATATGTATGCATTTTTTTTTTTTTTTTTTTTTTTTTTTTTTTTTTTTTTTTTTTTGCTTTCTTAAAACAGGGACTCATTATGAAGCTCCTGGGCCACAAATTTAATCTTCCAGCCAAAGTCTCCCCCATGTTGGTATTACAGACCTGCACTACCATGCCTGGCTAAAAATTCTAGTTTTAAATTTATTACATAATGTATTTACTCAGGGGGTGGGGCATGTGCTTGCCATGGTTTATACGTGGGGGCAAAAGACAGCCCCCCGGTGTGTTCTCTCCTTCACTATGTGGGTCCCAGGGATCACACTCTGACCATCAGGCTTGGTGGCAAATGCCTTTACGTGCTGAGCCACCTGGCTGGCCCAGTTAGATTTGTTAATATTACTCTTCTTTTGAGTAGATTAACATGCATATGTCTTCGTAGGTCGAGCACTCTTGCCCAGGCTTCCTCTTTAGTTATGATAATCATCACTTGTGGGCTCCAGGAGTTTTTTCGATGTTGATAATCCTTCAGGAAATTGTGACTGTTTTGTTATTTTCCTGCCCATTATCTTTTATTTCTGTTTCCTTTTTTGCTGTGTTGACCCAGGTGTGCGGTTGAGTTTCTTCTCCTCAGGTGTCAACACTGACAGCTCACTCCAGTGTTTATAGAGAGTAGCTGCTACTGAGGGTGACGTTGCTACCAGCCAGGGGTCTTAACGGGTTCCTTTGCTCTGCCCCCTAAAGCTGAAAGGCAGGAAGAGGGCAGCAGGGAGCAGTGGAGAAGTCTCGAACACACGAACACACGAACAGGATCAGTCAGAATCAGCAGTTGAAGGGAGGCTTGTACTGGGGGTGAGGAAACACTCACGCAGCGGACGCACAGAGAAAAAGCCCACCCCCAAGCTCCCCCACCCGACCACCACTCAAGGACAACTCAGGACGTGGAGAAATCCAGTCTCTTCTTCCCCCTCCGACTTAGGGTTGGTCGCTTTTGAAGAAAGACAGGATGGTTGATGACTCACAACCGTTGTGTAAACATGTCTCGTCTTTCCAGACCTCCCTGTTTGTCTGCCTGCCAGGGAACCGATCTAACTCCTAGACCCTTAGCACTGCAGGTTGCTGATGATGGGTCTTTATCGGGTTAATAAAGTTCTCTCCTGTTCCATATTGGCTAAAGTTCTGTTTGTTTGATCAACTAGACATGGAATTTCATCCGTGCTTGTGTATATTTGCTGCTGCGATCTATGATTTTTCCCTCCAGTATGATAATGTGGTAAAGTACATAGATACACTGGATAGGCTAAATGGGTCCATTTAGATAAACGTGGTGACGTATTTTGTTTTTGTGCATTGCGGGCTTTGGGTTGCTGCTGGCTCCAGTGCTCAGTCAGATCTGGAATTTTGGTTTCTGGAAAGATCTTTCTAGCTTGCTGGCTCAGTGATGTATGTTGTTAAAATAATCTGTATTTTGTGTTTGTTTACCCAGCATTTGGGGTGCTGCACAGCAGGAGGGCTTCTCAAGTATCAAGTTCACCCAGTTTCCAGAACTAGATTCACATATATATATGTGAATCTAGTTCCCCTCCACACTGCACAGCTAGCCCCACTTTCGGCTGCAGGGAAGGATCGAGCAGTGGGAAGAGCAGCATAGCCAGAGTCAGTCATGCTGTAGCCACGGCAGCAGCACCACTGAGATCTTGAACAAGCCCCCTCCTCCCTCTGGGTTCACTCAGTCATCTGCTGAGTGGATACTTTAAGACTGCAGTGAGATTATATACGCTTACAGATACAAGCATCATATAAGGGCAAAGCCTGAGATGTAAATATGACACCCGGTGCATTCTCTGTTAGGAAGAATACAGCAAGAGCCAGGCGGTGGTGGCACATGCCTTTAATCCCAGCACTTGGGAGGCAGAGGCAGGCGGATTTCTGTGAGTTCAAGGCCAGCCTGGGCTACAGAGTGAGTTTCAGGAAAGGCGCAAAGCTACACAGAGAAACCCTGTCTTGAAAACCAAAAGACTACGGTAGGAATGCAGAGGGTTAGTACGGTACACTGAGGACTGTTGTTCTTTTTAGGGTGAGAAACTATTTTATGTACAACTATAATGATGGTGTACATTTGCTGAAACTAGGAGTTTACAGTCCAGAGAGACAGGAGAGGAAGGAAAGGAGGAAGAGGAGGGGAAGTCTATTGCTGAGAGAAGTCGGGGCAGGAACTGAAGGCAGGAACCCCAAACAGAGGCTATGTTCTCATGCCTTGCTCAGTCTGCTTTCTTATAGCATCCGGGACCACCAGCCCAGGGTGGCACCATCCACAGTGAGCTGGGTCCTCACACACCAACCCTTAGTCACGAGAAGAAAAATGTACCACAGGGTTGTCCGAAGGCCAGTCTAGTGAGGGCATTTCTCAACTGAGGTTCCCTCTTTCAGAATGACTCTAGCTTTTGTCACGGACACAAACTAGCCAGTGTGTCCTCTACTACTCTGTTTTGAGACAGGTTTCTGTCTGAATTTGTCACTTACTGTTTTGGCTAGGCTGGGCAAGTCCCCAAGGTCCACCTCTGTGTGCCTACCAAGCTCTGGGGTTATAGGCATGCACAGCAACACCTACCTTTCGGGTAGGTGCTAGAGACTCAAGCCCAGACCCTCATGCCTTCACAGCAGGTGGCTTCACCCACTGCTGCGCCTCCTCAGCCTCCAACTCCCCACTTCTTTTTGTTTTTAAATGTTTATGTTTTGTTTGAAGAGTATATTCTAATATCCCAGCGTGGCCTTTTCCCTGTTCCTTTTCTGTGCGCTCTCTCTCTCTCTCAAATGTCTTTAAATAGCATGCATTCTTATGTATATTAATGAGTTTCATTGAGCCACTTTCATCCAGGTACCTGATGGATTTCAATCATGTTCACCCCATTACTCTCTTTTGTCTCCCCCCTGACTTCTGCTAATCACTTTCCTTTTCCCAACAATGGGCATGTGCACACTCACACACACACACACACTCAGACACACACACACACACACACACACACACACACACATCCTGCCTTCTACTTCCATGGTTTTTGTTTTGACCCAGTGAGTTTTATTAGGGTTGTTACAAGGGTGTGGGTACCTCACCAGTAGTACACCACTGAAAAAAAAATGTCTCTCTCTCTCCCACCAACCATTATCTGTATATAAATACTCAAAGAACCCTCCCCCCAACACAATATGAGCACACACCCCCAAACACAGTATGGCCAGCCTGATTTTGTGTGCATCTTGTGCAGGTATTCACTGCTGCTCTGAGATCAAGAACGCAGTAGCCATGCTGTGCCTGCACTCAGCATTCCACACCATTCCCAGTCACTTAAGACTCTTTCACATTCTTTCCTCCCCTTCCTCTGCAGTGTGTCCCCAGCCTTGGAGCAGGGGTGATAGAGCTCCCCGACTTAAGAATATATTGATTAGTAGAGTGGAAGGAGCCTGGAGGTCAGAAAACAACTTGGAGTTTGGTCTCTTTTTCCACCTTTGTGTGGGTTCCAGGGACCATGTCACCAGGCTCTCACAGCAGTGCCTTTACCTACAGAGCCACCTCACCAGCCCTCGATGTTCCCCTTATGGCTGGACATTCGGCAGTCATTTATTCTCAGCACCTTGACCAGCTAAGGGTCTGCAGTCTCCTTTGGGACATCCCTCCATGAAAGCCACCACCTTGGGCTGGAGGTGTAGCTCAGTGGTAGAGTGTTTGCCTAGCATGCGTTAAGGCCTGGGTTTCCTCCCCAGCCCCGAAACTAAACCCAAGCAAACCTCGTCCTTACTATAGTCCTAAGAAAAATGTGGTAAATATCTGCCAAAGACATCCTACAAAATGCCCACTCCTCAAAACACGGGATCCTTGAAATACAGGAAAAGTCTTACTTTGAGAAACAGGATCAGAAGATATGGCAGCCGATTGTAACGTGGTATCCCGGCGGGGATTCTGGGAGAGAAGAGGACATTAGGGGAAACGAAGGCAGCACAGATGAAGTATGAAGTATGACTCAAGTTTGTAATAATGTTTTTCTGCTGTTGTCAATGGTAACAAGCACACCAAATTTATACAAGAGCTGCATGGGGGAAGAAGGTATGTCAGATATTCGGGAACTCAGGAGATCCTTAACTTAGCAGTCAACCTAGAACTGTCCCGAAACTGAAACTTTTCTTGAATGTGGTGAATGCCTCTGCAGAGAAGCTGCTGGACTTAGTGGTTAAGATGAACCCAAGCTGGGCCGAGTACACACCCTTAATTCCAGCATTCAGGAGGCAGAGGCAGGAGGACTTCTGTGCGTTCAGAGCCAACCTGGTCTGCAGAGCAGGCTCCAGGACAGCCAGGACTACATAGAGGACTACCCTGTCTCAAAAACACAAAACAAAAACATGAGCCAGATGCTAGGCTGCTGGGGTTCCCTTCTTAGCCTCATCGGTCACCCTAATAACCAAAATTATGTCACATCCCCCTGTCTCCATCGCCGAGTCTTGTTTCCCCCATAAGATTGATTTTTATTTATGCATATGTGTCTATGTGCCTGTGAGTGAATACATGCATGTGTGTGCAGTGCCTGCAGAGGCCAGAAAGGGTGTCGGATCCCCTGGAACTGGAGCTCCAGGTGGTTACAGACCCACTAATGTGGGTGATGGGAGCCAAATCTGAGTCCTTTGCAGAAGCAAATGCTCTTAATCACTGAGCCAACTCTCCAGCCTCCGCTGTCTTCTATTAAATAAATTCTTCTGTGGTCTGAGATGATAAAGAAGAGGATTTAGAGGAATGTGTGGCAATATGTGTTAATTCTGTTTATCATTTCCACTTTGCTCTTTAGTTTGGGGCATTTTTGTGGTTACAGCTGAATTTCACTGCATTGCTCCTCTTCTACATACTGATTTTGGGGTTGGCATGCCAACAGAACTGTATCCTGAATGCTGCATTCTTAAAGGAGAAAGCATCAAGATTGTAAAGATTCAAGAGAAAGCAAGGCCAGGACTTGAGAATTCCTTTTTTAATGTATAGGGGTGTTTTGCTTGCATGTATGTCTATGTGCCATGTGCATACCTAGTGCCCAGGCTGGGTGACAAGAGGGTGCTGGACCCCCTGGACTGGGGTTACCAATTGTTGTAAGCCACCACGTGGGGGTTGGGAATTGAACTTATGTCCTCTGCAAGTGCCCCTTACCACTAAGAATTCTTAACCTTAGTTTCCTCCTTTGTGTGAGGCATGACTGAGTCTGTGCCAAAGCCACTGAGCCTGGCAGGGCCTTCTGTCTGTGAAGATAGATGCCCCTGCATTGAGATTCTGAAGCTAACTTTTTTGGTCTTCAGCAGATTTCTGATTAAGCCATCCTGGTTTTTGTTTGGGTTTTTGACATACGTTCTCAGGTGTGTAGCACTGACTGGTCTGAAACACACCTTTTGTAGCCAGGCTGGCCTTGAACTTGCTTCCTGACTTGGCCACCCAATGCAGGTGTGAGCTGGAACTCAGGTTGCTAGGCATGTGAGGCAGGCACCCTTCACTGTTGAACCATCTTGTCAGCCCTTTCTCCTTCTTTAACTGTTTGAGACAGAGGCTCAGCTATGTATCCCTGGCTGGCCTGGAACTCAGGATCCTTCTTCCTCAACCGCTGGACTCCTGGGATTGTATGAAAGTCTGGGACACCATGCTTGGCTTTTTATGATGCTTTCTTATCACTGTTGAAGTTAGTCTACAGAGCCCCACAATGCTATCGATGGATTATATTTTCGGAGCAATTTGATGTTTCTCTTTGGTGTGAAGAAAGAAAGCAATGCTTTAGTCAGGAGCTGTCTCTTTGAGCAAGCAGTTGCTGGAAACCGAAAGGCAAATAAAAGGCCTGTGATTGGGAAGTTGTCTCTCTGGAGACGCCCACCAGAGGGCGCGCGAGCTTTCCCAGGGCTGGGCGGACCTGACGGGGGCCATCTGTGTCTGCTGTCTGAGGATTAACAAGTACTGTAAATGACAAGATCGTGGGGCATCAGAGCCACCGTTGCTAAACGAGGAGAGAAAGCAGCCATAATGCCACATGGCAGTGGAGAACTGTGGTCACCAGAGGACGGGAAGGGGAGGGGAAGAGGGGTCAGGAGGTGTCCCATACCTGGTTCAAAAAATGGAGTCAGCTGCCATTCTACTCTCATATAGTGGCTGTAGCTACAACCACTTAGTGTATGTTATAAAGAACTAGAAGAGCCGTCCAACGGTTCCTCCACACAATGTTTACATTATGTGCATAATTTTGAAGGAAAAACAAAAAGTCAAGGTAGCAAGCTCCTGCTGTAGTTGGTGAATAGGAAGTTTCTAGATGACTAGAATTTGACATCCTAATGGGGGCTCATGAAACCTTTCAAGTGGAAATGCCACCTAGTACCTAGTACCTATCGTCTTCCCCTCCTTCCTCTACGTGTGGATATTATGTGGAACTTGTAAACTTACTAACTTTAAAAGTAATTGTTTTGTAAGTACAAAGGTACTTGGAGGATTTTTCCCTTTGAGAGGTGGAGACAGGATAAGGAGTTCAGAACCAGCCTCTGCTACATTGCATTTTAAGGCCAGCCTGGGTTACCCGAGACCCTGTGTCAAAACAAACAAACACCAACCAACCAACCAACCAACCAAACTAGGAAAAAAACATTTTAAGATTCGCCGAGACCACCTGTGAGTCAGAGTTAGAAGCATCTTCCTAGAACACGTCTGCGCATGTGCACTTATGCTGGCATGCAGGTCCTGAAAAGGGGCCATTCGAAAGACTTTGTTCCTGCTTTTCTCCTCCACCTCTCAGAGAACTTCTTTCTGTATTAATAAGTTTAAAAGTTTGACGACATTTTGCAGATACTTGTTTTTCCTCTCTATGGATATGCATTTAATAATTTAGCCAGTACTATAAAAATAACTATACTTTTTCAGCATATGTACAATCAGTGCTGTGACAAATTCTTAATATATTCTGATTATTTTACACAACATCTTTCTAAAAATGGAATTTTCCATCATGTGTTCTTATGAGGATGATGCATACTTTTAATCCCAGCTCTAGGGAGACAGAGGCAGAAGTCTAAGCAGATCTCTGTGAGCTCAAGACTAGCCTGGTCGACATAGAGAGTTCCAGGCCAGCCTGAGCTACATAGGGAATCAATCTGACAGGCGTTCATTGGTCTGTTTTGTAGGTGGGACAAAGCTTTCACCCTCTGTGTGTGCTTTTGTAACATGTCTTGGTATTTGGGAAAATAGTAGTTCATCCATTGTAGTGGGTCCTCCAAATGTAGACACATTTCCTTGTGTCATAAATAAATCTTACCCTCAGTACAGCAGTGCACAAGTATTAGAAAGCTGCTTCCTCATAGTGGTGGACACACATTGACTAGAATTTTAAATTTTGCCTAAAAGCTCAAATTCTATGAAAGACAATACGTGGTGTCTGTTGTTTTCCTAACAGGCATGCTTTATTTCTGAGGAACTGACAAAGGGAAAGTTGTGCTCCCTGAAGACACTTTTTATGGCTTCATTGTAGAGGTGTGTGAGGGTGGGGGCCGTCCTGAGAGTCCGGTAAGTGAAGAGGCCAGCAGCTCAGCATGGTTGGTTACCTCTGCTTTGCGTCAGGCCAGCCTGCGGTTACTGCTTCCATTCTGTCTACACACCATCGTCGTCGTCGTCGTCGTCGTCGTCGTCGTCGTCGTCGTCGGTGGGCTAATACCGTCGGTGGGCTGTGGCAGTGAGCAAAAGGTCAATAACTTATTGATATGATCGTGGAAACAGTTCTGACCTCTGATGATTCTTGATGGGAACTTGGGGGCCTCTGTGGACCCCACTGAGAAGCTGAATTCTCAGTGGCTCATAGCAGCCCATTCTTTCACCTGACATTAGCTGGGGGATAATTTGTGACTCAGTTCTTGTGACATTTGAGAGTGGGTCTTTGGGGAGCTTGTGAGTAGTTTCCTCATTCCTAAAAAGAGACTGAAGAAAGATGTGGAGGGTGTCCTGTCAGTGTGGTATCTGAAACTGGTGCAGCCATTTTGTAACCAGCTACAGGACTCTCAGCCTAGGATAAAGGTAGAAGAATCTCCGAAGACATGATTGGTGGTAAGCATTTCTGAGTGGCGGTTTGCATTTATTTTTGTGAATGACATTAGCATATTTTCTATTGAGGTCATTTCTACTTGTTTTCTAAGCATTTCTTATGGATGGTAATAAAACATCCTAATAGCTTACAAATATCCCCACCATCTTTTATAACATTTCCAAAATCTTTTCTCATGCTTTTTGTGTGTGAGTGTGCATACGTGTGAGTGTGCAGGTGCACACCTGTGTGTGCACATGTGTCAGTCAGAAGTCTTCCTCTCTTTTTTCTTTTTTAAATTTATTTATTATGTATACAGTGCTCTGTGTGCATGCATGCCTGCAGGCCAGAAGATGGTGCCAGTTCTTGTTACAGATGGTTGTGAGTCACCATGTGGTTGCTGGGAATTGAACTCAGGACCTCTGGAAGAGCAGCCAGTGCTCTTAACTGCTAAGCCATCTCTCCAGCCCAGAAGTCTTCCTTTCTCGCTCTCCCCTTTTATTGCCTTCAGACAGGGTCTCTCACTGAACCTGAAACTCTGTTTCCTCTAGGCTGACTGGCCATAATGTGTTGGGTGTTGTTAGTTTTTTGGCTCTTTTTGGGGGATTGCCACCCAGCTCCCAAATAAATCATAGACGGAGGCTTATTCTTAATTATGAATGCCTGGCCTTAGCTTGACTTAGTTTCTAGCCAGCTTTCCTTAACTTAAACTATCCTGTCTACCTTTTGCCTCTGGGCTCTTCCCATTCTTCTGTAAATCTTACTCTCACTCCGTGGCTTGCTGTGTAGCTGGGTGGCTGGTCCCTGGAGTCCTCCTCCTTCTCTGGCTGCTTCCCTTTCTTCTTCTCCCAGATTTCTCCTTCTATGTATCTCCACCTGCCAGCTCTGCCTATCCTTTCTCCTGCCTTGCTATTGGCCGTCCAGTCTTTATTAGACCAGTCAGGTGTTTTAGACAGGCAAAGTAACACAGCTTCACAGAGATAAACAAATGCAACATAAACAAAGTAACACACCTTAAAATAATATTCCCCAATAGTTGGGATCTGCTTGTCTCCTCCCTGGAATTATAGATCCATACAGCTATGTCTGGCTTTTTATATGGGGTTTGAACCAGGTCTTTGTGCTTGCAAAGCAAGCATTCTTACCATTGAAATGTCCCCCCAGCCCCATCAATTGATTTCTTTTTATTTTTATAGTTTGATATCATGTTTATAAGATTTTTCCTCCCCACTTTTTAGAAATATTTATAATTTTTTAAGCTTAGAAGATATAACTTTAAATTTTTTGCAAATATATTTTTTTTTTTATTGCTGGAGGGGTGTGTCCGTGTGCCCTGGCACATGCATGGAGGTCAGAGGACAACTTGCAGGACCTGCCATGCAGGTCCCAGGGATGGAACTCAGACTGTTTACTTGCCCAGCCATCTTACTGGCTTAATGTTCAAAGTGTAATTTTTCTGCAGTCTTCATGTTCGATGTGGAACAGAGAAATAATATTTCCCCAAATGGGAGGTAGCCCATTTTCTTAATGTACTTCTTTGAATTAGCCATTGCTCTCTTAAGTCACTGATTCAAAACACTAGCTGTTACAGAAAGACCTTTTAATATCTATTTTGGTCAGTTTCTGGACTTCCTAACCTGTTGCATTTGTTGTGGCTCTATCCTGGCATTAGATACATGGCCAGGATTTACTTTTTTATAGGTGCTCCAAGGTCTGGCTGACAAGCCCACTTCTATTGCGCTGCCCGGAAGCCCAGCCCAATCTAGAACCATCATCCATTTTCTCTCTCTTTTCCTGGCGCTTCCTGTATGCTTATTTTTCCAAATGAACCTTTAAATTACTTGTTCAAGTTCCCCCCAAAACACTTTTAAAATTTTGATTGGAATTACTGATAAGTATTTTTGAATCCCTGGTATTAGGTTTCTCCTCCGACACAATAAGCCACATCGAGCTGAATTAAAAGTAAAGGACCAGGTTTAATCTGAGCAAAGCATTCCTGGGTGACCTCAGGGGTGGGGTGGGGGTGGGGAGAAATCACATAACAGGTCTATGGACTGGAGCTTAAATACCCTGTAAATATCCTGTAGGCTGGTCTTGAGCATCTCTGGGTGAGCTGAAAGGAGCAGAGTTTGTGTGTGTGTGTGTGTGTGTGTGTGTGTGTTGGGGGGGGTGCTGAGTCGGAGTTTCCAACAGAACATCCCAACCTTCTTGGATATATGGTCGCTGGTTCAAGTCTGGCTACTTCCTGTTGGCATGGAACTATGTGAGGAAGGAGAGTCAAGAATCGGTGGGCTCATGCTCAGTGGGAGGTGTGGGTGAAGAAACATTCGGTTAACTGCCATTCTAGAGACCTCAGGGGTCTGTTTCTTGAAGAAGTAAGAAGACAAATTGCTAGGAGAAAAAATAGATTATATACACCAGCCCTATGAATGGGGCTAGCCATGGGAAGAATGAAGACTGCCAGAAGGAATGGAATGGAGGTGTGCTCATTTATCCTGGATAGGTGCCCACTCGAGTCTGGAGAGGTGGTACCGGCACTGATGTCCCAGGAGCTTGTGGGGATGGCATGCCCAATTGCAAATGTGTTCCAGGATTACCTGAGCCATCATATCTGCTGTTTCCCTGGAGGTGGGGAATGCCTCTATCTATTCCATAAAAGTGTCAATAAGAGTTAAGAGATAATGGAGCTTTTTATGAGTGGACATGTGGGTGAAGTCAGCCTGCCAGTACTTGCCTGATTGGTGTCCTTGGAGCTGGTGCAGGGGCTGGCTTATCTGGATGGCTCCTTGCGGATTGGCCTTGGCTTAAGTCTGGCAGGAGGAGTGAACCTGTCCAGAGACTGATAATAGTTTCCACCAGGCCAGATTCCTAGATACAGTAGCAGAACTCTTTCCCCAGGAACCTGCAGGTGCCTGTAAAACATCTGGAACAGATTCATACCTTGGTGTCATAGCAAAGACTGTGCCTTTTGGTTAAAACATTTTTCCTAGGGCCTGGTTTTAGCCTGATGAAATGTACCTTTAAGTCTATACTTAGAAGACAACCATCGGAAATTTACTGAACAAAAGAGGTTGGGTGAGTGAAGGAGGGGGAGGGGAGGAGGCCGAGGAGTGGGGGAGGAGGAACGGAGTTGAACACTCCTGCAGGCTTCCATACCCTCTCTAATGCTAACCTGTTTCAGAGGGGGAGGAGTTGGCATTTCAGCAGAGTTTTGTCATATGTGGCTGGAGACAATACAAAAATGCTGAAAAAGCCTCTATGGAGTCCTAGAAGCTGGGACCAGTAAAGGCCACAGAAATTTAAGAACCTCTGAAAAACTATTTGTAGTCAGTGCCCTATCAGTTTATGAAAACTGCATTTTTCAATGCTAAAATTATGAAGCCTGTTTATCCTTTTACTATGAAGCCTGTGAACAAGGCAAACCTTTCTGTGTTTTTAACAGGAAACTTAACCAGTGAACTAATGAGCTGCCAAGATGGTTGTATCCTTGGGAGGTCAGGAGAGGGGGGCTGTTAAACCGGTAAATCTCTGGGTACCCTAGTCATCAAACACTACCAGATCTGAGAAGGAAAAACTTCACCTGACCAATCAGAAGCCAGACGGCTGTCCACTATCTAGACAGCCACCCCGGTTTCTCTGTTGTCACCGGGGACAGAGGTCCCACGGCAGTTGTCAGTCTTCAGCTGCCAAGCCCAGAAGATCCTGTGGAGTAGGAATTTGGGGGAGACTGGCCTACCTTGTCTTGGCAAAGTGGGGCGATCAATTCCCCAGTGTCCTGCTTGTCCACAGTCTGGACAGGGTCTTAGCAGCAGTTAAGGTGCAAAGCAGTTTTCTGCTCCGTGGCTGGCTTTGCTACATCTAAAGCAAGCTCCAAGTGGAAGTTCTTCTGTGGCCATCCATCTTCCTTGGAGGAGATACAGGGTGCTGCTAGGAGCTAGCATGTCTCTGTCGTGAGAAGCTTTTTTATTAAATGCCATATTCTCAGATCGCTGAAGTGTTTGAGGATCAGGGGATCATTATCTGTAAGGTATAAGCAGTTTAGTATCTCTAGGAGCCAAAACTCAGTTTTCACAGTGTAAACAATTTAGTGTTTCTAAAAATCAATACCAGGGGGATTACTCTTATGTTACAAAATCTGGCTGTCAGCAAGATATGTCCCAGTACATGAACGCATGAAAGTGCAGCTTTAATACCTCAGTAGACCAGCATTGTTTTAATTCCTATCTTTTATAAACCTTGTTTTTAGGACAGGACATGAATTGACATACAGAAATCCATCCTAAGGTAAAATACCTAATGTCTCCTTAGTAGGACCACTCCATGTGGTCGTCACCTTTATTTAAGATGGCCGTGAAGTCATAGGACCTCCTTCTTCTCCATCAAAATGGTGACTGCCCATGTGTTGTACTTAATTAAGGTGGTGGCAGACCATGTGGTGTTTTCCAGAGCAGTTCCAATTTGGAGTTACCAGTTTTAAGTTAATTTTTCTTTTTTAATAGCAGTGGCTGACACACTGAACACATACACTCAGGCATCCAAGACCAGTCAGAAACAAGCTTTCAGTGGACAGGTTTCCATCCATAAACATAAAATAGACAGGACCTTTTTCATAGAAAGAGAAACAAAACTTTTCACAGGAAACTATGTCAGATGACCAATTTGAAAATCCTGAAATAAGAGTTTACACTATAAAGCAGCATGTAAGAAACCATAGAATAAAAGACATTAGGAGTGAGAAAGTAGAGCCATAGAGATGTGGGTCTGCAGACCAAAGAGTGAGAGCCACGTGGAGAATACAGCCAGCTGGAGTTTAAACTGTGGGTCTCCACGACTGTCGGGGGAGGGAAGTGAATAGCCATGTGCTGGCATGAAGCAGCCAGTGTCTCCAGCTTTCATTTACATGTTGTAACAAACGGAAGCATGAGACGTTTATGCAGCTTAGGGTGGGAGAGCAGGCTGGAACAGAGAGAACAGATCTAGTGTGGGAAGAATCCCAGTGTGGCCAGACCAAACACCAGGGAAGCCTGGTGAGCAAAGTCAAAGTGGGCACCCTCCGGTGGGCCCTGCCAAGGCGTTCCAGGAAGAGAAAACAGCAGGGACACCAGAGTTAGTGCATCAGGGAAACTGGGAGAGTGATTGAGTGAAAGCCATCTTGGAGCGGAGGGCATGAGAAGCAGGTAGGCAGACGGACATGGGGGTGGAAACACAGACAAACAGTGAAAAGCGAAGGGATGGGAATGCAAAGCTCGTAACCCTGCATGAGGGAGCTCAAACCAGCGTATAGTGTGAGACAGCCTCAATTTGGATAAATTTTGTCGGAGACACCCTGAGGGTTTCTGGAAATCGAACTTGGACCCACAAGTACCCATTCACACGCCTTTTTCCAGAGATTGAAGGGTATAGAATCATGTCCAGTTCTATAAACCTGTGACCAGGATGGTGTGGGGATTGCCTCTGTGCAGAATGTCTCCTGAACAAGGGAACCCCAAGGGGCAGGGACTGTCTGCTCCTGACGTGGGCCAGAGTTACCTGGTGCTGCAGCGACATGGCCGATAACCTGGGAGCCTTTGACTCAGAAGGGGCCAGAAGACTTGGAAGAGATCCTGGATCCCTTACAGGCTTTTGGTTTGGAAATGGGTGACTCACCAAGCAAAAGTTGGTCCAGTGTGGTAGAGGTGGGGTGGAAGGGAGAATGGCTTCCCATGTTGCTTGGGGACCAGTGGGGAATATGCACCCACATGGCTGGTGACTGCTGAGGGAGCCCAACTCTACCCAGACTCGGCATCAAATGATAAGTATTTGGAATCCCTGGTATTAGGTTTCTCCACCATTGCGATAAGACAAATCAAGCCAAATTAAAAGTAAAGGACCAGGTTTAGTCTGAGCAAAGCACTCCCGGGTGACCTCGTGGGAAGAGGAGAAATCACGTGGCAGGTCTATGGACCAGAGCTCAAATACCCTGTAGGCGAGGTCCTGAGCAGTTCTCGACAAGCGGCTTTCCGAAAGGGGCAGGGTTTGGAGAGAGAGGAAGCGGGCTGAGGCAGAGCTTCTGATGGAACAATTACTTTAATTTTATAGATGATTTTTGAAGAAAGTTGACTTTTTCTTTTCTTTTAGTCATGAGTCTTTACCTTCAGAAGCTCACATACTGTCTTTTCATTAAAGTCGTTATTCACTCTGTTCTACAGAGTAACAGCTTTCTTCCTACCAGTCCTGTGTGCCATTTCTTGGTAGCATTTGTATAGAGATCTTGCCCAGCCTGCTGTGTGTGTGTGTGTGTGTGTGTGTGTGTGTGTGTGTGTGTGTGTGTGTCTCCCTTTTTTAAAAAACATTTTTTAAAAACACTCAGTTCCTATCTCCAGATAGCTATGGCTTGTTCAAGCAGAGTGTACACTGAGGACTCTGTCATTTGTGGTGTTACAGTTTGTGCTATGAGCTGGGTTTATGAGCTGTACTGTTGAAGACTGTTTAAGGAAGCAGAGCATACCAGAAACTGTTACCTTAGTGAATCTGATCTCCGGAGCTGGTTACTTTGGGAAATTATACATTTGTAGCAAAAGAACAGCAACTCTCTCAGAAAACAAAGGACATTGTCCTAGTGCCTAGAGCTGTGGAAGAGAGGAAC
This sequence comes from Peromyscus leucopus, assembly GCF_004664715.2. Lineage (NCBI taxonomy): Eukaryota > Metazoa > Chordata > Mammalia > Rodentia > Cricetidae > Peromyscus > Peromyscus leucopus. The sequence goes on along the minus strand of NC_051066.1, from coordinate 47,861,963 downwards.
GGGATGCTGGGAGCCCCTCCGGAAATGAGATTTCAGAGCTGTTCCGTTGTTCTTGGGGGACACAGCGATCTCTTACTGTGTGACTTATTCAGAGGGACCCTATTTTGATCACGGATACAGTTAAACACTGTTCCCTCCTGCACACCCATTGTGTTGTCGGGCAGCAGGGGGATGGCTGACAGGCCTTAGGTTTTGTTGTTGTTATTGTTGTTTTAAAAGAATCATCATTTAATCAGATTGTTTTTGTGTTAAATAAGATTCAAGTTGCCCCAGGCAGTATGGATTGGCAGTGTTTCAGCTATCTGGGAAAATGGAATTTGCCAGCTTTCTAAGGCCATTTGAAATAAACAAACACATTTCTTTTCATCCACATTATGTATTTAAAAAGCATGTGTGAACTAGCCTGGTATCTTAATTACCACTTAAAATGTTTCTATAGAGAATGTGCTTAGAGTGGGATGTAGCTGCGTTGCTATAGCGCTTGCCTAGCATGCGTGAGGCTCTGGGTTCGATCCCCAGCACCACTTGAAAGTGGGAATGGTGGCTCAGTCCTGTAACCCCAGCACTCAGGAGGTGGAAGCAAGAAGATAAAGTCCAGGGTCATCCTTGGCTACATGGAGTTTCAGGCCAGCCTCAGCTAGGAGACCCTGTCTGAAGGAGGAAAAAGAGAAAATATGCTGTGAGACCTTACCACAGTCTTACAAATGATTTTAAGAATAAGACCATTCATAGACTGGAGATTGCTAAGGCTTCTCTGTATATGAGATGAAAATGTAATTAATAGTCTCATTATCTGTCATGGCATTATAATTCATGGGCTTCTCTAAACGTTTTTAATTTAAAGTACTAGAGATTAAGCCAGGGCCCACTGTGCTAGGTGGTGTTCCACAAACTGAGTTACGGGGCCCCGGTCCCAAGCTAGTCTCGGATGCACTGGGTTGTCATTACTGCTTATACGCTTTCTTGTGCGTCAGGCAGTAAACGCCCATGTTCTTTTCCTTGGCTCATGGGCCCTCTGACCACTTCCCAAAGTGACCTTTCAGGATGAAACGTAAGCGACTGTGAGCTTTGCCAGGAAGGAACATGCTGCCTCCTCACTGAGATGCTGGCCCAGGCAGTGTGTTACAAGTGTTCAGGGAGATCCTAGCCATGTTCATAGTTACAGCTGCATTCCCAGCTCGGGGCCTCCATTCACAAGACTCTCCAGGGATGTCTTCCAAGATGCTTCCTCTTCTGTATTATTCAATTCCCCATCCCCCGGCTTCAGAGGTCTGTAATAGGCCTTTATTTTTCCAGGCTCCTTAACTCTTTCTCCTCTATGCTTGACCCACCTGATCTCCCCCTGGGCTGTTCTGAGGGGAAAGGGAACACTTGGCAGCTGCCTCCCCTGTCTGTCTCCGCTGGCCACACGGATGCAGCGAGAGCCTTGGTATTCTGTCAGCTTGACTTGTCCCAACTGGGCCCTTCAGCACCTAATTACTCTCAGTGTTGGGAGGGATTCATTATTCATTAATCTTATTGTGTTCCTTTCTCTTCTTCAAGCTTTAAGCAGTATCCTTTAAAAATGTTACGGAGGACCAGTGAGGTGACTCCAAGGAAGAGGTACTTTGTCCAAACCTGATGATCTTGGTTCAGTTCCTAGAACCGGAACCCACATGGTGGGAGAGAACCAACTTCTACAAGTTTCCTTCTATCTTCCAAGTGCACAAGGTGTACACACACACACACACACACACACACACACACACACACACAAATAAATAAAAACAAAATCTTGTTTTAAAAGAATTAACTCCATTTTACCCATGAACCCATAGGTTTAAGCAAAATAGCTCTTCCAAAAATTGGGGGTAACTGGCGACCAAACAAGGGATCGAACTAGGGGCCGGTCCTGCCGTCAGCTCAGCGCTTTTTCCCAGCCCCCTTGAATAGTTTGGTCTTTGGTCTTTGGTCCTTGGGAAGCTGGGACTAATTGTCAAGCTAAGACATCAGTGACAAACCCTGGATTCAGTTCAGACCAAACCCTTCACCACACCTGAAACTTGGAGTATTTATTTCTACTACTAAGGAGAAGTAAGAGTAGAATCTTCTGGAACAGAATTTCCTAACACTGTAGTTCTCAATGTTGAGAACTACGGGACTGTTTCAAGGAAAAACATTCAAAGACTCCCGGGTTGACGTAAAATGTGTTTACTATATTGTCTGTGAACACAAATCTAGGTATGTGCTCTTTGTGCACAGAGTACCTATTCATTCAACCATAAAATCAGAAGAAGTACAAACGCTACAACAAACCCAATAAAACTCAAACTAACAGCATTATAGCGCGGCTGCTGCTTTTCTACGGGAGCTCAATTGCAGCTCTCATTATAAACAAGGCAGTGGCCATCACCACACAGGTTCTTTTGACTTCAACCCATCTGTGCTGTTGTGTGCTGTGTGTCTGCTCAATTCCCTCCCCGCCTTTCTCTATTCAGAATGCTGCGGAATCTTTTGACAGTGTGCTGTATACTCAGATGCATCATTTACATATTACATCTGTGCTGCTGTTGCCAACAAGATCATAAATGCAAGCACAGGCGTTGAGACGAAGCAGCGGTTACACGTGTGCTCCTGTTGATTTCGCTTTTAGATTATCATCATAATAAAAACCCAGTGAAATTATCATGGGCCGTTTGTTTGACAAAGCCTCCTTGAGAAGATGTGCCCATGGGGGAACTTTTCCGACTGCCTTTCAGAAGACTGCAATAAGGTGGTAACTGGGAGTCGGGGCTTGAGCTTTTCCAACGCCCAAGTGTTTCCTTCTCATAGATGTTTGTGGCTTTGTGGTCTTAGCCATGTTGTAAGAATCTCTCACTCAAAACAGCATGTTCTTCTGGTTGTTACAGTGTTACTGTTTTTGTTACTAGGCGACCGGGGAGGCCACTTCAGAGGACTTAATTACTAAACCCTCCTCCTGTCTGTTCCCGCTCCCGTGTCTCTATTGCACCTGGGCTGCAACCACATCAAGTCCATCAACCCACCTAGTTCTTCATTGGCCGCTTCCATTTATTTGTTTATTGCTTATTTATTTACCGGGAAATGACCTTGACCTTGTACATGCTGGGTTAATGTCCCACTGATGAACCACGTCCCTAGCTTTCAGAGGTTGAGACCGAGGGTCAGGACTTCAGGCCAGCCTGAGACTTCGTTTCAAGTGGGGGAAGAAAGAATGGCTAAATTTAGTGACAGATGACAGAAAGCTCAAACTGACTTAAATGACTATGGGAATTGGTTGGCTCAATAAGGGAGGTGACCTAGAGTTTCTATTGCAGCGTTGAAACACCACGACCAAAAAGCAAATTGGGGAGGAAAGGGTTTATTTGCTTTATATTTCCGTATTGCTGTTCATCATCTAAAGAAGGACAGGTACTCAAGCAGGGCAGGAAACTGGAGGCAGGAGCTGGTGCAGAGGCCATGGAGGGGTGCTGCTCATTGGCTTACTTCCTGTGGCTTGCTCAGTCTGCTTTCTTGTAGAACCCAGGACTACCAGCCCAAGGGTGGCACCACCCATAATGGGCTGCCCCACCCCCCATCAATTGCTAATTAAGAAAATGCTCTGTGCCAGGTGGTGGTGGCACATTCCTTTAATCCCAGCACTCAGGAGGCAGAGGTAGGCGGATCTGAATTCAAGACCAACCTGGTCTACAGAGTGGGTTCTAGGACAGCCAGGGCTACACAGAGAAACCCTGCCTAAAAAAACAAGTTGGGGGGAAATGCCTTAGAGTTGGACCTCCCCCCTCCCCATTCAGGGTTTCTCTGTGTAGTTTTTGTACCTGTCCTAGATCTCGTTCTGTAGACCAGGCTGGCCTCGAACTCACAGAGATAGATCCGCCTGACTCTGCTTCCTGAGTGCTGGGATTAAAGGCGTGCGCCACCACCACCCAGCCCTAGAGTTGGATCTTATGGAGGCATTTTCTCAATTGAGGTTCCCTCTTTTCAGATAACTCTAGATTGTGTCAAGTTGACGGAAGACTAGCCCCCACAGGAAGGTGGGGTGAGGGTAGGGGAGGTAGAGGTGGGATTGGTTCAAGGGGCAATCCAGCTCTGTAACCATGGGACATAGCTCCTTAGCACTGTATTAGTTTTCCTTACTCGTAATTGCCTTCAGCTTGAATGTATATCATGCTGTGCTAAGGCCAAGCTCATTCATGTAGAACTTGAGTGATCTCTTGCCATTCTAGTTCCCAATAGAGTCCTGACCCCTCTGAAACCTCAAGAGCACATTCTTTACTGTTGCTCTTCCAAACTCACTCAGAATGCCTGTTAAATTCTGCTTACGAGACTCTAGGACTTGTCTAGCTTCACATTCTTCCTTAAGACCAGTTCCCAAGCCTATGAACCACATGGTCAGGTTCATCCTGGTGATATCCCACTTGATAACAGTTTTCTGTATTCGTTACCTTTGCCTGTTGCTATGCAAAATACCTGACTCGGGCAATTCAAGAAAGAGTTTATTCAGACGTGTGGTTTGAGGTTGCAGTCTGTCAGGGTGGCGAAAGCATGGTGATGGGAACTTGAGTTAGTGGGTGACATTGCGTCTGTAGTCTAGAAGCAGAGAGAGGGTAGTGCCACTGCCCATCACGCTGCTCTTCTTCCCCTTCACTCAGTCTGCTGTCCAGTCAGCAGAACGGTGCCACTCACATCCAGGTGGGTCTTCCGTCCTCTGTTGAGCTGTTCTGGAGACACCCTCACTGACAACATGCCCAGAGGTGAAGCCGATTCCAAAAGCAGTCCAGTTGATAATGAAGACGGACAGTGACGTGTGCAAACATCTACAGATGGCTTATTTGTATTTATATCTGTTTCTATTAAACTCAACGGGACCTCGCGGCAATGACCTCTGTTCTCGTCTGGGACTGTTGGAAGCGGGGTACCTTCTCCCCTTCTTTGTCTCTGACCTCCCACTCCATGAGAGAAGCTTGGTTTCTGCCATTTACCATCTGTTCATCAGCTGCTGGATCGCGGTTTGCCTGTGATGCTTTCACATTGCTGGTGAGCTTTCTCAGCTCCCACACCGAGAGCTGTATTGCCTATCATTGTCTATAGTCCTGCAGACTCTCCTCATCCAGAGTCACTTCAGTTAGCACCGTTTTCCCAGTGACTCTTATTTCCCCTAATATTCCATATGCCTTCACACCTCCTTTCTTCTCATTCTTTCTTTTTAAAAAAACAGTTTGTGATTTTGTAAAATGGGACTACTTTCTGCTATACTTCCTCAACTTTCTTTTCAGACATCCAGTTACCACTGTTTACATTACACTTTTGTGTATTTATTAGGGTGGCATCCATATGCCAGGTCCCTGTGTGTGCAGGTCAGAGGACAACTTACAGGAGTTGGTTCTCTTCTTCCACCACATGGGGCCCAGGGATTGAACACAGGTCTTCAGGCTTGGTGGTAGGTGCCTTCACCTACTGATCTGGTTTCACCAGCCATCTTTTCTTTTTTCTCCTTCCTTCCTTCCTTCCTTCCTTCCTTCCTTCCTTCCTTCCTTCCTTCCTTCCTTCCTCCCTCCCTCCCTCCTTCCCTCCCTCCCTCACTTTCTTCCTCCCTTCCTTCCTTCCTTCTCTTCCTATCTTCCTGCTTTTTGCATGCCAATCCTTACCTGAAATGCCTTGGCTTTTACCTTCATCTCCCTGGCTATCCCTTACTTTTATTTTCTATTTTTACATGTGTGTGTATATGTGATATACATGTATGTATGCATGCTTGCATATGTGTGAGCAGGTGTGCATACACATGCACGTAGAGGCAAGAGGTTGATGTCAGGAACCAATCCCAATTAGGTTTCCACCTTATTCAATGAGGAAGGGTCTCTCAGTCAAACTCAGAGCTCACCAATATGGTTAGTCTCAGTAGAGCTTGCTCTGGGAGTGTGGAATGCTGACAGAAATGTGGCCAGTACAGACTGCTCACGAGATTTCAGAGGGGTCAGGCCTCTGCTGGGAAGCAGAAGGCTAAGAGACCACTCATGTTCTCTATGGATGGGCTTGGCCTTAACAGAGCATAGTATAGAGTCAAGCTTCAGGCCGTTATGAGTACGGACGGAAAACAAATAGGCTAATACAGCCCCACCTTGTGAGGCTGGCGTTCTAGGGAAGCAGCCGCTTCCCCTCTGGGTTCTGGGCATCTGAGTGCCTGTCCTCACGTCTGCACAGCAAGTATTTTAACCACTGGGCCACCTTCTCCGCCCCCTACTCATTCTTCCTTGCTCAACACAAATACCGGAAGTACCCGGCAGTCCTCTGAGACACAGGCAGTTCCCCAACTCCCTCATTCCTCTGTGCTCTGTACTGTATTACACTTGCTTCTCCTACACTGTTGTCTAAATTAAGTAGCATTCTGCTTTGTTTTGATGGGGTCTCCCTTGTATAGCCCAGGCTGCCCTGGAACTTGTTGTGTTGTTCAGGCTGGTCTCAAACTTGAAATCCTCCTGCCTCAGCCTTCTAGGTGCTGGGATTCTGAATGTGAGCCCCCCCACCCCCACAGCAACTGTGTCCTTTAAAATAGACCTGTCATGGTGTTAGAGCCACTGACTGTGTAAATCTCGTCTTACTTTAAATTTGCAGAAATGCATCCATTTGGACATTTTTATTCATTGAGGATATAGCTCAAGTTTTTTTTAGATCTAATATGCATTTATGGCTGGAAATTTTATAATATTCTATTCTCAGCTAAGACAGTCTTACTGATAAGGGCAGCCCAGACATGACCAAGTAAATCGTGCATATGGATACAAATGTCTCCTGCTACCTAGTATCCCTAAAGATAGAAACCTCTACAGGGGATGGGAAAGCAGGGCAGGGCTTCGGGATCTTATCGATGTGAGCTTTTATCACACTTGTAATGGCTGCTAATAGATGAGCATGCATGTGCCTTAGGACCATTTATCAGCCCACCAAACTGGCTAATACTTCCAAATGTTCCTATAGCATGGACATGTAAAATGGCATTGGATGAGTTTAAACGAGCTCTATTCTGAGCCAGCATAATGTGTTATAATGGCACTCCCAGAGTGATTAAAATAGTAACCCCTTCAGATATTTTGGATTGGTGGGCTTTCCTGAAATCCCTAACTTATTCTCTTATTCCCGAGTTCTAGCAGCTTCCCTTTTTGTGGGAAAAGGCATGTCACCTCCCAGGACAGCCCTGGAGAGCAAACACTAACCATGAGATTCCCATTTTGAAGCTGCAGGGTGACTGACGTCATAGCATGATCAAAGCGCTCTGCAAGCATTTAGTGTAATTATTGTTGTTGCTCTGCTCTTGCTAATAACCTTATTTATACCCCAAAATTATAATCATGCAAAGAAAGATTAAAACAAGATGTGTGAGTTGCGGAGCCGGTTGCCTTCAGTGGTCACCCTCGGAGTTCTCGGAAATTGCTGGGGTTAATTGAAGCTTCAGTTTTCGACTTAGTGTAGTCGATACTTAAGTGTTTCTTACCTGACGCTTTTCTCTCCAAATAGTGCAACAATAGCACTTTAATTCCCTCTCATTAATGCTAGCTCTCAGGTGAAGTTCAGTGCAGCTCTGTCTAGATGACGTTTGCGCCTCTGAATGAAACTGTTCTACCAGCTTCCCCGCTGAGAAGAAAGCTAAACAGTTACAGAGGTAATCTGTTTATTTAAGAGAGGTTCGTTCGGAACCCAGGCAACTCTGAAGGCGAGTTAACCTTTAAGTGGTGGGCAGACATTTAGCATGTGATGAGCACGATTCTCTCCCTCGGGTTTCAGGGAGCTGAGACAACTGGGAATCATTCTTGGGGAGTCTTACAAATCGGTTTGGCCTGGAGCCAGCACAGTGCTCCAGGGGTAATTCTTAAGAGTTTCCCACAGACAGGATTTCTTGCTCTGTTTCCTTGGAGTTCCTCTCACACTGAAGTTTCCCTAAGTTAGGATCAAGCTGAAGAAGCAGGAAGTTAAGACCTCTTCCTTCCTGCACTCCCCAGCTGTGGTCGCTCTGCTCCGTGGAACAACCTGTGGTAAAATGGTCCTTCCTTTCTTTCGTGATGGAGTCTCTTGAGGTCTGAGCAATGAAGGAAAAAAAAAAAAACCACTAAAACTCTCCTGGGGCTGGGGACTCCAGCTGCATTCTTTGTTGGCTGTTTGATGAAGGCCCAGGAGAAGCTACAGAGATGGAGGGGGCGGCCTCCTTAAGTCAGTTACAAACAATTAGTAACTGCGCGAAGACTCAAGAGTCACTACTGGGGTACCTTTGGTATATGTGGGTTCAAAAGTAGTAGGCAATGGGACTCTCTCTCTCTCTCTCTCTCTCTCTCTCTCTCTGTGTGTGTGTGTGTGTATCTACATATACATACGTGTATACACACACAAATATATAGCTATAGATCGATCAATCGATAGATAGGGATATCAAGGCTGTCCCAACAAAAAGGACAGAGCAGGGAGAGGGAGGGAGAGAAGGATAGAACATGGCTTCCATAGTTAGACTGCTTGCATTGGAATCAAGATTTCATCAGTTCCTAGTCGGCACACACGACTGTATTTAATTTGTTACTCCAGGTCAGAGCATGAGTTCCCTTTCTCCTTCATTGATTCTTTCCCCCCTAAAATAATACTCTTTTGTAGCTAGAGTTTTCCTGCCTTGCCCACAGTCAGGACAAATCTCTGTCACCCGCCAGTCCCACAGCCGCTCAGACCCAACCAAGTAAACACAGAGACTTATATTGCTTACAAACTGTATGACCGTGGCAGGCTTCTTGCTAATTGTTCTTATAGCTTAAATTAATCCATTTCCATAAATCTATACCTTGCCACGTGGCTGGTGGCTTGCTGGCGTCTTCACATGTTGCTTGTCCTGGCGGTGGCTGCAGTGTCTCTCTGCCTCAGCCTTCCGCTTCTCAGAATTCTCCTCTCTCCTTGTCCCACCTACTTCCTGCCTGGCCACTGGCCAATCAGTGTTTTATTTATTGACCAATCAGAGCAATTTGACATACAGACCATCCCACAGCACTCTTTGATGGAAATGGAGGTTACAACTAATTGTGATTAAAAATATGTTGAGCTAGGCTGGAGAGATGGCTCAGAGGTTAAGAGTACTGGCTGTTCTTCCAGAGAACCTGGGTTCAAGTCCCAGCACAACCATCTGTGATGAGATCTGGTGCCCTCTTCTGGCGCACAGGCATACATGCAGGCAGAACACTGTATACATAATAAATAAATCTTTAAAAATATTTGGAGCTTGGCCTGGAAGTTCATGGAGGATTTGGAGTTCAAGGATTGCTTAGACTACAGACTGGCTTTAAGTCCAGCCTGAGTAACCTAGCGGGGCCTCTCAGAAAGAGTTTTCAAAGGGTGGTGGGGATCGGCGAGGGGCTAAGATTCGGTAGTAGAGCAATTGCCTAGAATGTGTGAGGCCCTTGGTTCAATCTCTAACACCACACCAAAAAACAAAGCAAACAAACTTTGGATGGGGGCTGTATCTGCACTGAACACATACAGACTGCTTACTTGTCGTTATTCCCTGTGTTATCGTCTAGTATAATAACTGTATATACAGCATCTGCATTGTATTCAGTGTTCTAAACACTCTGGAGGAAATGCAGTGGAGGAAGGGCTTAGGCCCTGGCTTTCCACTTTCTACCCAGTGTCCTCAGCACAACAAAATAAAACTGGTGGTGGCCCATGCCTTTAACCCCAGCACTCAGGAGGCAGAGGCAGGCAGATCTCTGTGAGTTCGAGGCCAGCCTGGTCTGCAGGGAGAGATCCAGGACAGCCAGGACTACACAGAGAAACCCTGTCTGGAAAAACTAAAAACTAAATCAAGTGGGTGGGGAGGATGGCTCTGTCACTAAAGTGCTTGTCATCTAAAAGTAAGGACCTTAGTTCACTTCTGGGCATTCGTGTCAAAGAGACCTGGGCGTGGTGGCTAGTGCTTCTAATCCCAGTGTGCAGAGGTAGTGACAGGTAGATCGCTGGGACTCACTGGCCAGAGACCTTGCCTCAGAAAACAAGTGTGGGGGAGGGAGGTGGCCGAGCGGGCAGGAGCACTTGCAGTACAAGCTTAAAGATCTGTGTGAGTCCTCAGCTCCACTTGAAACGCCAGGCAGCCATGTGTGCCTGGAGCTCCGTGGCTGAGAGAGACAGGGATTCCAGAAGTCTGCTGGGCAGCCAGCAAACCAGGAGTGAGCTTGGGGTTTGAGAAGCTGTCTCGAGAATGATCGAGACACCCGGTGTTCTCCCATATCCTTTGTGTGAGTGTGCATGGACACCGGGGCATACACATGCGCGCACACACACACACAGTCACACAAACACACGCGTACGTGGACATACATGCACCAAAGAAAAAAGTAGACCAAACTAAAACTTAGAGGGAGGGTGTGCACACTTTCCCATGAACACTCCTGTTTTGTGTGAAAGACTGGAGCATTTATAGAGTTTGTCCTGGGGTCTTCCATGGGCATCAAGGAGCGGTACCTTAGCATTGGACACACTTAACTTTTTCTTTAATTGAGACTCGCATGAAAGATCAATTGGAATTGGTGCTTTAATTCCTTTTTTTTCCAATTTGCAAAACATATAATGGACTATTTCCTTTAACTAAAACCTTCCTTTTTTTTAAAAAAAAAAAGTACATAAACTATTGTTTGACAAGCATAAAGTTTGCAGTTATTTCAGAAGAGCTTTTCTTTTTGTGGTTGGGACTACAGTGGTAAAGTCCTTGTTTAACACCTTGGATTTAATCCCCAGTAAAAACTCTCTCTCTCTCTCTCTCTCTCTCTCTCTCTCTCTCTCTCTCTCTCTCTCTCTCTCTCTCACACACACACACACACACACACACACACACACACACGGCATGGGAAGCATTTTTATGTGTACTATGTACATCTTACCAGTTCCAGTAGACAGTGTTGTAGTTGGTATGGGTCTGCAGTTGTTTGGATTACTGAAAAGGGGGATACATTTTAGCAGAGGGCAAGATATTTGGCAGAAGCTGTGAGTTGGAGCAAGCTGTTTCCTGCAAGCTACCCTTTCTGGTCATGGCTGCTGCTTCTGTACCGAAGTTCGATGTGGTGATGGTGGTGGTTGGCCCAGCAGCTGGTCACTGGCCAGTGGGTATCAAAACCATCTTGTCCTCAGCTTGTCATACCCTTTACTGGACCCAAGCCATTTCATGTATTGGTTCCCCCCCTCCTCAAATTCTAAAGTAGGCAGATACTTACTGTCTTAGTGTTCTATTTCTATGAAGAGACATTATGACTAAGGCAACTCTTACAAAGGAAAACATTTAGTTGGGGCTTGCTTACAGTTTCAGAGGTTAGTGCACATCCTCACGGTGGGGTGTGGCAGCATGCAGGCAGACATGGTGCAGGAGAGGTAGCTGGGAGTTCTACATCCAGATGTACAGGCAGCAGGAAGAGAGAGACTCTGGGCTTGGCATGGGCCTTTGAACCCTCCAAGTCCACCCCCAGTGACATACTTCCTCCAATAAAGCCACACCTCCTAATCTGTCAAATAGTGCCTCTTCCAGTGACGAAGATTCAAATATATGAACCTGGGGGGTGGGGGGACCATTCTCTCTCAAACCACCACACCTGCCCACACCTAGCGCTGTCAGGAACCTGTTGGAGAATCACAGTACACCTCTGTGACCTTGGTAGCGTAATCAATGCTATCCGTGGTGGCATGTGAATCTGATGCGTGTGTGAGCATTCTCTCCCTCCTGGGTTTCTGATCCTTAATGGCTGCTTCGGCCCATTTTCAGCTGCAGGATGCTGAGCGGAAAATGGACAGAAGAAGGAAAAGAAATGCCACTTGGTGATATGGGCTAGAATTGGATGTGGCACATATGTTTGAGCTAAGGGAAGGGTTGCAGCCACATTTCCAGCTGCAAAAGTAAACAGAGCTCAAAATAGGTAAGCAGGCTGTGTGGAGGTCTTGTTGCTTTAATTCTCTGCTCTGGAGTGTCACCAGCTAAATACGGTTCATTAACGATGGGGATACCTTCCGAGAAACATGTCCGTAGACGATTTGTTATTATGTACACACAACAGAGTGCTACCAGTGTAGATGCCAAGGCCTCCCTTTATACCTAAGCTGTATGTTGTAGCCGACCCTGCTAGATAATAAACCTATGAACGATGTTCCTGCACCGCTTCCATGACTACTGTAATGCCACAGTCTGTCTGTCTGTCATCTACACGTAGGAAAGGTGGGGTAAAATGCTAGGTGGTGGGGATTTTTTCCCCATTGTAATCTTTTTTTCCACTGTAATCTTAGAGAAACTACTATATGCAATTTGTCTTTAACCAGCATATTGCTATGCAGCTCATGACTATATCAGCCTCAGCAATTAAAGTATAATAAGAAATGCTCAGAAAATGCTCGCCTAGGCTTTCCCTCTTAGATATCCTCAAATTTTATTCCTAGCAAATTCTTTGTAACCTGAAAATCTAATGGGAAGCACCATCAGCGGGAAAATTGTACCATAATGATGTGGCCATGTTCAAGCTTTTTTTTCGTACAGACTCATTTTAATTCTCCCAGCTATGTTCGTCTCAGAAGAGGAACTGAGAAGTGTTCTCATCTGCTGTAGGGTTTTGTACTGTTGGTGTTGGTTTTTGGTTTTGTTTTTTTCTTAAATGTTTAGTGTTCACTAGTGAGGATGTGTGGCCCGTCAGCTCTCTTTGTAGGAAAGCTGTTTGTTTTTTATTGTGGGAAAATATACCTAAAAGAAGATTCACCATTTTAATCCTTCTTAAGAGTGTGGTTTCCAGGCATTAGGCATTCATGTTGTACAAGTATTACCAGCACCCATCTCTGGGACTTTTCGTCTTCCCCAGTGGAAACTGCACTTGTTTCTCAGTCTAGCTTGTTCTGTTCTTGATTTCTGTATGTATTTGTCTGTTGGGGACGTGGGTTTTGCTTTACTTTGCTTTTTGAGACAGAGTTTCACCAGGCTTTCCATAAACCTTTGCTTCTCTTACATCAGCCTCCCAAAGGCTGGGATTCTAGGCACGTGCCACCATATCTGACTAGCTTCCTTTGAAAATTGTATATCTTTAAGGTGTGCAGTGAGACATTTTCATATCGATACACATAGGTAGTGAAATCTCCGTTAGCCTTTGTGTGAGTGTGTGTATGTATGTGTGAACATGTACTTTTTAAAATTGAATTTTAGGTTAGCATAGAAAGTATTGAATTTCATCATGTCATCTCCATACATGGAAAGAACACATGCTTTTAAAAATCCATGATGTGCATTAGCTCTCTAGATTTGCTCCTCCTGCATACAACTGAACATGCTCTCCCTGACATCACGTCGTTTTCCATTTTCTGACCTGTGCCCATTAGACATTTGAACTCCCTATCCTCCCCCAGCAATCACTACTCTGCTCGTCACTATGGGTCTGCCTGCCGCAGGAGCCTTCTCTAAGAGGCACAGTGTGCTTTGTGACTGCCTGTTTCCCTTAATTGTCTTTAAGATCCGACCGTGTGTAGCCTGGGCCAAAATACAGTGCTGGGTGTTTCTTATTCCTCCTTCAGAGACCACTTCAGGCCACTTGGCTGTCTGTCTGCGGTGCCACCGTGAATCTGAGCATACAGACATCCTTTCAGGTCCCTCTCTGCTTTCATTCCTTCTGCATATATACCCAAAAATGGAATCCCTGGCTCTGGGTCTAATTTTTGGGAAGTTCACTCTACTGTTTCCATAGCAGCTGCATCATTTTACATCCTATCAGCAGTGTGTAAGGTTTCCAGGTTCCTCAAATCCTTGCCAACACTTGCATTTTCTGATTTATTCTTTACGTGTGTGTGTGTGTGTGTGTGTGTGTGTGTGTGTGTGTGTGTGTATACGCGCGCGCGTACATGCATGTGTGTTAGTCATCATGATCTTGTTTTTATTTAAATTATAGACTCATTTCATACGTTCAGGCCTGCTTAGGTTTTGGGGTTTTTTTTTTTTGTGTGTGTGTGTGTGTGTGATGTGTTAGAAACTTATTATAGGTGAGTTGTTTTTCGAAGTTATTTATCCCATAAATAAATGAGTAAAGAATTGTCTATAATATCCATTTAGTTTTTCAGTATCTATGAGGTCTTTTCATTCCTTCATGTCAAATAAGTACCATTTTTATGAATTCGTCGAACAATCCACAAATAGCAGGGCTCTGCTTCTAGAAGCTGGCAACTCAGGTTGAGGAGTTTAAATACATTAAAATTATGTATTTAAAATATTTTTATGTTTCTGTTAGATTTATTAGATATTTTTCATTTAGAAGATAAATAGCAGTGCAGCACCAGATGTGGCTATTAAATATGATAAAGAAATGAAAGAACTGGATGTCTGTGTGGTTAATTAAAGAAGCAGCTGCCTAAACAAGGAAAGCGCCACATGCTCAGGCCCTGGCCATGCGAAGCTCCGTCCGCCAGCCAGCAGCCTGCAAGGCACACACTCCTGACATTTTGCTCATAGCCAGTCTGGTTGTGTCTTTTTGCGTGTGGTCATTTGCAGTGAGGGAAACTTTGCCTTTGCCTTTTCTGAACAATGGTTAGTGTCACATGATCATTGGAAGGGTGGGGGTCACATCCAGACTCGGCTCTCCTGGGTGGGAAGTGTAGTTTGCATCCTTTTGCACTTTTGAGCATGGATTGCCTGTCTTGGTGGGTGTCATCAGTTTCTGCTCTGGCATACAGAACGTCATTTTATGAATGTATTCAATGCGGAAAGGGCTGAAGGTGGTTTTGTGGGCAGAGTTGTGCTGGTGTCGTGTGGAGTGCTGGCTGTAGAGAGAACAGACTCGTGAGGGTCAAGGCCGAGCGGTGTGTGGGAGGGAAGCAGACGCAGAACTGGGGCCAGCACCGGCTGCTGCTCTCTGGAGCTGGCCAACCTCTCACTGCCTGACGACACCCCAACAGGAGAACCCTCGAAAATTGTCGTGAATGTATAGTGAGACGTCTTTGACATTCCAAAGTTCATTTTCAGCAGGGTAGCGAGGGTGTTCTCTGCATTGTGGTTTTATGTCTAATGGCACCTTTGATCGCCTTGGGGCCTGTTACATACGTGTTACCTAGTGCTGTTTCTGTGGACTGGACACAGCAGCAGGCTGAGTGCTGGGAGGAGCAGCCGAACCGCCAAACAGCAGCACACTGGACACAGAGGTGTCTTTTGAACACTTTTCCATAAACATGTGAGAGTGACGTGCTCACCAGGATATACCTGCGATGGCATAGCCTTTAAAACTTAAATGATCAACATCAGCTTCCACTAATGAGTCGTCTCTTGAGCTAGAACTGAAATGTGTGTGTTGTATGGGGAAATGTATTTGCAGCATCATTATTGACCATTCTTAAAAGTATACACGTATTAACTGCTGATAGAGGAGCATGGAAGGTTTTTCTGTCATATAATATCTCTGTGACTTTCTTTTTCAGAAGTAGATCTGCAGCAGATCTTTTCTTTTTTGAGTTAGACATATTCCTAAATACTTAATCTGGGGGGAATTTTTAATGGGATATTTTCCTAGTTTCTTTTTCTGAGAGTACATTTTTGTGTTATGTCGAATCTGTTTTTTTTTTTTTAATATTGATTTTTGTATCCTGCAACTTTATTGAAGGTGTTTATTAGGTCTAGGAGTTTTCTAGGGGACTCAGTGGGGTCTTTTAAGTAAAGAACCATGTTGTCTGCTAAGAGGGGTAGTTTGGCTTCTTCCTTTCCTGTTTTTGTCTGTTGTATGCCTTTGTCTGTGGAGTTGCTACAGCTAAGACTTCAAGCACGCTATCAAATTAGAGAGGGAGAGTGGTCATCCTTGTCCTGTCCCTGACTTTGGAGGAAATGCTCTCAGCTTGTCTCCATTTACCATATGTTGGCTATAGATAGCCTTTGTTACTTTGGGCATGTTCTTCTATTCCTGAAATCTCCAGAATTTTTCTCATGAACACATGTTGGAATTTGTCAATGCCTTTTCAGCATCAATTGAAAGAATTATGTGGTTTCCGTCCTTAAGTTTATTTATATGCTGTATTACACTTACTGTTTTACATATGTTGAGCCAAATTTGCCTTTTGGGGATGAAGCCCACTTGGTCATAATGTATAATCTTCTCATTGCTTCCCTAAATTTGGTTTGCAACTATTTTGCTGAGAATTTCTACATCTGTGTTCGTCTAAAGAAATTCATCTGTAGCTTTCTTTTTCTGTTGTGTCTTTGCTTGGTTTTGGCAAACTGTTTTAATCCTTGTTGACTAATTAGTTAACTGCTTGTCACTTTGCAGGTCCTGTTTAGGATGAATATGATTTGGAGAAATTGTGTTTGTCATCTGAAGCAAGGGAAGGTGCCACACAGATGCCAGAGTGGGGCCCACCCAGTGGCCCCCCTGGGGTCAAGGATTTTAACTGATCCAGCCAAAGTTTTTGAGCACAACATGTGGTGAGTTTTTCCCCCAACATTTATTTATTTATTTATTTGGGAAGCACGCGCCGTAGAGTACAGATGGAGGCCAGAGGACAACTTTCGGGGATCTTTTCTCCTCATTCGCCATGTAGGTTCTGAAGATCCAACTCGGATCAGGCTTAGCGGCAAGAACCTCCACCCACTGAACCATACCGCTGGCCCAATTTTTACTTTTAAATTTGATACTGTATTTGTTTGTTAGATGTATTTTTCTCATTATGACAAAGGAAGGATTTTATTGTATGTTTTTTGTTTTCTGAGTTGGAGTCCTTCTTTGTAGCCCTGGAACTCTATGTAGATCATGTTGACCTTGAACTCAGATCAGAGATCCACCTGCCTCTGCCTTCTGAGAGCTTAGACTAAAGGCATGCATCACCACACTTGTCGTGGAAGGATTTTTTTTTTTTAAGTTGATAATCCAATGTAGGTTGTAGAAGTCCAAAAGCCTGGTTCACATGTTGCTGATTCTGAACTTCTTTGCAAATGGAACGTGGACGTTCCCTCGTACATCCAGCAGCCTTGGCATCCTTGCAGACCCTGCCCCTGCCTGGCCAGTCTGCTGATGGGGCCAGGGGAACAGGCCCTTTTCTAAGTGGATCTCTTCTCTGTGGCCCTGGTGGTTGAACTTGCCGCCCTTCTCCCTCAGCCTCTGTGGTAGCTTATATTATAGCCTGGGCCACTGGGTCAGAGCTCCTGGGGCCCCATAGGCCCCTCCCTCTTTACATAGTTCCCTCTTCACAGGTATTTGTCAAGGGCTCATGCAGGACCCTTTGCTTCTCAGCATGACCCTGCTTCATGCTTTGAAGAAAACCATGCTCTTTGGGAAGATGGGTGTTTATGAAAAGGCTAATAATTGCAACGCAATGCTTCAGGTTCTAAGTGCTGAGTGTTATAGACTGCCGTATAAGAAACAATTTGAGGGAGGGGAATGGGAGAAGAGGGGGGAGGGGAAACTGCAGTCCGGATGTAAAATAAATAAATTAATCAAATTGTAAAAAAAGAAACAACTTAGTAATGAGAAACTGCTTCTGTATGGACATAGGAAAGGGACTTTTTTGTTTGTTTTGTTTTGAGATAGTTTCATATATCTCAGGCAGGCCTTGGGCTCACTCTATAGCAGAGGAGGATGTGACCTTGACCCCTTGACTTTCTTTTTTCTTTTTTTTTTTTCTTTTTTTTTTTTTTTTTTTTTTGAGACAGGGTTTCTCTGTGTAGCTTTGCGCCTTTCCTGGAGCTCACTTGGTAGCCCAGGCTGGCCTCGAACTCACAGAGAGATCCGCCTGGCTCTGCCTCCCGAGTGCTGGGATTAAAGGCGTGCGCCACCAACGCCCGGCTGACCCCTTGACTTTCTTGCTCCCACCTCCCAAGTGTTGGGATTACAGGGTAAGCCACCATGCCCAGCTAGGAAGATTTCTCAAATTGGGGAAACCTGAAATTAGGATTATTTATTAGTATTATTCAGTACTTGGGGCAGTGCCTTTGTTGAGAGCTGAGTGTTGTGGTGCAGGTCTTTAATCCCAGCACTGAGGGGGTAGAGGCAGGTGGATCTCTGAGGCAAGTGTCTATTTAGCACGTACCAGGCCAGCTAGAGCTACGGAATGAGACTGTTTCCACACGCACCCCAAAGTAGTTTTTGAAATATATGGTACAGCTGGAGTAAGGGCATCCTGGCTGGGTAGAAAAATAAAACACAGACGAGAATGCAGAAGGCATTTTCAGGAGATGCTAAATAAGATTGTCTGCTTTTCTTTTTTCTTTTTTTTAAGGCTCTTCCAGGAGATCAATGAATCTGACCCCCAGATTCTTTTCTCCAATAAGGTTGGAATGATGTAGGACAGAGGTGTCTTTTGAGTTTATCAATGTTACTGTACTGGACATTGTTAATATATATAATGGAGTTTTTTATCTGAATCTGTCAAATGTTAATGAACTAGACATCGTTAATGTAATCTTGACTGTGTATATTGTATACACTTACTGGATATAATTTTTCTTGTATTAGTTATAAGCTTTTTTAAATTTTAGACAAAAAGAGAGGAAATGTGGTGGTATTGTATTTCCCCAAATATTGTGCATGCTAATAAACTTATCTGGGTCAGAGACAGAACAGCCACAATATTAAACACAGAGGATAGGCAGTGGTAGCACACGCCTTTAATCCTAGCATTCCAGAGGCAGAAATCCATGTGTTCAAGGATACAGCGAAGCATGGTGACTCACGCCTTTAATCCCAGGGAGTGGTGGTAGAAAACAGAAAAGTATATAAGGCATGAGGACCAGGAACTAGAAGCATTTGGCTGGTTAAGCTTTTAGCTAGTTAAGATTCAGGCTTTTGAGCAGCAATTCAGTGAGACCCATTCTGGATGAGGACTCAGAGGCTTCCAGTCTGAGGAAACAGGACCAGCTGAGGAATTGGCTAGATGAGGTAGCGGTGGCTTGTTCTGTCTCTCTGATCTTCCAGCGTTGACCCCAATAACTGGCCTCAGGTTTGATTTTATTAATAAGAACTTTTAAGACTTATGCTACATCGGTGGAGTAGGAGCAAGGTTGCCTGTGGTGCTGGATTCAGAGCTGACATTCAGGCACCACAGAGTCACTGGGGAGGGACGACACTAGATCGATCCTATAATTGCTGATAATATCCTGAACAGATGAGCAGCAGGAAACGGCCAGTGAGGAAGACTGTGGAGGAAGAATAAAGAGGAACTGGCAGAATAAAGGAAATGGAAGAATTTGATTTGGGGGTTTTGAACTTAGGTCACTGATAAAAATAGGTAGACTCCTAGTTTATTTTGGGAAGAAGGTTATGTAGATATTTTAGATAAGCTTTGAGAAGACATTCAGCTTCAAATGTCCAAATACCATGCTGGATCACAGCCAAGAGCTGAGAAGCGACTAAAATGCCTGGATACAGATCCCACTGCTGGGGAGGAGAAGGAGAAGAAGTGTGTGACAGGGCCGAGGAGTATCCGAGGAGGCTGCCAAGGGAGCCTAGGCTCACACTAGCACTGCCTGCTGCAAGCTGAGGGGAGCTCCTGGTCCAGACTCACATCACAGGAAAGGATTTCAGGACCAGTTAGCAGGAAGCAAAGTCAGCGTTTATTAGGTAAAGGGTGGGATTTATGAAGAACAAAAATAATACATGCTAGGGGTAGGTATAGTGGCACACGCCTTTCATCCTAGAACTTAACAAGCAGAGGCAGCTAGGTCTCTGTGAGTTTGAGGACAGCCTGAGCTACATAGCGAAACTCGATCTCAAAATCAATAAAATACATGTTGAGATTTAAGTTTTTAGAGGGGGAGAGCAGGAAGAGGTTTGAAAGCGTGTCCCAGCCTCAAGAAAAGGTGGCTGTACAAACCCGCAGTGACAGGACATACATACATACATACATACACACATACATACATACATACATACAACATACATACATATATATTACATACACACATGGTTTTAATGGCCTTTAGAGTTACATTGTTCAGGGGGTTTAAAGATTAAACCACCTTGTTTTGTTACACTTACTTTTCCTGTTGCTTCTTTTTAAATTATTTTTTGTCACACTTACTTATCTAAAGAACTTTTCTGTAGTAAATGAGATTTTAAGGTGCTTTATGAGGTACAATGTGAAACATAGGAGGCTGGAGAGATGGGTCGGCAAAGGGGCGGTGCTAAGCCTGCGACCTGAGTTCAGTCCTGGGACCCACATGGTGGACAGAGAGCCGACTGTCACAGCGGTCCCCTGACCTCCTCACAGGCACCGCGCACATGAGAGTGCAAAGCACAACTTAAAAATAACTTTGCAAACATAGTAACATTTTTAAAAGTTGAAAGCATTCCTTTTATCCATAATCCACAGCAGACAAAGGCATATGTTTTTACTATAAATATGGTTCATAATTTTGCTTAGATTTTTTTTTTTAGAAAAGAGATTATAGTCCTTTGCAGGTGGTTTGGAAGTTCTGCTCAAGAGACGTAAGCCAGATCCCAGGGTGAGAGGCTCCTGCTCCGTCCTACAAAGTCTTTCTTTGCCCTGTTTGTTTGTTTTTTTTTTTTTTTTTTTTTTTTTTTTTTGCCTCAGGCCTAGCCTAAGGAGCAGGGTCTGTAGCGATGGAAAAGCAGTTTGGGGGTCTTAGGAATACAAGTGTTTGTTGATTAGTTCTGTGTTGGGCAATCGTGATAGCCACTGACCACTGTGGTTTCAGAGCACTTGACATTGGCTGGTCCAAGTTTAGACGTGCTGGAAGGCTTGGGAAGATGACTTAGTTCTTAAAGTCTACACAGGCCTGAGGACCTGAGTTCCATCCCCAGGATACACCTGGGAAAAACCAAACAAAACTGGACCTGGTGTCACATGCTTGTAATCCCAGAGCTGAAGAGGCAGAGACAGGCAGGTTCCTGGCTCACTGGCCAATCAGCATAGCTGGATCGATGAGCCCCAGGGGTCTCCAGTCGCTGAGAGCCCTATCTCAAAAAACAAGATGAATGACCCCTTAGAAATGACAGCTGAGTTTGTCCTTGGGCCTCCACATATGCATGTACACACACACACACACACACACACACAGAGAGAGAGAGAGAGAGAGAGAGAGATATGTGCTGTAAGAGTTTGAAAAGTTAGCACAAAATGAAAAGTAAATTATCTCAAATTTTATATTGAATTTTATGTTAAAATGATTGACATGTTAGGTTTTTTGAGTTAAATGAAAAGGTTTGTGAAATAAACTTTTTACCTGTTTTATTTTGGCTTGCTCTATTTTTCTGAGATAGGGTCTCATTATGTGGCTCCCGTTGGCCTCAGACTCCCAGGCCCTCTGCCTCAGCCTTCCCAGGGCTGGAGTTAGAGGCTTCTTCTCACAATTGTTGTTGTTGTTGTTAACTTTATTGAGGAGATTGTGATAGGTTTTCACATTATCAGGATCTCAAATCATAGCTCAGGCTGTCCTAGAACTTACTAGTAGCCCAGGCTGGCCTCAAACTCACATGAGTTTTCTGAGTAACAAGATTACAGGTCTGAGCCATACACATGCCTTAAAAAGAAAAAGTTAAGTAGAAACTTGAAATTCTATGTGTGGTTCCTATTATATTTCTCTACAGTTTACAAAAGGCACATTAAACCACCCAGACTGTCATTCCCGGGTCTGATATTGTAGGCTGGGAGAGAGCATGGGTGCTTTCTCAGGCAATGAGCGCTCCAGAGGGACTCCTGGCCAGCGAGCACATGGTTTTTCCTAAGTTTCCAACCATCCTCTAAGCATCTGCCTCTTTTCCATCTGCTGCCACTGTCAATGTAGCCTGGGATCCTTGCTTGCTGATTTTTACGTTCTGTCTCGTCATGGACCCTGGAGAACCCAGCAGCCTTTGTCCTGGAGGGCTCGTGGCTTTGAGGGACTGGAGAGTTACTGTTTCTCTCAGCTAGAGCCGTGGAACCATGGTCTAGGGTTTTCCATCTGAAAAGCTCTAGGGAGTCTATCAGGAGCTGGGATCGGCAGTCCTGGATCTAGCCCAGTGGCTAGAAGACTTTCCTTCAATAAGAAAACCTTATTCAAGTGACATTTTAATGTAAAATTTTAATATTTAAAAGATGAAAACACAGGCATGGTGGTGCACACCCATAATCCCAGCACATGGGAAGCTGAGGCAGGTGGATTGCTGTGAGTTAAATGCTAGCCTGGGCTATGTAGCAGAACCTTATCTCAAAAACACCAAGGTGAATGAGTGGCTGGATAGTTGTACTAGCAGGCCCACTTTGAACCAAGCAGAGACCTAGGACTTATACACCTGTATGTATCAAAGAGGGTATCCAATCCCATCATAGATGGATGTGAGCCACCATGTGGTTGCTGGGAATTGAACTCAGGACCTCTGGAAGAGCTGCCAATGCTCTTAATAGCTGAGCCATCTCTCCAGCTCCCCTCCCCCTTTTATTTCTAAAATTCATTATTGGGCCAGTGAGATGGCTCAATGGGTTAAGACACGTCCACCAAGCCTGGGACCCTGAGTTTGATTACCGAGCCCCATACAGTACAAGGAGAGAACTGACTGCTGCAGGCTGTCCTCCGACTGCTTTACACCACTCATCTCACACACACACACACACACACACACACACACACACACACACACAGGACTTTCAATGTTTATTTTGTCACTGTTATTTTGGCCCTTGGGGACAAGGTCTCACTGTGTAGCACAGCCTGGCTTCAAGTGCCGACCTTCTGCTTCAGCATCCCGAGTGCTGAATTACAGACTGATTAGCACCAGCACACTCAGCTTGGCTGTGGCTTTTCAGAAGATTTGTAAGTTTATCCATTTTCCTCCAAGTCCACAGTTCTATCCAAAATCTCTCATTTTCCTCCTTGTCTTCTTTAAGAATGTGTTTCTTGTTTTGATATGTTTGATTTTTTAAAAGATGTTTCTAGAAAAGTGCCATTTGCTGTGTGGATCAGCACGTATAGACATTATATGCGCATATAGAACAAGACTGAAGGTCGAAATGGTTAGTTTTGCCATGTGAGCTGTGCACCCATGTTTTCTGTTTTTCTTTTTCTTGTTTCTATTTGTAAATGTTATTCAGACTAGCAGAATTGATCTTATGACTCCCCAGAGGGTTATGACCTTTAGTTAAGAAAACACCGAGCTAAACCATTCTCTGGAGACTCAAGGTAAGACCTGGATGTTGCAACATGACCTGTTACATAAATCATGGAAATAATGGACCATTTCCAGGATCAGAGGAGGTACAGATGGCAGGAGTTCTTCATTACGTAATCTTCCTTATGGAATCATTGTGTTTACTCTCTGAGTCCATACCCCGGTGTAGCCTTAGATCTTTAATACAGTTAATCAATAAATATTTCCTTTAGCTTCCTTTAGCATGACGTACCAGAAAAGACACTGTCTAGACATGAGGGCACAGACTCAATAGTTACCTAACTTTTAGAAGCCACTTTATCTATCCAAGGCTCAGTTTCTTCATCTGTGAGATGGACTAATAATATTGTTGGGGATCTCCAGCTAGGGGCCCCATTCCATGCTCTGGTCTCACTCCTCCCGTTCTAAGCCCCACCTCTGAGAAAGCCCACCAAAAGTCAGCCCTCCCTGGGGCTGCTCAAGACCTCACCTACAGGCTGTATAAGACCTGGTAGCCATATTTGCCACATGATTCCTCTCCTGTCCTCCTGACTTAGGAGTTAATTTGCTTTGTTCATTAAACCTGGATTTGTCAATTCAGTTTGATTGGCTTATTACATTGGCAGCAGATGATATCCAATAACCAGGGATTCAAAACTTATCAAATAGTAATAACTACCTACCAGGTATTATAAGAATTAAATGATTATATATAATATTAAATATATGTATATAGTAAATAAGCAATATACCACCTAAGAATTAGCTATCTTATTAGTATTATAATCTATGGACATTTTACATATATTTTTGGTTATGATATTAGCCTTTAATGGCTGATCCATCTCTCCAGCCCAGTACACTTTATTTATACAACTGTTTCCATGTTCATTATTAGCCTGCATGATTTTACAGTGAACTTAGGCAGCTCTGTTTTATAGTTGTAATCCCTATATAATGGTGCCCAGTAACTATGTCTTAGTAGTAAATTGGTATAAAATTGGAAGATCCAGTTCCTGTCTACCATAAGTTTATAACCAGGCTAAAACTTAATATAGTGGCTGAAGGTAGGCTCAAGAGTCTAAGAGATCTAAATTCCCATCCCATGTCCATCCCTGTCCAACAGGCTTCAGAGTCTAGGAGATTTTAATTCATACCAGGCATATATGGATCTCCAGCTACACGAGGAGGTTCATTCATGGGACTCCTCTATTTAAGGAAAATCACTCAAGCTCAGCTTAGAGCTCGCTAAAGGCATTCTTCTTATCACTGTCAGGTGGAGAATTGAGATGCACACGTCTTACTAAACAACACTTGTAAACCCTCAACTATATGAGCAGGTAGACTTTGGCCTGACCTTGAAGGATGAGGAATGTCTGGATATATTCATGTAGACATTTCTTTCTTTCTTCCCTTTCTTTTCTTTTTAAGATTTAGTTTTATTTTATGTGTATGAGTGTTTGCCTTTGTGTATATCTATATACCACATGTCTGATGTCCATGGACGCTAGAAGAGGATGTTGGATCTTCAGGAACTAGAGTTAACAGATGTATGTGAGCCCTCATGTAGGTGCTGGGAACCGAACTCAGGTCCTCTGGAAGAGCTACCAGTGTTTCTTAACCACTGAGGCATATCGCCAGCCCCCTAGACCATTTTCTGAAGCGCTCAAATAGACCTGCTTAGTTAGATGAGAGGTTTTGTACACTGAGCAGGATGATGTAATGAAAGAAGTATTGAGCGACTCTGGTTGAATCCTGCCTCCTAGTAAACTTGATGCCAGGATTCAATCCCCAGCAACATAGGAAAGAGCAGGAGAGGAAATAGTTAGGAAAATTAATTTGGCTCTTCTTCAGGTATTTAAGAGTTAACCATTGTGACACAGGGGATATACTTTATCCTGACCATTGTTTGTGTCCGGATCTGTGCTCAACTCTGGACTAGGAACAGCCAAGAGGATATACTCACGGTGCTAGTCTATTTCACAGATACACAAGGGCCTTCCAGGTAAAGAAGGTGATGTGAAAGAAAAATAAAGCTCCCTAAAGGCTGCCTTCTTCAACAAAGTCAGTGAGAAGTAGTGAAAATCAAGCAGAACTGTATACCAGCAATCCACAGAGGCCATACACACAGAAGACTAGCGGCTGAGGAAGAGTTATAAATGATCAATTCTTCTGTGACTCAGTGGCTTCTGACCCACCTACACCCCTGAGAAGCTGTCCTGGGTAGGACAGTCAACTGACAGACTATAAGACTTTTTCCTGATACTCAGCAGGCAATGGCAGAGGTTGGATAAATCCTTGAAAAGAAATGCTCTTAACTTATTGAAGGGGAATTCGTGGCCTCAGCAGAGCCCATCATTTTCAGGGCTCTGTGCTGAACTGAGTGGTCCAAAGCTCAGACGATGCTCCTTTAGAAATGGATCATATCATATACCCTGAGCAGGTAAGGAAGCATAGCACAGGACCTTTGTGACCTTTAAAAACTAACAGCACGATGGCTGTTCAGATTTCAGAGTGGAGAAGGCCAAGATGCAGCTCTCCTCGAGTGTTACACTGACAGGGGTATCTTATACCCGCTGCCTCTGCTGTGCCGTCCGAGTCACCCCCAAAGGTGTCAAAGTGGGTGGTGGAGATGTACCAGTGGAAGGCATTGCCTCCTCTGCTCAGGCTCCAGGTGTTGCCACACCTATTCAACCCCCGCCCCCGACAAAAGTTGATGACAGCATCACAAAGATGGCCAACAACCAGACAAGTCTAAGCATCAGAGTGGAGGTGACCATTTAGGACAGGCAGTCCCGGATTGAGGTGGCACCTTCTGCCTCTGCCCTGATCACCAAAGCCCTCAAAAAAACAAAAAACAAAAAACAAAAACAAAAAACGACTCAGAGGCAATGAAAACAGAAAAAACAAATGCTGAGCAGAGTGGGGAAAGCACTTTTCATGAGATAGCGGGCCTCGTCCGACAGATTTGATCTGGAGAGCGCCTGGGACTGTTAAAGAGATCCCAGGGATTGCCCGTTCTTGTTCTTGGACTGCAGAGCTCAAAGCTGCTGCCTCGTGCCCTCATGGATGACATCAAGAGTGCTGCACTGGGATGCTCAGCTGCTGAACTCCAGAGGAAACCACCTCGATCAAAGATCACTTGACCGAACAAGGAAGAAAGCAGCCTGCAGCCCCCAGAAAGACAGCCTGCTGCCGCTCAGTGAAGTCAGCCGGTCGCCCTCCCCAGCCCACCCCTCACCCCTCCTCAGGCCACAGAAAATGGAGAAAAGCCTCAGTGCCCAGCCTCTAAATGGAGCCTATAAGGAGGGGTGAAAAGGTCTTTGAAAACAGTACAGTGTCTAGGAAATTTTACCTTCAAAACGAGGAAAAGAGGAGAGAGAAGAATGCAAAATGCCTTGTGAGGTACTTTCCACCTTCTAATGTTTTCTCTAGGGAGTCATACATGCCTGGCCTTCCTCAGCATGACTGTTTGCAAGTTGGTCCACGTTGTTCAATGTATCAATAGTTTGTTCCTTCTTTTTTTTTTTTTTTTTTTTTTTTTTGGTTTTTCGAGACAGGGTTTCTCTGTGTAGCTTTGCGCCTTTCCTGGAGCTCACTTGGTAGCCCAGGCTGGCCTTGAACTCACAGAGATCCGCCTGGCTCTGCCTCCCGAGTGCTGGGATTAAAGGCGTGTACCACCAATGCCCGGCAGTTTGTTCCTTCTTATTGATGATCTCATAATCAGAATTTTTTAAAAGTTTTTGAAGTTTAATAATAAAAATCAAGCCAATGAAAATAAACAAAGATGTTATCACTTTACCAAAGAAGATACCCTGACAGGAAATAAGCTCATGGAAAGATGCTCAGTATAACTAGTCATTAGTGAAATGCAGATGAGGGTCACAAGGAAATACAGCTTCATGCTCGTTAGAATAGCCAAAACCCAAATACCAGCCTTCTTCCCAAGTGTTGGTGAGACTGTGGTGGACTAGAACCTTCTACACTGCTGGCGGTTATATGGAGTTTGGAATATAGCATGGCAGTTTCTTGAAAAGTTAAACGTGTACCTGCTGTTGATACACACACACACACACACACACACACACACACACACACACACACACATGCATACGAGGCTGGGGACATGGCACAGGGCCGAGAGCATTTGCTGCTCTCTAGAGAACCTGAGTTCAGTTCCCAGCACCATACTGAACAGCTCATAACCATATGTAACTCCAGCCCCAGAGGATACAACACCCTCTCCTGCCTCCATAGGTATTTGCACACATGTGGCAAACATACATACACATGAATAAAAATCTTCAAAAATAAAAAGACACAACATGTATGAACTTTAAATTCCTGTAATGAGTAAAAGGCTTTATGGATGAAGAATATGGCAGTGTCCCCCCATCCGGTTTTAGTTATGTGTGGTTAGTTGCAATTCGAACCCGTGTGTTTGAATTTTGTTCTCTGCAGTGCGGAGTACTATTCTAGGGAACAAATGAATTTGTAGAGATACACGGCACATCAGTGAGCGCTGTTGAGGGCGGAGTGACCTGGTTGGGGGGGGGGGGAGATGGAGGAATTTTGCTTTGTTTTTCAGGTTGTAATTATTTGAGGTATGATCTTATTATGTAGCCCAGGCTGGCCTCAAACTCTCACTTCTCCTACCTCATTCCCCCAGTTCTAGAGATGGTAGCGTGCACAAGTTACATTTTATATGTATAGCATTAGTTGAATTTTAATTTTAAGGAAAGACTGCCTCTTGCCTGTTGGCACTTCCTTATCTGCCTGGTCCATTATATATGTTTTAGTACAGATTAGAACCCCTCAACAATTTTGGGTTTTACCCCATCATTTTCATTAATGATTTACAGGTCAGAATCTAATATGTAATAGGATTCCCAATAAATATTTAATTAGAGAGGTCAAGACTGCTCGCTACCTCAAGCTGGCTCCCATCCCATTGAATTTGGAGGCTTCAGTTTTTTTCCATGTTATGTCTGTGAGTCATTGAGTCCTAAGTAAGAAACTGACTTACTAATAACAGTAATCAACTGGGATATTTATATGGCTAAAAAGAGAATTGGGCATCCAGGAGTCAGTAATATAAATTAGCATAAATAGTGGAAAAGAAGATTTAATTGAAACTAGTTCACCTATTAGCTGATACACCTGTAACAGTTGCAGCTCATCCATTCTGGGAATCACGCTCCTGAACTAATTAGCGTCTCTGAAATCATGACACTTCTTACTGCCGATGACATCTTACAGTTATAATTGGAGGACGCTTTTTTCTTACAGGTACAGAAAATAATAGCATCTTAGTTTGATGAAATAGAATAATTATAATTTCAAGTACTTAATTTGAATACTGTTTTGAGAATATTAGTCTTCCCTGATTAATATAAAGCAGACAGACACATACATCAGGATTTATATGCAGAGTATTTGTTACCCTGTTAGAAAAGCAATAAAATCCTTTGATACATGGATAAATGGGCAGTGGATATAGAAAGTTGAACCAGGAGGAAATTCCTGTGAGTATTGGGGGGAAATGCCCAATAGTAAAAGAAATATCAGTTGAAACAATAAAATGCTTGTTAGACAGACACGGTGTCACGTCCAAAGGCAACACTCTTTAAGTTTGATGACAGCATGGTCTACTAGTCAATTCCAGGTTATATGCTGAGACCCTGTCTCAAAAATCAAAACAAAACAATTAAATCAGGAACATTGTGACACATTTTTAAATACATTTAATTTGCACACAAAAGTAAGAGAAGGAAAATAAAGATCAAATGAAAAGAAACGTAGATAGCCGTCCTGGTGATGATGTGAATTACTCGTCTTTATTACTATGTATTCTTTGACAGTTTCACACATGTGTGTGGTGAATTCTGATCACACTCACTCCATCCTCTCTTACCCGCACACCAACCCTCATTAACCCTCCTGTCTTTCAGTTGTTCTCTTTGTTTGGTGACCCACTGGGTTTAAGCAGGGCCTTCTTCCTGAGCATCGGTGTGGATCTGTCAACTCGAGCAGGGGTTAGTCACTAGGGGCTACAGTACTGAAGACAATGACTTCTTCTCCCCTGGTAGCCACTGTTCCCAAGAGAGGGAAAGGGCCCCTGTGACCTCCCCAGCCATATGCCTTTGACTAGGTTTACCCACTACCAGGCGTGAATTCCCTCCTATGAAGGAGCCTCAGATCTAAACAAAAGCAGTTGACTTTAATACTCACACCACTGTTGTGCCAGTGAGCATGACTTGCCTGATAGGTTGTTACTGTAGCATTCATCATTTACACCTAAGTAAGACGGTTGATGAATTTTCTCCCTCAGCTGCCCACATGATAGCCTCTTCTGGGTCTATGCAATCTACCAGGCAAGGAGGGAGCTTCCAGTTCAGTTCAGCTCGATTTCTCTTTGTCTTGCCACCAAGGTGGGTGCTGACTTCAGCCATAGGTTGAATATGTAGGTCTGGTGAGAAGCCAAGGCCACTGGCAATAGCCGGTGTTGTTTTGGGGGTTGCTGAGGCCTCCTCTGACCAACTGAGAATATCCCACACCTGCATGGGGTTTTTATTTGCTCATCCATGGCTTTTGGGATTGTCATTGTTCGGCTATGCAGAGAACATATACGTGAATGTATATGCTTATTGGTAGTAGGCTCCATGTGACTTCTCTGCACATCCTTAGTTTTATAAATCACAATTTTGTTTAGTTTTTTTTTGTCTCTCTGCTCCTTTTTTCTACCTTGATCTGAATAAATTTAATACCTTGTATTCTATCCCCTCTACTGGCTCTTTAGTTTATGTTTTTGCATAATTCTAGGGCCAATAGTTTCAAACACTTTGGTCACAAGACTCCCTTATACTCTTAAGTTGCAGAGGACCATAGAGACATATTATTTATGTGAATTATGTCTTGATATTTTTCATAGTGGAAATTAAAAGGGACATTAAAATGTTTGTTCAAGCTAGGGATGCATAACTTTAATTACAGAACTTAGGAGACAGAGGCAAGTGGATCTCTGTGAGTCTAACCTGGTCCACATAGTGAGTTCCAGGCTAGCCAGAGCTACATAGGAGACTCTGTCTCAAAAACTAAAAAACCAACTCCCCCAAATATATATGTGTGTATGTTTCTGTATATATTACATGTGTGTGTACATGTATATATGTGTTTGTTCATTTCAAAACAATAATGAAACTTACATATTAATTAAAATTACATGTGTTAAAGAAAATATCTATATATTCTCAGAGATATAGTGCAAAGATTGTTGCTGCCCTAAGATTTTACATGTCTCTTAGCATCTTGTTTAGCCAAGGAAGCTGGAGTCCTACATCTGCTCCTGCATTCAAATTTTGTAACATGTTGTTTAGGTTGAATTGTATGAAGGAAATTTGTCCTCACACAGATAGGTACTTAAAAGTAGAATATACTTGATAACCTTTTCAGAACAATTTGTATTTGTTAATTTATTTACTTTGGTAATAGGGCTTGGGCCTTGACTATGCCAGACAATACTCTGCTACTGAGCTACCCCACGGCCCTTCTTATATACTTTGTATTTTGAGCCACCCAGGCTGGCCTTGAATTGGTCTTTAGCCAAAGGAAGCCTTGAACTTGCCCTCCTCAGCTTCCCAGCTACCGAGGACCACAGGCCTGTGCCAACGGGCCCACTCAGATTTCTCCTTGGTATTCTACTGGATATCAGTGGCAGTGTCTTAGTTATAGTATGGGTTGTAAGCTATATGATGTTCTGTGATGTTAGAGCCTGTTGGTGCACTGTGGACTTTGGAGGGAGTCTTTACCTGTTCGTCATTTCATAACCTTGAGCGTGGATGAATTGAATGAGATTGGTTTCCTGCATTATGTAAAATTCCCAAATGTTAACACACTTCATTGTACAATATTTAAAAGTCACACTCATTAATATCAACACCAGTCTCATCAGAAAACTCTGTATTGGGAAGCTATCAGAATCATGGTGGTAGACACAAATTTTCAAAAATTCTAATTTTTACTAGAAGCTCCAGATTTATTGTTGGCAACAAATACTGGCATTTGTTTTCTTGAAGTGATAGGCTCATTTTTATTTTCCTTTGAGAAAACATACTCCAAATGCCCAGATAACTATAGTTTTATTTGTAGTTGTTCTTTCAAGTAAAAATAGCATCCTATAAAAAAAGTCTGCCTCAGCACTCAGACACACAGGAAAGCAGCTGAATCTGTACAGTGCACACCAGCACTTCCCCTCTGCAGTGTGAGCACACACCAGCACTTCCTCAGGTCATCACACAGCAGTGTGAGGAACGGTCTGTATAGAGGACTGCTTTGTTACATCGAATATGAAAAAGAGTGTTTCTGAGGGTCAATGATTTTATTTTAAAATGTATTTATTGGGTCAGACGTGGTGGTATACACCTCAGGACTCAAGACAGAAGCAAGTGGATCTCTGTGAGATCAAGACAGCCTGATTTATGTAGTGAGCTCTAAGACAGCCAGGGATACACAGAGAAACTCTGTCTCAGCTAAGTAAATAAGTAAATGAATAATACAAGTAAAATAAAATTTACATTTGTGTTTCTGGGGATCAAACCCAGGCCTTGTGCACATTGGAGAAGCAAGTCACCACTGAGCTCCTAGGCCCCCCTTACTCCCTCCTGAGGGCCTGTGAACTTCCCCATAGACCTCACCTCTTTAAAAGTCCACCACCCCCAACATCTGCAGATGGAGGGCAAGCCTCCAACACATGAACCCTTGGGAGACAAACTACACTCATACCATAGCAGCAGCATCCCAACCATTGCTGTTCCAGTCTTTTACATGGTCCTCTGTTGGACTGACTTCTCACTCTTCGACAGCGACCCAGGTGGGCCTCAGCGACCCAGGTGGGCCTCAGAGACCCAGGTGGGCCTCAGAGACCCAGGTGGGCCTCAGCGACCCAGGTGGGCCCAGCGACCCAGGTGGGCCTAGCACTCACTGTGCAGCCTCAAGTCCCCTTGAGCTGCTGATCCTCCTGCCTCACCTCCTGAGCACCGAGATTACAGGCATGCACTGCCATGCCTGGCTTATGCAGCCCTTAGGGGTCAAATCCAGAGTTTCCTGCACAGCACGTACACCGTTTACCAACTGAGCTGTATTCCTAGTCCTTGCTTGGCTTTTGTTTGGTTTTGTTTTTCAATGTAGCCAAGTTGGATTTTTTTAAAGTTTTAATTAGAATTAAGCACAGGCATTAAGAGAGAAAGAGAGCACTGTGGAATGGGCTAGGGCTGGAATAGTGTGTAAGTTTTCACATTTTAAAGCTGTTTCAAAGTCGCTGTATACACATTCCTATTCTGATAACAGATTTTCCGTCCTTATTTATTGTCTATTTATTTATTTATTTATTTGTACCTTTATTGACATGTCTAACCATGTTTTATTGTGGGATGGCTATCATGAGTGATATCCTGCATGGAGTCTGGATTGTGTTATCTCCTTCAAAGATGAGTTATTGTTTGCCAAGTTCCCACCAGATGCTGTTTGGGTCAGGTTCGAGTTGTTTTGTTTTTAATTTTTGCATTGTTTTCTTGCTAAGTAACTCAGGCTGCCTCAACCGTGGAATTCCCCTGCCTCAGTGTTTGAAGTACTAAAATCACAGGCATGCACCCCCAGGCCCTACGCCTTTCTTTTAAGTGTTGTTAGGTGAGCTGTCTTCATGCTCTCTGCTGTCTAGTGCAGTCCTCCATCCCGTCTCTAGTACAGGGCCTTAACCAGCTCCCTGAGGTGTGGGGGGAGCCTGCTCCCCTCTGGGGCTCCAGTGTCTGCCCACACCAGTGCTACTGCCTTCTCTGCTAGTCTTCTTGCCTCCACCCTCACCCCCAGAATCCTCTCTTCCTGCTAGCGTCTCTGGAGCTCCCCCTGTGGCTGAGCACACAAAACTCGCACAGCGACCTGGAAGAGCTTTCTGCAGGCTGCAGGGGTCCTGGCCTCTAACCAGCAGCTTTGTGAGTGTTCCCCTGCGCAGGCCTTCCCCGCTCAGCAGCTCTGCTCTCTTGCTGCTCAGTGAGACAGCTAGCCGCTCTGCTGGGCTCCACCTCCACCCCACTGCAGAGAAGTGCTTCTTCAGATAGGATGGATGCCTGGGTGAGCATGAGGACTTACCTCTTGTATTGCTCATCCCTTAAGAGTTGTAGTCCTACACTATATATAGTCCAGTGCCTAAGAACATTTACTTCAGATATTTGTACAGCATAATCATTTTTTATAGCAGGAGACTGTATATTGTAGACAAAATCAAGTCCTGTACAGCTAATTTAATTTATATTTATAGAAAGGTCTTGTAGCCATATAGAAAAATAACCTTGTTGTGAAATTAAGAATTATTGACATAGTTTTAGGCTGAAACTAGTAACCATAAGATTTTTTTTAAACTTTCTAATCACCTTATACATTTGTTAAATTGTATGTGGACATGATGGCACACACCTATAATCCCAGTATTCAGAAACAATATGAAAGAGTTATTAAATAATATGAGGATGAAAAGCAGATTTATTTACATGCTTTTAGACAGGGTCTCACTATGCAGTCCTGGCTGGACTGAACCTCACTCTGTAGACCAGGCTGTCGTTGAACTCACAGAGCTCTGCCTGTCTCTCCCTCCCTAATGGTAGGATTAAATATATGTGCTACCACATACAGAAAAAAAAAAAAAAGTTTCTAAAATTATGTGCTTATAATTACATCTTTTTTAAATTATTATACACATTAAAGATTCTAAATTATGGAATAATTATGTTAGTGTAAATTATTGTATACACATTGAATAAAGATTCTGAATTGTGGAATAATAATTATGTTAGAATACAGGGTTAGGAAACTTTTAAATTTTCTTTAATATTGTAGAACTGCTTCAACTTGAGATAAATTTTTTAAAACTTTACTTATAACAAACATGCTTGGTCAGGCATGGTGGCACCCATGTCCTCAATCCCAGCATGTGAGAGCAGAATTCTATGAGTTAGAGGCCAGCCAGGGCTACATAGTAAGAATTTGCCTAAAATAAACAAACAAACACATAAATAAATAATTGCCTACTTGTTAATTATTTTACATGTTTGCATAATATCCCTTTGAGTCACCATAAATGTTGATTCCCCTATTACTAAATATAGTGTTTTCTGTTAAATACTCTAAAACTTTATATTCGAAATTTTTATATCCCTCACCTTGCAAAACTATTATACAATATTTCATCCCTCCCACCAGGTAACAGTTTTGTTTACATAAAGTCTTGCTGCATTCTCAGAACTAGCATTTGAAGAAGGCTGTGAGGTGGGATCCCAGCCAATAGGAAAAGACTCAGTCATTCACTGCTGTCTTAGAATAAAAACCAAGTGAGCTCCTGTTCTGGGCCCTGGGTCTTCACTTCTGCAAGCAGCACACGCTTCTGATCAGATGCAAAGTTTCTGGAGACACATTAATTGGAATGGCAGTGTCTTTCTTTGAGACCTTGAACTTAACTTGAACTTAACCACTAAGGTCCCTCCGTGTTCTTGCTGTTTAATTAGTGTTCCCTAAACATCTTTGTACAGATATTTTCCTGCACAGAAATTCACTGTTCTTTTGAGATACTTTATTATAATCAATTTCAAGGTGTGCGATTTATGAGCAAACGGTGGAAACTACTTTCCCTTTGGTTGTTAAATGCCTGGTGCTTTGGTTTGCTAATTAGTCACGTGCCTGAATTCTGTGGTTGTGTTTGTTACTTGTAAGACTTGAATACTTCTTACCGCTGGCCATTGGGTTTTCCTGCAGAGGAGTCCATTTCTGCTAGCAATAGCTGCAGAGAGTCCTGTACGTACAGCAGGGACGTCTGCAGTTGCTGGGGGGAACTGGACAGTGGGGAACTCTGTTCCTCAGAGCACAGTGTATGGTCTTCTCCTCACTTCACAGTTTTAAGAAAATGAAGCAACAGAAAGAACAGTGTGAGGAAGTTAAGAGCAATTGAATAAATAACCAAATTAATGAACTACTCAGGAAACAGGAAGTGAAACTCAAGACTAAGACAAGTGTGTTAAAGACCACACACGCTCTCATTGTCTCAGGACTTGATTCTGTACACTAGATGAGGTTTGTTTTTAGAAACAGGCTCTCTCGATGTAGACCAACTTGGCCTCAGACTCACTATGTAGCTGAGGCTGGCCTTGAAGTTCTGGCCCTCCTGTCTTTTTGACTGCTGTGACGTTGCTCTTTAGGTCATGGGTCTCACCAGGCTGTCAAGACTGGCTCCTGGACTGTAATTCTCCCATGTCAGTCTTCTGAATGGGCCGACTGGCACCATTCACCACAATTGTTCTATTTTCTTTTGTATATGTTGTAAAAATTTGTAGATAACTCATCCCTAGTCTTAGTAATAATAATTTTTAAGTGACTGACTTGTTGATTTTAGTGTTATAACTGTCATATCAAAAGTTATATATGTGTGCATATAAGTAGTACATAAAGTACAGTTGGAAGCCTTAGTTTATATGTGATCACCTTTCTATAGTAAGTAAAAACAAAAGTCTATTCAGATTTCATTCTTTGAAACAAATGACGAAGATGCTTAGTGATTGTTTGGGTTGTGATTGGGTTTTTAAAAAATACTTGTGGTTAAATTTCTTGTGTGAAATCTTTTTATATTTTCGGTTACTTTTCCTACAGACCCCAACATCTTTTTTTAAAAGAACAGAGCTGGTGGTTTGATTCTGTAATCCCAACATTCAGGAGACTGAGGCTGGAGGATTACTACAAGTTAGAGCCTACCTGGGCTTCTTAGCAAGATACTCTATTTTTCTTTTCTTTTTTTCTTTCTTTCTTTCTTTTTTTTTTTTTTTTAAGGTGGTGGGGAGTCGGGAGAGGAAAGAATGAACCAGTTTCTCACCTTTCAATAGGGGTGTTTATAGCTAGGTAACTAGGTCACCGGAATGTGCTCACGTATCTGACTGCATAAACACCACTTAGAATAGAACCAGGCTTCTCACCATGCCACCCAAGGTGACTCCTTAGTCTGTCATTTCACCCTGCTTTCCTAGACATTCATGGTTGTGTCTTTACAGTCAGGGCCAACTCTTCCGGGTGTGTAGTTCATGTCTAGGTCACAACAACAGATTTCTCAGTGTCTTCCTGTGCTCTTCCCTCTGGTTTCCCATTTCCCCACCTTGGTGTAGGGTTCATCACCCCAGACCAAGGAGTCTAACTGACCTCCCTGCAGCTCCTCCCACAGCCGACCCTGCATGGTACTCACTGCAATCCCGTTACCCAGCTCCCAACTTCACCTGCAGCTGCCGAAGAGAAGCCGTCAAAGTGGACATCTTTCACTGCTCTCCACGTGTCCTGTCTGTACTGCCAGTCTCTTGCTGGGAAGAGTAGTTGCCCCGACCCCTATCCCCCCACCCCACCCCCACCCCGCCTTTCCTCCAACCCAAGCTCAAACCTACCTTTCTGTTCTTCCTGTTTTCCCAGATAGTGTTGACTGGCTGAGCTCCCATTTCTACCCATCAGTGCTGACCCTCTGATACCACTGCATCATTCCCTTTTCTCTGTGCAGTAAGAAAATCCATGCCCTCGATGGACAAGGAGTCCATAAAACCCCCAGCTACCTCGATAGAGACTAATGAACTAAGGGGTGAAGGTGGACTTGGACATGACTGTGGTGACATTTTTTGTGTGCACCCCAATCAAGCTTATCTGAGGATGAGAGGAAAAAGTCATCCACTATAGTAAACATAGAGGTCAGGCAGTGGTAGCACACACTCTCAATACTAGTTTTCAGGAGGCAGAGATTCATCCAGATCTCTGTGAGTTCAAGGCCACAGTGGGAACAGAGCCAGGCGTGGTGGCACACACCTTTAATTCCCAGCACTAACTATAGAGGTCTCGAGGTGTGTACAGACAGACAAGAAGTGATGTAGCTGGGCGGAGAAAGGAAGTGAGATGGCAGAACAGAAAGGTATATAGAAGTGAGTATACAGGAAGTAGCTCTCCCTGGAGGCTGAGGAGTTGGTGAGGTGAGGTTGTCTGTGGCTTGTCCTATTCCTCTGATCTCTCAGTTTTCACCCCAATATCTGACCCAGGTTTTTTTTATGAATAAGATGGTTTAGCAATTCGTCTTACAAATAACTGTTGCGGAATATTTGTTTAACCATGCAAAGATGTGTTGCATTTGTTTAATTATGTAAAGATGTGTTGCTGTTTTACCTGGCCTGCCTAAGGCACCTGATTGGTCTAATAAAAAGCTGAACAACCAGTATTGAGGGAGGAGGTATAGGAGGGATTTTCTAGCAGGGAGAGTAAGGAGGAGGAAGAATTTAGGCATGAAAAGAAAGAAAAAGAGATGCCAAGGAGATGCCAAGGTGGGGGTGAGGGGCAGCCAGCCACAGAGGAAGCAGAAAAATAGGACATACAGAATGAAAGAAAGGTAAAAATCCCTGAGGCTAAATTAAATTAAATTAAATTAAAAGAGCCTAAGCTAAGTATTCATAATTAATAATAAGTCTCTGTGACTATTTGGGTTCTGGTTGGTAGCCCAAGGAAAATTCTAACTGTACATGACCCAAATCTGGGTTTGAATTCAATTTCTGCCTGGCTATATTTCTATTCCCTCATATAAAATGAGCAGGATTATAACCCTTTCACAGAAGTTTTGAAAAGATCAAATAAGACAAATATGTGAAATGTGTTTTGTGTGGTGCCTGGCGTAATAAATAATAAGTGGCAGTGATTCCTGTGGTGATTATGATCACGCCAATGGCTCAGCCAATGTTTGTTGGTCATCATGAGCCACCAAGAATTTTATTTATCCCTTTTCATTGTTCAGATGATTACAACTATGGTATGATAACAGGATCTGAGTCTCTGTGCATGCATGTGTGTTCATAGGCGCCTGTGTACATGTGTGTGTGTGTGGAGGCAGGGCTCAGCACTGGATGTCTTTCTCAGTTGCTGTCCACTCTGTTCTTATGGGACAGAAGTCTCCTCACTCGGTTACACTGGCTGGCCAGCGAGCTCAGGGGTCTAGCTGTCTCGGCCTCCACCCTGCCCCGCTGTTCCGTGCGGCTCTCTGTGCTAGTCTTATGTCAGCTTGACACAGGTTAAAGTCATCGGACAGTCAGTTAAGAAAATGCCTCCAGAGAAGGAGTAGACTGGACAAAGGGTCCGCTGTGTGGCACACCACTCCCCGTACCACCGGGGTGGACGAAGAAGTGCTGGAGAGCGGGGAAAGAAGGAGAAATGAAGAGGGTTTTATTGTTGTTGTTTATTTGTTTGCTTGCTTTGTTTTGTTTTAATTTTCTTTTGGGGAGGCACTGCAGGGGTGGGAGGAATATGGGGGGGGGGCAGGAGGTAAGCAGAATTAGCGTACACGATGTGAAATTCCCAAAGAATCAATAAAGAAATTATGTAAAAGACAATGCCTCCATAAGATCCTGGCTATAGGCAAGCCTGTAAGGCACCTTCTAATTAGTGGTTGATGGAGAGCCCAGCCCATTGTGGATGGGGCCATCCCCAGACAGAGAGCTCAGGGCCCAGCCCATTGTGGGTGGGGCCATCCCCAGACAGAGAGCTCAGGGCCCAGCCCATTGTGGGTGGGGCCATCCCCAGACAGAGAGTTCTGGTTCCCTAAGAAAGCAGGCTCAGCAAGCCACAAGGAGCAAGCCAGTCAGCAGCACCCCTCCATAGCTTCAGCATCAGCTCTGCCTCCAGGTTCCTGCCCTGTTTGAGTTCCTGACTTCCTTCAGTGATGGACTGTCACCTGGAAGTGTGAGCCAAACAAACCCTTCCCTCCCCAGGTTGCCTTGCTCATGGTGTTTCATCGCAGCAACAGAACCCCTAACTAAGACGGTATCAGTAAGCTGTGGGGAACTTGACTAGACGATGTTTGGTTGTTTAGAGAAAGGGCTCACTTCAGGAAACATATCCTCATTCCCTCCTCCTTCACCCTTCCTCCTCCTTTGTTTTGAACCCAGGACCCCATACATGGTATGCAGCAAGAAACATTTTTATAGCACAAAATACTATGTTGTCATACAAAGGGAGTAAAATGCCTCAGGTGAGAGATTTAAGAAAAATGAGTCTTTTACATCCCATATCAAGCTTTCGTCATTTGGCTCCATGGTGGCACACACCTATAATCCCAGCAGTCGGTAGGCTTAAGCAGAGTCATCATGAATGTGAGGTCAGCCTGGCTTACACAGTGAGATCTGTCTCAAACAAAACAGCTATAACAAAAAGATCTTTTTATTTAATATAAGTCAATCTATCCCAGAAATTGAGATAGCTTATAAAAAATGAAACTTAAATTACTTTAAACATTTAGCCGTGGTGCTCACGCTTTAATCCAGCACTTGGAGCAGAGGCAGCGATCTCTGTGAGTTCGAGGCAGCTGGACTACAAGTGAGCTCCAGAAAGGCGCAAAGCTACACAGAGAAACCTGTCTCGAAAAAACAAAAAAAAAAAAAAAAAATTTAGAAGAGAACTAAATGTTTTACAACTTGCCTCTTGGGGCCGAGGAAATGGCCCAGTGGGTTAGGTGCTTGTCTTGCAGCACAGGGACCTGAGTTTGGGTCCCTGGAGCCCACGTTGAAAGGGCGTGGTAGGACTTATCTGTAGCCTCAGAGCTGGAGGTACGGGGGGACAGGCTGACTAGACAGTCATTTTAGCCAAATTGGTGAGTGCCAGGTTTAGTGAGATACTCTATCTCAAAATATAAGGTCTAGAGTGATGGATGGAGAGTCTGGTTAAGAGCATGCTGCTCTTCCAGAGGTCCTGAGTTCAATTCCCAGCAACCACATGGTGGCTCACAACCATCTGTAGTGGGATCTGATGCCCTCTTCTGGCTTAAAGGCATACATGCAGCTAGAGCAATCATCTACATAAAATAAATAAATAAATAAATCTTAAAAAAATCCAGAATAGAGTGATAAAGGGAGACAGCTGATATTGACATGTCCACATTAAAAAAAAAAAAAAAAAAACCATACATGCACAGGTGTGCACTCATGTGCTCGCACACATTTCTGGCACTGGAGTATCAGAATGTTGCCATGTTCTGAAGTTAACAGAAGGCAGTAGGTTTCTCCTCAGAAGAACATGTCGTACCATATCAGCCTGCAGACAGTCATGTACTGGAATGTGCTGAGGACGTGACTAACGCAGTCATTTCCCAAAGGTGGCTGGCTTATCCCACAGTCAGATTCAAACAGAAAACCTGTGGGGGTTGCAGGGTGGCACTTAGCACATGGAGTCACTTTGTACGGCTTGGCCTAGGATGTGAGATGGAGTGCCCAGGCAGTGGGCTCTGCCTTCCTACTCGCCAACCGTGTTTTGCTGTCTTTTTCCCCCTTGATAGGGATCACATGCAGTGGTCTGAAGAAGAAGAAGCAGCAGCCAGAAAAAAAGTAGAGGAAAACTCAGCCACACGAGTTGCTCCGGAAGAACAAGGTAAGGCTGGCTCCCCATCACGTCTCTGCATTGGAGAGGTCTTAGCTGACACCCCAGCCGGTCAGCCCACTTAACTCCCTTTGGTGGGATTCCAGTTCTTCCCTTGGAGTGGGACCAAAATTAATGAAATACATTATGTATTCACCCTGTAATTGGTCTTTTGGTAGTCATATTGCTTTTTGTGGGAGATATACATATGGGTGGCATTTTAAGCAAGATATGAAAATATAACTTTAAAATCTCCTTCGAGCCATGCCACTTTCAGTGTGTTTTTGTGCATTTCACTTGCTAGAAACTTCTAACAAATTCATAAACTTGAAGAAGAAAAAAATCATATCAAAATATTGGTGGCCTTTTGGGATAAGGGAGAGAGAAAGTGAGAGAGAGACAGAGAAAGACAGACAGAGACAGAGACAGAGAGAGAGACAGAGAGAGAGAGAGAGAATGTGGGGGGGCACTCACTCGTGTGCGTGGGGTGGGGTCAGAGGTCAATTTCAAGTGTCTTCCTCTCTCACTCTCCACCCTGTTTTTTTGAGACAAGGTCTGTCACTGACCCTGGAGCTCACTAAATCAGGCAGACTGCTGGACAGTGAGCTCTGTCTCCACCCCCACCCCCAACCCCGCCCTGTCCCAGCTCTGGGGTCACAGAAGCATGCCACCACACCTGGAATCCTAAGGGGTCTTCCTGCCTGTGCAGCAAGCTCTTCCCCCGACTGAACGACTGAACGGGGATCGAAAGCAATTACACTGAGAGGGTTTGTGTTCAGAGTTTCCCTCAGGGAAGGCCTCGACAACTTCATAAATCACTTCTGAAGTTTGGTGTGGACTACTATTAAACTCCTAGAAAATGACAAGTGTTGAAAATGATGCAGAGAAACAGGAGCCCTGGTGTACATTTGATGTGAATGGTACAGCCGCCATGGAAGCCGTTGTGAGACTCCTAAAACTTAAAGAGGTTGGAGAGACGGCTCAGCAGTTAAGAGTGACTGCTGTACTGGCTGCTCTTGCACAGGACTCTGGTTCAGGTCCCAGCACCCACATGCTGCTAACGACTGCCTATAACTCCAGTTCTAGGAGACTAACACTCTTCTGACCTCCACGGGCACCAGGCTTGTATGCGGGGCACTTACATATACTCAGGCAAACACTCACACAAATAAAATAAAACTTTTTTAAAGATTTAAAATAGTACTCCCCTATCATCAGTTCACTTTTAGGATATGTCCCGAAAGATTCAAAGCGCACACTCAAAAAGATACATGCATTGCATGTTCACGGCAGCAGTCTCCATGATAAGCAAAAGATAAACACAATCAAAACACAAGTGTTTAAAACAGGCAGTACTGTTAAAGAGCATCCTGTTCATAAGTTAATGAAAAGTAAGTTTAGCCTTAGAGGAAAGAACAGTGCCATGCTAGTATCTGGGTAATAATGTAACAATGTCCAGATATTCTGGGGACATGGATTCAGCAGCCATTTCCCAGAGGTGGCTGGGGCTACTGCAGATAAACAGGTAATAAAACATGCTACGTAGTAGTGAGGCCAAAGACTGGGTAGGTGGAAAGGAAGAGCGATGTAACCGTGTTAGAGTTGGCATTTAGGATGGATTCCAGATGTCTGTTTCACAACAGTGTGAACACACCTAACACTATGAGACCATGCATTTAAGAATAGCTAAGATGCTCCATCTTATGTGTTTTGAGCCACAGTTTTTAAAAATAGCACACTGAGGCCAGGCAGTGGTGGCGCACGCCTTTAATCCTAGCTTTGAGGCAGAGGCAGGTGAATCTCTGAGGTAGAGGCCAACCTGGTTCTACAGGAGAGCTAGAGCTGTTACACAGAGAAACCCTGTTTGAAACCCCACCCCCTCTCCAAATTAACACGCTGAAAATGTCAGCTGAAAGTGGTCAGTGTCTATGGAACTGCATGATGGGGTCCCCTAGTCACTCTCCCTGACTGCTGTATACCATCTTCTACTTTATTTTTCCTAAGATGATTTCCTCTTTGAAACCTCTCCTTCCTCTGTACGTCGTATGTCAAATTGCTCTGATTGGTGATTGGCCAGTGTAGGAAGTAGGTGTTCTGGGAAGCGGAAGGCTGAGGCGGAGAGACACTGCAGTCACCGCCATGACAGCAGCATGCGAAGATGCCGGTAAGCCACCAGCCACGTGGCAAGGTATAGATTTATGGAACTATTTAGGTTAGCATTACAGTTTGTAAGCAATATAAGTCTCTGTGTTCACTTGGTTGGGTCTGAGCGGCTGTGGACTGGCGGGTGACAAAGATTTGTCCTGACTGTGGGCCAGGCAGAAAACTCTAGCTACAGGTGTTTGCATGTATATGTGTGTAAGTATGTTCATGTGCACGGGTGCACATGTGTGAGCATGTGCATGGAGACCAGAGGGCCACCTAGAGTGCTGTTCCTCAGATGCTGTTCACCTTTGCGGGGGAGGGGATCAGGCAGGGTTTCTCACTAGCCTAGGCCTCATCAAGGAGGCTGGGCTGGCAGCCAGGGAACCCCAGGGCCCCACCTACCCCTGCTCCTCACTGCTGGGGTTATAAGTGTGCGCCCCCATGCCAGGCTTTGTTGTTGTTATTTGTTCATTTTTAATGTAGCTTCTGTAGATCAGCTCAGGTCCTCATGCTGGAGAAGCAAGCATGGCACTGCATCCCTGGTACCGAGTTACAAGCTCCTGCCACTGTGCGCAGTGATGCTTGTCCCCCACGAGTGATGGGGACGAAGCTCCTTACAGGGCCAGCTCTTTACCAACTGAACTGACTCAGCACTGTGCGGCACTGGCTGGCCTAAACTCAGAACGTAAACCAAAGCAGCCTCCAGTTTGCAGTGATCCTCCTGCCTCTGCCTTCCAGGTGCTTAGGATGCCTGGATTTCTTTCTTTCTTAAAATAATAGTCCATTAGAGCCAAGCATGGTGGTGCACATCTGTGATCCGAGCACTTAGGAGACCAAGATAGGAGAATTGCTATGAGTTTGAGGCAAGCCTGAGCTACATAGTGAATTTGGGGCTAGCTTGAGCTACCTGGTAAAATCCCATCTCAAAAGTCAAAAAGAAATAATTTATTGAAGTCACAAATATATACAGAAATTTATGTAATTCACAAGAGTTTTCACATCGTTTACCAGATTTCGAATCACTGTTAGCACTGACGTGGAGAGACAGGTCACCAGGAGCATAGCCGCTTCCTGGAACTATTCCATCCCCTCAGACCTCTCAGAGAGCAGCTGCTCCCCCCGCCATGCCAGCTTTGTTTGAGGGGATCATTCTGCTTTCTTGATCACTCCGTGGTGATATCCACGTCTCAGAGCAGACTGGGGTCAGCAGGTGGTGGTGGTGTCTGTGCACCAAACCCAGCTTACTGAGGTTTTGTTTGTGAGCGGTTTGCATGCTCACGGGTGTATATAGGTCTGAAATTGATATGTGTGT
This sequence comes from Peromyscus leucopus, assembly GCF_004664715.2. Taxonomy (NCBI): domain Eukaryota; kingdom Metazoa; phylum Chordata; class Mammalia; order Rodentia; family Cricetidae; genus Peromyscus; species Peromyscus leucopus. The sequence goes on along the minus strand of NC_051066.1, from coordinate 47,817,968 downwards.
CTTCCTCGGTAGCTCTCCACTTTATTTATTGAAGCAAAGTCTCTTGCTAAAGTTGGAACTTGCAGATTCTGGCTAGTCTAGCTAGCAAGCCTGCCCAGGCAGACCTCTGCTCTGCCTCTCTGGTGTTGTGATTACAATCAGCTGCCACACCTTTTATGTGAGTTCTAAAGATCTGAACTCCGGTCTGAGGAGTTGAACTCTTACATAGGCATTTTATCCACTGAGCCCTCTCCCCGACCTGCAGCATGTTTTTATCAATAAAGTTTCATTAGAACACAGGCATGCTCACTTGTTGACATACTGTCTGTGATTGCTTTTGAGCTCTTTGGTTCAAAGAGACTGTAAATGTCACATAAAGACTAAATACCTATCTGGCACTTTATAGAAAGGCTCTTCCAACACTGGAATTCCAGACCTAGGTTGACCAGCTATCCAGAAACTTCCCAGGGAAAAATATTTGCAGTCTTCCTTGTAAGGCACGTAGTGCATGTCAAGAGAAACACAGTTGAAATGATGAGGCAAAGGTACCTGGAGAGACTTAAGATAATGTGACAGCCTCAGCCTTTAGCAGGCAAAGGAGCAGTGCCAGCCTCCCTTGCTCTGGAGTAGTTGGTGACCTATCATATCCTCTATCACTGCTTTTTACTCCTTAGTTCCAGGCCCTCTCCCTCAGCATCAGGGGATCCTAGCTGGACAGGAAAGACGAGCCTCTGACCCCAGTGGAATTATTCTATTTTTATGAGCTCTAACTGGGCAGTCTGGAGTGGAAGGCGGCCAAGGAGTGTTGGGATTGGACTTGAGAGTGTATACCAGGGCGGTGTGGCCTGAAGTCAGCCAGCCTCACATTCCTTCACAGGAACTCTGTCACTGTTCTGAGGAAGTATAACCTCGCTTCTTTGCCAGCAGCAGCGCAGACATATTTTCCACATTACTCAGGCTTCTGCTAGTGGCCACCTGGATGTGGCAGAGACTCCAGACTGAACTAAGACCAACATTATCAGTTGTTTTAATTCATTTCCAGGAAATTAAAACTTACCCATAGTACTATTTGCACATTATCCTAATAATATGAAAAACCAGGAATTTTTTTTCTTAACTTCCTTTTGAATATTTTGTTCAGAACTTAAATAGAGCAGGGCTGATAATGTTAAAGTTCTCTGTGGCCGCCTACTTTGTCCTATTTGTGTTAACAATGAACTTGAGTGAAGCTAATGAGGTTATTTTAGTGCCTCAGAAACCGCAGTAAAGGAAAACGACAGTTCCTACAGAACCATAGTGTGACCAAAATAGAAAGGTGATGACTGGCCTCTCTGTAGAAGAGGAAAGGCGGACTCGAAGGCCTGCGGTACCACTTTGAGACATTTGATTTGCTTTTACTATGACAGTCTTCTAAGTATTTTCCTGGCTACTGTAAAGATATAGAACTAAAGATTCCATTTCAAAATAACTCAGAGAAGTAGAGATTTGTTCTGAGTTTCCTCTGCGTGCCTCTGCTCAGTGCTCTGGGCTCTGAGTGTTGGGGGACCACGCTGCAGGAAAACATGCTTTGGGGGACTATCTTATATTTAAAGAAAGATGTAGCTAAGACTGCCAGGAAGGTGGCCAGGAAGGAAAACTGTTCTGGGGAAGCACAGTGAGAGGCTTCTTGTTCGCTCTTGCATGCCTCTGATGACTATGGGTCAAAGGAATAGATTACTCGGCTCTGCCCTTTAGTGAGAGCCCTAAAGAAGCTTTGACCTAGCCACCGTCTTTTCCTGTCTAAGAGACTCCTCGAGTGTCTGAAAGAGCCAATTCTCTGCCATCACAAAGGGTTCCATCTGCAGAGTATTGTAGAGGAGGCGCACTGTTTATTGATCTTATCTCCTTTATTAATGCCACTGGGAGGACATACTGGCTGTTCTTCCAAGCTAGCCAACCCTGTCCCATCTCTTTTGGTTTCTGTATGTCCCTCCCTCTTCTTCCATTTCTCACCTATCGTCAGAGCCCTTGGTGAAAACAGAAGTTAGAAAACAGCCTCACAATCTGAAAATAAGATCTTCGGCATGACAGATGATCGCCTTTTGCTGCCGAATGGCTATGGGCTCATTTGTATAATGAAAATGTATAGTATCCAGGCTCTAGTTAGCAATATTTCTTTCAATTAGATTGCCCAGATTAATGATTTTTAATTCCACGTTTTCTTTTCCTAATTACTTTTCAATGTTATTATAGCTCATATTTCTTTTAAAACTGGGTTAACCCAGAGAAATAAAAAAGATATAATCAGCATTTTTTTGAGTTAACAGGATTATATTTTATAATTTCCTTAAAAAGATCTCCAGTGTGCTATATGTCAGCTGGTCGTATAGCAAGTGTAATGGGTTTTTAAAACTCAATAACAACAGCAGCTGCTATTTCAACTTTAAAATGTCTTTGTAAATAAAGTCATACCTAGGGAAAGTTGTCTATACCTAGCAGATAACAAGAGTCTACACTTTTGTGCTGTGAATGTGTTACCACTGAAGAGAATGTTCTAGATGAAGGGGAAAAAAGAAACAACAGAATAGTTCTACACAGTGCTGATAAATGTAGTGTGCCTGCCTCTAAGAAGACGTTGGCTGCTGAAAGTTCCATGCAGTGCCCTTAGAATTACATTTTTATTTTTATAATTTTAAGAGTTCTCTTTTATTAGACAGTGAACTTCCTTCAATGACATGTGGAAATTTCCAACTTTGAGAGTTCAGGTATTTGCGTAATTGATGTGCAAAAATAACTTTAAATTACTTTTTTACATAGCAACTTAGAATAAATTTTCATAATTCATATTAATCACATCATATATGCCAGATACATAAATGGTTCAATTTGGTTTTTCAGTTATGATGTTCAGGGCGATTCAGATGACTGGTGAACCTGTAAGTGTGGTTAGCGTGCTATATTCCTTGTTCTACTCAGCTGTATGGAACTTAATAAATGAAGAATTGAGAACGTCCCTCATCGGGGTATGCCGAAACAGATCACTATAACCCTTTTGTTGGCATTGGCACAGGATAGTTTATTCTGGACAGCTAGCAACCTAGGACAACAAAAGAAAAAGATGTTCCTCCAAGGAAAATTTGTCATCATACACCTGTTAAATGTCAGGGCAGCTCAGCTTTCCCACAGTGTGTAGACTCTTTGTGGGTCCTGGCCTGAACTGGTGGCAGTTAGAGGTGAGCCTGAAGTTTTCCTGTCATGGTTCGAGAACGGCACCTGTAATTCCCTGTCCTTACAGGCACACTTTCAGTTCCTGAAATTCACTCAGACACTGGAGGTGCTTATTGTCTCAGGTCCGTAATTGTGATGAAGTTGATTGGCTTCTCTGAAGTCCCGGGAACCACGGACTTGCCAGCATTGGTGGAAGACATCCAGCTTTGTGTCTGCCCGACAAACCAACCTGTGCCCATAGACCAGTGTGTGGTTCCGCTGCTAAGCACGACTTCGTCCTGTAACTTCATCCAGCTTGTATGTTATCTCAGTCAGAGAACTGGGCTTGATGCTGTACTCACCTCTCTCTGAAAGCTGACTCCAGCAGCATTGCTTTTACAATGCACTTATTACAGCTTGCATTGAGGTTTTAATTTCAACTTGGTGCTTTGTAATTGGGGAGAAAATAAGAGTCAGAAAAACAGACTATCTTTAGGGATATTTTGGAGGGAGCACATGCTAACTTTGTAGAGGGAGATGGTGCTGTGTGATGGCCAAGAGCCACAGGTTCTGGAGTCTGACCGACTTAACCCAGGTCCTGACACTTCCTGGCCGGGTGACCTTGGAGGGGGAAATCTCATGCCTTTTGACACTGAATTTCTTGTCTTTAAATTGTAATAATACTGTCTATATGAAAGATATTGTTAACCCCAAATTGTTGGCTTCCCCCATGGTCGGCTCATTCTCATTCTTTCCCCCACACACACACATTCTCCCTCCTCCCTCCCCGCCTCTCCCTTTTCTCTTCTTTCCTTCCTTTCTCCATTTGGTGTGGCAAAGCCAGAAGGTAAAAATGAAGCTTCATGGGAAGAATCCAAGTTTGTTCAATGTCCAAAACACAGACAAGCGGGAGTTTGGGGCTCACAGATCTCATTCCGTGGTGGGTAGGGAAGCCCTGGATTTGGGATAAGTGAAATGAAGGGGAGAAGAGGGGGGCAAGGGGGAGGAATAGGACAAGAAAGACTAGTGGGTGACTATGATTAAAGAGCTTTATATCCGTGTATGAAAACGTGACAGTGGAGCCCACTGTTTATGCAGTTAGTTAATGGGAAGAAGAGGTCAGTGTAGGGAGGAATAGCTATGCTGTTTCTGGGAATGGCAGTTCCCGGGCACTGTCACATCTTCTAGAGTGTGGTGATTCTTACCAAGGCAGCCTGTAGGGTGTCACTTAGTATGTAAATTAGATCACTAAGAACAGGCTTCCAGAAAGCACCGTCAGCTATCTTAGTGCCAGTTGGTTTTGGCTAACCCACCTGAAGAGGAACTTCTGGCCTTAAGACATCCTGTTCCCAAAGATAAACAAGATTAGGACAAGGAGGGAATTCGGCCAGGCCAGTAAGCAGAACACTAGGTAATGATACTGTTAGGAGTAAATGGGAAACACTTAAGAAAAGCAGTCGATGTAGAGCTTGAAACTGGGTGTTTCTGTGGGTCACTGTTGGAGTTTTTTGTTTGTTTCATTTTTGGTTTGGTTTGGTTTGGTTTTTGAAACAGGGCCTCACTATGAAGGCCTGCCTGGCCTGGAACTCAGAGAGGTATGCCTGCCTCTGCCCTTGCCTCTGTCTCTTGAGGCCTGGGATTAAAGGGGTGCACCACTATGCCCAGCTAGGGTTGAATATAGGTGCCCAATGTGTTTTTTTTATTTGAATGTAACTTATTACAGCCACATCATTATAGATTAATAACTGGTAATGCTTGTTTTCCATAAATTCATATATATGTATATTTATACACACACACACATATATGGGGGCTTAAACAGGCTGTACAAATATGCTAATTCTCATTAAAAGAAGTTAGCAAGATGAATAGATTAATTCATATGAGATTGTGTGTGTGTGTGTATGTGTTACATGCATGTAAGTGTGCAAATGCATATGCACATATGTGGGCATGTAGAAGCTGCAGCAGGAGGCTAGATGTCTTCCTCTAGCACACTTAGCCTTATTGTCAGTAATCCGGAAGTCCACTGTTTCCTGCTTGTTTGTTTGTTTGCTTGGTTAGTTGGTTGGTTGTAGTTTTTTGAGTAGGCTGGTTTACCAGCCGATGAGTTCTTGGGATCTACCTGTTTCCACCCCCCAGTGCTGATGTTACAGACATGCACACCTGTGCAAGGTTTTCCTGTGGGTGCTGGGGATTTGCACTCAGGGCCTTGTGTTTGCAGAGCATCTCCCCAGCGCCCCCTTGCTGTTCTTCATCTTTGCCAACAGCTTTGCAAACGATAGAGCTAGCTAATAATTGTTATACTGCCCTATTCAAAACTTCCATCCACTATGAATGAATATAAAATAAATGTAAGGGCCGGGTGGTGGTGGCGCGTGCCTTTAATCCCAGCACTTGGGAGGCAGAGGCAGACAGATCTCTGTGAGTTCGAGGACAGCCTGGTCCACAGAGTGAGTTCCAGGACAGACTCCAAAACTACACAGAGAAACCCTGTCTCAAAAAAAAAAAAAAAAAACAAATGAATGAATGAATGAAATGAATGAATAAATAAATAAAATGCCAGAGTTGCCACCAGTGTCTTAGCTGTTGTATGAATGCTTTTCTTGTTTGTATCCTGTATGTTTCAGATGCTGCGTGTCTGCCCAGTTTTGGCCCACATAGTTTGCTTGCTCATTTCCAGACTGCACATTTGAGTTAGTTGTCACTTCTTTCCTGTAATAAATAGAACTCTTTGCACATATTTTTGTCATATTTCTCTTCGAATTCCTATTCTACCCTGGTTAATTGTTAGGGGAGTTCATCTTGAGATTAGCCATGGTGTGGTATTAAATTCTAGTTAATGGTGATTCATCTCAAATTCACTTCATAAGTAGCTTCATATTGGAAAACCAAATCCTATAGATTTGACTAAATGTGGGCCTTGTTAGCCTTAAATGTAGGTCTTTGGGCTGCTTTTTCTTAGGTACAAAATCTGTCTGCACAGAGTGAGTGACAAAGAGAGTTTCTAAGACAAAGGAAGACAAGAAGTCGTAAGAAAACCCTTGGGAAATCTGGAAGTTTTTATTTCCTCCTGAGTCTAATTTTCAGAACGTTGTTTTGTTTTCTTGCACAGTACACAGGTGCACTCTGATTGTTAAAAGTGAACACAGAACCATTTTCAAGATAAATATGCACTTTTGGACTAACCATAAATAGGCTTCCTTTGGTTAATGCAGATGAGATGATGGTTTAGACTTAAAAGCACACAATTGCCGGGCGGTGGTGGCGCACGCCTTTAATCCCAGCACTCGGGAGGCAGGGGCAGGCGGATCTCTGTGAGTTCGAGACAGCTGGCTACAAGTGAGTTCAGAAAGGCGCAAAGCTACACAGAGAAACCCTGTCTCAAAAAAAAAAAAAAAAAAAAGCACACAATTCCTTTTAGTTATAGGGCCCACTGCCATTTCTCAGACCTTAAATGCAAATGGAATGCCTGTCTTTACGTCTGCTGCCAGAGCAGACTCAGGAAGCATGTGCCTGGATGCAGGAAGGCCTATGGGACAAAGCCATATGGATAAAAATGAAGGAAAACTATGAAGGATTCAGGACAGTCATGAAGTGAAGGAGACGGACTACAGGCAGCTACATGATTCACAGGTTGAGTCTCTTTGGAATTACAAATGAAAGCAGTCCATTATTTTTATTTGTGGTTTAGTGTAATTTGGGAATCCATAGTAAATTCACATGAATCAAAACTAAACAAAGATTCTCAGTTAAACCACAGGTTTTTAAAATTTGCTTGTTTGGTTTTGTTGTTTGTTTGTTTGTTGTTTGTTTGTGGCAGTGTTGCAGTGTAGCCAGGCTGGATTTGAACTCATGACAGTCCTCTGCTTCAGCCTCCCCAGTACTGGGATTACAGGCATGGGCCATCATGTCCGGTGCTGTTTTTATCTATACTAGTAAGTGTGTGAGTGTGTGTGCCACCGTGTTTATGTACACATGCAGTGTTCTTCCTCCTCCTCCTCCCTTCTAGTGGTGGCATAATATACATACTGCCCTGTGCCTTACTTTTCTCCAACACTAAACCTTGGAGATCGTTACACACCCATTAGGAAGCTTTGCAGACTTTGAAAGCACTTTAGAATGTCATGAGTCTGTCTTCTAGGGTAAAAGAATTCTTCATCCGTGGGTTAAGTCTAAGGATTAACCTTGTTACATAATCGGAGTCAGGAGATGGTTGTTCAGTAAAAGACAGAGTGAGCAGGTTATTTTGTTTAATTAACTTAGTCATTCATTTATTTGGTTTTGTTTGAGCTTGTGAACCTTCTTCCTCATCACAAGTGCTAAGCTTAAAGATAGGTGCTGCCATGATTTATTTGAGGCAAGAGTTTTTCGATATAGTCCAGGCTGGCTCCAAATTCTCTGTGTATTTCAGGCTAGCTCTAACTTGTGATCCTCCTGCCTCAGCATTCCAAGTGTTGGAATTACAGGCCTGTGTTACTATGCTTAGCTTGAATCATTAATGCAAGGTAGAGATGGGAAGAAACAGAGACGAAGAAATGCCTGAAATTCTGAGACCATTGACATAACTGTGGCCCCTTTAACCCAAAGATGATATCACTAAGAGCCTGTCTGTTAAGAAAGCATCAGTAACTCTCTTGGAGACTTCTATTAGGAGACAGCAATAGAAAGAGATGCCTCTGGATTTGGGGGTATTGTGGGGGATGAAGTTATGGGGTGGACCCTACAAGCAGTTTCAGCTCCTTTCTTCAAATGTAGAACCAGGAACTCCAGAAGAGTAAACTGTCTCACTGAACCCTCTTGCTCTAAAGTTATGTCACTTACAATTAACACATTCTTTTCTGATTGCCAGTATGCACATTTGTCATATTTAAAGTGCATTTGTAGAGACCAATGGGGATGGGGTACTTTCTCCAAGAAAATAAAAAGCCACACAGCTACTTGATTGAAAATACATTTATTAGACCAGGTGTGTTAGTACATGCCTTTAGCCTCAGTACTCGAGAGGCAGAAGAAGGCAGATCTCTGTGAGTTTGAGGCCAGCCTGGTCTGTATAACAAGTTCTAGGCCAGCCAAAGCTACATAGTGAGATCTTGTCTTTTATATATATATATATAATATATATAATATATATGACATATATATTATATATGAGACATATATATAAGACATATATATTATATAAGACACACACACATATGTATATATATAATAGAGAGACAGACAGACAGATAGAAAAGAGAGAAAATTCAAAACTTGGCTGCAGAAAACAATTCTCAAAGATTCAATTCCTCACAAAATGGAATGGCCAACTATTGACAGAAAAATCGATTTTTAAGAGTTGGATTAAGTATCTTACATGTTGATTTTGAAGAAAATTAAATGAACTTTTGTATTTTTAGCCTTAGATAAGTTAGATTATTAAGTAATATTAAACTTATTAAATTGGAAATGCAATTATTGATAAATATATGTGTCTTAGTTAGTGTTCTATTGCTGTGAAGCGACACCATGACCATGGCAACTCTTGTACAGGAAAACATTTCATTGGGGCTGGCTTACAGTTCAGAGGTTTAGTCCATTCTTATGGCAGCATGCAGGCAGTCTGGAGAGGTAGCTGAGTTCTACATCTGGATCAGCAGGCAGCAGAAAGAGAGAGCCACTGGGCCTGGCTTGGGCTTCTGAAACCTCAAAGCCCACCCACAGTGACACACTTCAGTAAGCCACACCTACTCCAAGAACGCCACACCTCCTAATCCTTTCAAATAATACCACTCCCTATGAGCCTAAGGCGCCAGTTTCTTTTCAACTACTACAATATGTGATACATTTACAGTATTTTTATTGGATATTTTTATTTTATTTTATTTTAGGTTATTCTAGACAGGTTTCTCTGTGTAGCCCTGGCTGTCCTGGAGCTCACTCTATAGACTAGACTGGCCTCAATCTCAAAGATCTGCCTGCCTCAGCCTCCCAAGTGCTGGAATTAAAGGTGTGCACCACCACACTTGGCTTAAATATTTAATTATTAAAGGTATTTAGTTACCAAAAAAGCAGCCAATAGTAAATACAATTCATAGTAAAATGGATTTTTTCCCCCTTTCTGTTTTAGTTAAGTTTGAAAGTGATGCTAACAAATACTGGGACACATTTTACCAGACTCATAAGAATAAGTTTTTCAAGAATCGTAACTGGCTGTTGAGGGAATTTCCTGAAATTCTTCCAGTTGATCAAAACGCTAAAGAGAAAGTGGAAGAATCATCCTGGGATCAAATCAGAAGCAACTTCTCAAGAATGCAGGGAACAGAAACCCATTGTGGAGAGAGCTGTGTCTCCTCAGCCCCTGGGAACAAAGGAAGACCTAACTTTCCCAACCCAGACTTGGAAGAACACAGTGACGGGCCCGGGAAGACGGGGCGCTTCCCTGGTAGCAATGCCACTTTCCGAATCCTGGAGGTACTGTGTCCGAGGGACAGGACAGGAGGTGATGGAGTGTGGAAGTGTATACCCCGTACTATTTCTGAATGGTCCAGATTGCCCAAACACTCGAGTGCTTACACGCATAAGCAGGACTTGGGACTCGCATCTCTCATCAGTCAAGTTTTAACTTTGTGGCTTTAATTTCATTTGTTTACCTTTTTTTTCCCTTTTAATTTGCTGTAATTTCTAATTTGGAGGCAGTTTTTAAGTCCTGATAAACTTTTGGTCTTAATAGTTGCAGTTGCTCCTTTTTTTTTTTTTAACCCTTTTTTGGAGTGAAATAAAAATAAGCAATATGTTTAGTTTGCTGTAGTATAGTGTAGATAGTGGTTTTCCATTTTTGAATCTAAAGGCCATCTTCCCGATTCCACAGTAATAGTTGTTGATGACAGAGAATTTGCAGGAGCACATAAGAGAGATACAGTGACAGCCCACGAACAAGTTATTTAACCACTTGTTCCGCTTCGGTTTAGGCTGTGGTGAGCTTGGAGACTAGTTAACATCCCGTCATAGGCACTTGTCTGCCTTTAATCGTTCTCCAAAAATGTTTTCATGGCTGCACAGTACTTTGCAAGTGAGATACCATAATTTTACTTCCCTGGTGTCAAACTGCTGCCATTGTTTTCTCAGCAAATGTCTTTGGGTAGACATTTGTAGTCTTTACCTCCATTTCCTTTTCCCATCTTGGGTTAGATTTACTAGTTTACAATATTTGGAAACTCTTAGAGCTCTTAAAGCAGACTTCCAAACTGCTCTCTAAGAAACTATACTAATAGAAGCAGACGTGGGGACATGTGCCCACAGCCCCAGCACTCAGGAGACAGAGACAATATCATACATGTTCGAGACCAGCCTTCTCTCTTGCTCACTCATACAGCGGTTTGAACCCAAGGCCTTGAACACGGTGGACAAGAGTTCTACACCCAGCCCATTTTGAGACAGGGTCTCCCTAAGTTGCCCAGGCTGGTTTTGGACTCACGCTATAACCCAGTCTTCTTCTTGCCTCGGCCTCCTGAGCTTCCAGAATCACAGGTGTGGAGTTCCAGAGCCTCTCACCTGCTGTAGTTTGTCTTTTTCACCACTCAGTGCTCCCCCGGCTCTCCAGACACTGAGACGCGTGCGCTGGTATTTGTGCCCCGCCCCCCCCCCCCCCCCCCGTGTCCACTTCAGCAGCCCTGCCCCTGTCACAGCCCCTGCAGACGCCTCATTGCCCCTGTGCTGTCGCAAAGCGTCGTGTGCTTAGTTATCCAGTCGGAGGCGCTTTGGTGGGCTCCAGATTGTAGGGGTTTCCACAGCCAAACTTCGCTTATTACTCTTGGGATCTGTTTCTTCTGGCCTTTGAGTTTCCCAAGTTCTGCCATCCCCAGAACTCTAGTAATAGTTTGTTTTTTAAAGAGAAAATCCAATATTGTGAGTGAAATGTAATGCTTTCACATTTGTTTATTCTCGATTTCAGGTTGGCTGTGGTGCTGGAAATAGTGTCTTTCCAATCCTGAACACCTTGCAGTGAGTTCTAAGTATTTTCCCCTACAAAATCTACATATTTATGGGTGTTGAAAAATTCTGGAAATACCTTGTCATGCCTATGCCAAGAATTCTGAATTCCCATATAAACCATGACTAAAGCAAGTTTCAAAGGACACGATTTTAGTGACTAACATCATATGAACCCGGGAGCATTCCGAAAAAGCATTCCGCAGCCATGGGTTTGAAGGAGTTTTTCAACTTGTGTTTATGTAGAAGGCAGAATGAGAAAAGAGCAAGAGATTCCATCCTTCCACCAAGCTGTGCTTTGCTTAGCGTTAGACATGGTGCGCTCTTCCTGGGTACCAGATGGCACCTTACACAGAGAACTAGGTTTGCAGCACACACCTCACTCCTCATCTTACGGCATCAGCGTTGCCAGAGCAATGTCCCCGCCCCCACCCCTGCCCCACACACAACCTTTGCACAGCAGATCGTTGTGCCTGGACTCAGAGTCATCCAGAGTGGTGATGCTGACCACAAGCAGGGAAGTAGAACTAGATGAGCACCACACAGACGTCCTCCTTCCCTGCCCTTCGAGGTCACTACCAGTCTCGCCTTGGTGTTCTAGTGTTTCTGTGATGAGGCCACCCCTACAAAACTCTCTATACCTTTTACCTCCTCTGGTCTCTCCAATCTTTCTTTAGGTTTGCACAATAACTTTCATATTATTTCCCCCACTAAATTCAGCATAAGCACATTTCAGAGAGCTTCCATCAGGAGGAAGTGAGGGATCCCATCACTCTAACACAGCAATTTCCATCCTGCATACATATTTTTTAACTTAACAGTATGATCTTTATAACTTTCTTTTTTTAAGAGCTTTTTTTCTTTTTTAAGATTGATTTTTATTTATTAAGTATACAGTGTTCTGTCTGCATGTGTCCTTGCAGCCCAGAAGAGGGCACCAGATCTCATTACAGGTGGTTGTGAGCCACCATGTGGTTGCTGGGAATTGAACTCAGGACCTCTGGAAGAGCAGTCAGTGAGTGCCCTTAACCACTGAGCCATCTCTCCAGCCCCTCTTTTTAACTTTCAGTTACAACTATGTAAAAGCATTTTGGAAAGCAAAGAGTGGTACAATGAATTTCCATGAACCCACCCACCACCGTGATTCAACAATTATTAACATAATGCCGACCATCATGCGGCTTCTGGATTCAGGAAGCATCTCCCAACACTCAGGCTGTTCTTTGATGCTCTTGGACACTAGTGTGACGGACAGAGCTCCCCTGGTGTTGTCTGCCGGCAGTTGCCATGGCCGGGCGTGGGGCGGGGTGGTGGTGGTGGTGAATGGCCGTGCTCTTACCCTTTGTGTTTATTTTCTTGTCTCCCCTTGCCCAGTGTCTGAGATGCAATTTTCTGTTCGCCTGGATCACATGACCAGGTCCCTACACCCTGGTGACCCCACACTGGCGAGTGCTTGTGTTACTCTGTGACTGTTCTCAAGATTTTACTAAGCATGCCATTTTTAAATTTCTTGATTCTCTATTTTGTGTATTCCAGGTAGCCTAACAGTATGATATAGTAAGAGCTCAATAGGTATTGATTATTAATTTTGTATTAGTTAGCTGTACTTTCCCTTCTCTTTTCTCGTCCTTTCTTCCTTTCTTTTTTTGTTTTTCTGGTTTTTGAGACAAGGTCTCTCTGCACAGCCCTGGCTGTCCTCACGCTGTAGACCAGGCCTACCTCTGCCTCCTGAGTGCTGGAATTAAAGGCGTGCACCATGCCTAGTGTGTCCTCTCTTCAGTTAACTCATAATGGAAAGTTCTAAGTTCCTACCTCTTCTGCACCCCTTCCCTTCAGCTCCCCCCCCCCCAAACACACACTTCTTAATTCCTTTTCCCCCCCTCCTCATCCAACAAGGTCTTGCTACATACACCAGGCTGGCCTCAAACAAGATTTTTCTGTCTTCATCTCCCATTACTGGGATTACAAGTGTGCTTAGTAACCTGGGGAAGTAATTCCTCTTTAGAAGCCCAACAGTGGCCAGCCTTCCAAAGGGAGAATTAATGTGTTAAACTTTCAGAATGTTTCACCATAATTAGACTATTGGAATTTTGAGGGGTCAGATCATTCTCCAAGGATCATTTCTTCCTTAAACCTCCACCAGACAGTGCCTGCCTGCTGTTGTGGTGATAGTGACGTGCATACCAGTTTCTGGGAGAAGAGCCAAGGCAGTCAGCTGACTTTACGGAAAAGCTCTGGAAGGTCATTGGGTGGTCACAAGGCTGCAGCTTGGGATGCTGATGCAGTCAGAATTCCATCTCAGAGGTCAGGCTGTCACCTTGATAGGACACATGGCACATGCGTTCCTTGAGCTGCTGGACTGTTCTGGGTCCAGTAGGTGTTCTGTAACTATTCAGAGGTAGATAGCAGGCCTTTCATATGTGTGAGCTGGACTAGAGTCCAGAAAGACATTCTGAATTATATAGACACTTTTGGAGGGTCATCTAAGTTTTAAGTTCCTGGGAGGCAGAAGCAGATTTCAATAAATAAATAAATAAATAAATAAATAAATAAATAAATAAATGAATAATAGCAACAGCTATAATAATGGCTGACATCTGTTGAATGCTTGTTTTTCTGAGCCATGAGTCTTTTAGAGACCTTCCCATGTGGATCCATTCAGCCCTCACAACTACCATAAACATCACATTTATCTCTAAAGATGAAGACACAGAGTCACAGATTAAGAAGCCATCCTCCAGACACATCACTTAGTAATTCTGGAGCAAAGTGTCAGGCCTAGGGCAGCCTGGTTCCAGAGGCCTTCCGTCCTTAGCCACAGATCACACGTGCATCTGAGTGTGAACTGAGCACATTTCACAGGCACACAGCACTCAGTAGCTCACAGGTCACAGTTACATGGGTTTCATGGAAGATGACAAAGTATATGCTAGAATAAAGTCCTAAGATGTACTTGCTTCTTCCTTTCTTTTTTTGAGACAGAGGCTCACTCGGTGGCCCAAACTGGCCTTGAACGTTGAATCTTCTTGCCTCAGCCTCACAAGTACTTGGAGTAGAGAGTCATGTGCCCCCATACCCAGCAAAGCATCGTTTTTATAGGAGACAAATGAAAAACCAAACCAAACCAAGCGCTGCAATCTTCTACTTTGATTTAGTGCTGGTTAACTTTTCACAGTCAAGTCCTATTTGTGATACTTCTACTTGTTTAGACAGATCTTAAGTCGAATGCAGACCCTGGTGCCGCAGAATAGATGAATTGTATGTGAATTATAGTATTTATCAGCAAGTAGCCGAAGAGCACAGCCTAAGTCTAGGCTGCCAGATTTGTAGTTTTGCTTGTATTCTTTATTGACTTAGATGTCCACCTTGCCTGAAATGTCTCTTGAATCAAATAAGAGGATTAGCTTGTGCTTCGGACCTCTCTTGACATCCTGCCATGTGCCAGTTTGGACTCTTTAGATTGGTGTACTTTTTATTTCTGACATGATTCCTACCCTTAAACCCTTATGCCATGCTGATTCTCACTTAGCAATGCCAACTTGTCCCTATAAAACTTCCAATACTTAGACACTTTGGGGTGATGGTCCTCTCGCTCCTTCAAACGTTGTATGAAACTAACCAGCCACACCCCCAGATTTAAAATCCACAAGAGCCAACCCGTACCTGTACCTACAGTCACTGTGTAGTAACACACTCGCCTGTTTTCAGCCATTCAGACCTTTGCTAAGCAGCATGACACGAAGATTGTTTGATGCAGGCATACAGAGAACGATCACCAAGGGCACTGGCCCACAGAATTTGTGGTATCTGCCTGCCCATGAACAATGGAGAGTCCAGCCATCATTTCTGGATTTCAGATAAAGGCCAAACAGAATGTTTAAGTTTGAAGGCCAATTAAAATTAGTCCAGATTTTCGTAGGGGTAAACATTCCTCTGTAAAAAACTTTTTTCTTTTATTAACATGCTGTAAATAAGGAAACTGATTTTCAGAAAAGTTAAATCAAATTCGTAAGTGGCAAATCCAGGATTCCTAAACAGAGCCGCTTGGCTCCTAAACCCACAATCTCAGTATTTGAATTAGGTAACCTCATTTCCAACTTCATATTCTCATGCTTGGTATATATATATTAGGTTCAATAAATGCTTGACAATAGCGTGAAATGATATCCAAGAATTTGTGTATTAGAGTTTGATTCTCTTTTAGAAATTGTGTTTATGCCATGATAAAATTATATGTGCTTCTTCTGCCCTGCCAGAGCCCCAGCACCTGTCTGGAAAGGTTCAAAAGCCAAACATGTTGCAAATATATAAGAATGAGAGGCACGGGACTCTGAGGGGCTTGGAGAAGGCAGAGCTGGGCATGCCGGGCATAGGGTGAGCGAGGAACAAGGTGGGAGGTGGGCTTAGAAGTTTCCACGTGGGGGAAGGTAAGACATAGGCAGGTGCTCCTTCAACACAGGACAAGGGTTTCCAAGTGACCCGTAATGACAAGCGCTTGTCACACCTTCTCTGCTTTGAACATGTCTGACTCAGATCTAAATGTCTTTTCCGTTTGCATAGGAACTTTCCAGGAGCCTTTCTTTATTGCTGTGATTTCGCCCCTGAAGCCGTGCAGCTTGTAAAGGTATGCCTTATGTAAAGAGAGGCGTGGGCTGAGGAGATGACCATCAGTGGAGTACTTGTCAGGCAAGCAAGAAGACCTGAGTTCAGACCCCTAGCACCCTTGTTAAAACGTTGCCATGGCAGTGGGAGCCTGTAATTCCAGCCAGGCAAAGTTCAATGAGAGACTCTGCCTCAAAACACAAGGTAGAGGGCAATTGAAAAGGATAGCTGGTATTGATCGCTGACCTACACACACACACACACACACACACACACACACACACACATGTCCACAAACACTCAAACACACATATGCATACACAAGCATGTATACACACATAAATTAAAAATAAAGAGAGAGCTGGGTGGTGGTGGCATACACCTTTAATCCTAGCACTTGGGAAGCAGAGGCAGGTGGATTTATGTGAGTTCCAGGATAGCCAGGGCTATATAGTGAGACCCTGTCTTAAAACAAAACAAAACAAACCCAAAAACTAAATAAATGAATAAATAAATAGAGGCTTTGAAAGCTATGATTTGAGAAGCCTGAAGAGATTGGCTTAGCAGTTAAGAACACTGGTTGTTCTCCCAAAGGACCTGGATTCAATCCCCAGCACCCATGTGGGGCTCACAACTGTCTCTTACTCCAGGTCTATGGGGTCTAACACTGGCTTCTCAACTCTGTGAGCATCAGGCAGGAACATGATGCATAAACATATACACTGGTGAAATACCCATACACATAGAACAAAAAAATAAATTTAGAAGGTCTAATTTGGGGGCTGGAGAGATGGCTCAGTGCTTAAGAGCACTTGCTGCTTTTCCAGAGGACCCAAGTTCAATCCCCAGCTCCTACCTGGTGGCTTACAGCCATCTGTAACTCCATTCTCAGAGGATCTCATATCCTGTTCGGCCTCTAAAGGCACCGGGCACAGACATTCATGCAGGCAAAACACTTATACACATAAAAATAAATTAAAACAATTTTTTTTAAAGATCTTGTTTTTTAAATGGTCTGTTTGCTTTTGAAGTGATTGATTCTTCTGAAATGTTTCTATATCAGGTGCATCTATGATGATATTTAGCTGAGTTTTTGCAATTTCTGGAAGTTATTTCAACTGATGTCTAAGTATATTACCTATACAGGATGTCTGCTTTTAACCTAAAACAATAGACATTGTTTGAACTTAAGAGAGTGTCACAGCTGGCTGGATGGCTCAGTGGTTAGGAGCACACACTGCTCCTGCAGAAGATCGAAGTTTGGTTCCCAGCACACTCTTGCATAGACTCACAACCACCTACACAACCAGCTCCTGGGATCCAACACCTTCTCACCTCATGCACAAACCCACATACATATAACACAATTGAAAATAACAATCTTTTTCAATTCAGACTGTACACATGTTCATGAATGAAGTCCGAAGGATACCAATAACATTAGTCAAGATTTTAACAACTACCTACCCCAAACGTAATGTTTTAGTCAAACTACAAGAAGTCATCATTCATGTCTGTTTCTAACACCTTACACACAATCTAGCACATAGTAGGCACTCATGAAATTGAATTTTTTGAAATAAAAAAATCTAAGAAACTGTAAGGAAAGCAGCCGGAACCTGGGTCCGAATCCTGTACGAATCCATGAATGCCGGTTAGCCATCCTTAGGATGAAGGGATGGTCGCAGCAAATGGAAAGTGGAGAGACATCCTGTTAATAGAGAGTGTGGGGATGGCTCCGTCAGTAAAGGGCGTGCCTTGCGAGCGTGAGGACCTGAACTCAGATCCTCAGAACCTGGATGGGAAAGCTGGGTATGGTGATGTGTGCTTGTGATCCCAGCCCTGGACTGGCAGAGGCAGATGGATCCCTGGAGGTCATGGCCAGCCACCCTAGCCTATTAGACAAGTCCCAGGCCAGGGAGAGACCCTGTCTCCAAACTAAGATGAACTGAACTTGAGGAAAGACAGCTGAGGTGGTTCTGTAACCTCTGTACACACGTGTCCACTTGCACATGCAAGTGTTCCTGTGCACACAAACACGTAACTACAAACAAACCAAAAATGGTGATGGCATACACCTTTAATTCTAGTACTTGGGAGGCAGAGGCAGGTGGATCTCTAGTTTGAGGTCAGCCTGGTCTACAGAGTGAGTTCCAGGACAGCCAGGGCTACACAGAGAAACCCTGTCTCGAAAAAGAGAAACAAGTTCACATTGAAAGTTAATTTTTGACAATAGTAATATTTGTTACAGATAGTTCCTAAAATAAAACTGCATATTAAAGAAGGCAAGTATACCAGTCATCACATTTCCCAGGATGACATGGTGGTTTGATATCTTTCCTTCCGCTGTTGATTCTGCAGACAAAATAGCCTTACTGAACTGCATCCCATTCAGGTGGACAAGAGAGTGAATTTTAGTAGTAGAGCTGTGTGGCCATCACTGTTACCTAATTTTGGATATGTAGCGGAAGATGTTTTGTGTTTTAAGGAGAAGGAAACGTGGAACACAGAGCAGTGGTACGCGTGAGGACCATCTTGGCGCTTCTCAAAGAACACGGGGCTGGCCTTGAGCAGCAGTCCCACAGACCAGAGCCTACCCCACTCCATTTCCAAACTGACGGGGACTGTGGGAAGTGTTTGCTGTCAAGTCCAAGTGCTTCCGGCTTAGTTTCTGGTTTCTTTTTGTTGGTTGGTTGGTTTTTGGTTTGGTTTGGTTTGGTTTGGTTTGGGAGGGGGGTTGTTGGTTTTTTGTTTTTCAAGACAGGGTTTCTCTGTGTAGCCCTGGCTGTCCTGGAACTCACTCTGTAGCCCAGGCTGGCCTTGAACTCACAGAGATCCACCTGGCTCTGCCTCCCAAGCGCTGGGATTAAAGGGGTGTGTGCCACCACCACCGCTGGCTTTGTTTTTGGTTTTTCGGACAGCTTGAAGTGCGGTAACAGAGAACTAGAAATGAAGTTTATTAAGTTCACAGAGGAAAGACGCTTGGGAGAAAAATGTTAATTTTTATTACATTTATTTATTTTGTGGGGAGGGAATAGACATGCCTGGGGGCTCGTGTGGAGATGAGAGGACCATCTGGGGGAGTCGGTTCTCTTCTTCCATGTGGGGCCCGAGATCAAGCACCTTTACCCGCCAGGCCGCCTCACTGATCCAAGAAAGGATTTTTTAAAATGGCCTTTATTTAAAAAAGGATATAAAATATAAGGAAAACAAGCCCCCTGGAGGTCTGCTAACTCCCACTCTGTATCCCTTCTCCGTGACAGTCACATGCGTCCTACACCGAGGCCCTCTGCTCTGCCTTTGTTCATGATGTGTGCGATGACGGCCTGGCCTACCCCTTTCCGGACGGGGTCCTGGACGCTATTCTCCTCGTCTTTGTGCTCTCCTCCATTCACCCTGGCAGGTAAACGAAGACGGAAGGGCACAGCTAATGTGTGGAGCTCCTCTAGCAGCCGGGGTTTTCAGAACTATCAAAGCAAAAGCGACACTCCCCGACTTGATTATCTAGTGAGCTCCGTTATGTTTAACATGCAACCTTTTAAGTGCGGCTTCTCCTCTCTCCACACTCTAAGAAAGGAACTGGTCAAATGCTTCATTAGCGAGCTTTCTGTCGCTGTCAGAGTGAAGTGAGCATATTCTGGAAGACACATACCTATTAAAAGTGACAGCACTTCAGGGAAATTACACATGCAGAACAGCCTAATAGACTCCCAGGAGGGCGATTGCACTAGGTGATCAGAAACAAACATCTTTGATTTAGACTCATATTAACTGTCTGGGGAGAGGTGGGCTGCAGTCTGCGTGGTTTCACGAAGGTCCAGTGAGGGGCTTGTGTTTTAAAGAAGCCTGCTGAGGAATCATGGCTATAGTGATTTGACAAAGTGGGTGTGCTTGGACCTGTAGGGGCTAAGGTGGATCGAGCACCATGATTGATTTGTGTGTGTGTGTGTGTGTGTGTGTGTGTGTGTGTGTGTGTGTGTGTGTTATTGGGAATTAACTTTAGGATCTTGCGCATGTCCAGCATGTGTTCTTCTGCGGAGTGTCCCTCACCTCTTAAGTATGACTTACGTTTTTATGCTTACATGATATTGGTTTTCATTTTTGATTGTTTTGAGAAAGAGTCTCACTGAATAGCCTATTCTGACCTTGAACTCTCTATCCAGCCCAGGCTGACCTCAAACTCCCAGTGACCCTCTTGCCTCAACTTCCCCACGCTGGGATGACAGGCATGCACCCCCATGCCCATAGGACTTGTGCTTTAATGAGGGTTCACAGCCCCCGACAAGAGGAACAGGGCTGCGTCGGATTCCTTTTGCTGATAGTGTAATCCCCTCCCACAGAAACGTGAGTCCTGCATGCAGGCACCTTTGCTGGCGTTTTAGATCCCATTCAAAGTTGAGCACTTTACTACTTAGTGAGGGAAAATTTGATTCCAGATTAATCAAAAAGAGAGTTATATTTACACCTGATGCGTAGATGAGGTGCCACTAAAGCCACTTTCCCTTCACCATTTCCACAGTGTATTTCTTTTCTGATAACATGTTCATCTGCTGGCACTACTGCAGAAGAGTCAGATGTCAGCTCTGGGCTTTGCTTCTGTATGTGAATAGTTAGAAAGATGATGTAGGAGATAAAGAGCAAGATTTCCTATTTGGTACTTAAAACAGGAAATGCATAGATTCTAAAGAAGACTGCAGAAAGACTATTTGAGATTGGTTCTGATCGTGTATTTTATTGTGATTTGAATTGAATATTAGTAAAAAGGTGAAACAGATATCTTAGGATGATTACTTTTATAATATTCACTCTGTTTATTATAAAATAAATTCAAATGTCTCATGTCAATACAACTTTTTTGCCTATATGGAAATGATCTAAATATGAGGTGAATGATCTGGGTGTGGTGGCGCACACCCGTGGTCCCAGCTACTTGGGTGGTTAAGACACAATGTCTCTGGAGCCCCAGGAGTTTGAGACCAACCTGGACAGCACAGTGAAACCCCACCTTGAGTCATTTTAACTATATAAAAGTGAGGTGATCCCGTAGAAGAGAGGCAATCAAGAGATAATTCAGCAGTGTCTTTAGGATCATTTAGGACTGTAACTGTGAATGTGCATCCAAGAAAATCCTAGAAAAGTAACTCACTGGCAGCAGAAGCAAGGAAATGGCAAGTAATTCAGCTAGATCCTGAGTCTGAGGATAGCAGTTTAAGTGGAAAGAATCATGAGAGGAGGCTACAGGAGGGAGTTAATTGTCTTTCTGGTCATTGAAAGAAAATGGAAGCTACACACTGTAAAACAACAGAGTGGAGAGTTGGCAGACTGGAGAGTTCTTGTTCTTTCTCTGTCTTAATCTCTTTTTTTTAAATCTCGAACCCAGGGCCTTGTGCTTGCTAGGCAAGTGCTCTACCACTGAGCTAAATCCCCAACCCCTTTTTTTTATTTTAATTTTTGTTTGTTTGTTTGTTTTCCCAAGACAGGGTTTCTCTGTATAGCCCTGGCTGTCCTGGATGCTCTGACCAGGCTGGCCTTGAACTCAAAGATCCACCTGCCCCTGCCTCCCAAGTGCTGGGATTAAATGCGTGTGTCACCACTTACCTGACTGCTTTTTTTTATAATTTGGCAGAAGCTGGATTTCACCCCACTATTCTACTAAATGTAATTTTTAATTTTTTTTATTTTATTTTTTTTAATTTTAAAAATTTTTTAAATTATGCATGTGAAAGAGAGAGAGAGAGAGAGAGAGAGAGAGAGAGAGAGAGAGAGAGAGAGTGTAGGGGGTGGGTGTCTGTCTTTCATACTTACATGGGTTCCAGGGCTCCAGCTCAAGCTGCCAGGCTTTTGTGGCAATGCTTTTACCTGCTGAGCTATCTTGGCAGACACGAATGTTGTTTTAAATGAAAGGAATTTATAAATTACCTGAGCTAACCTCATCTTTTCAAAATAAGAAAGCCTCGGCAACTTTAAGTGGCTTAGGTAGGCAGAGGCCGAGCTGGGTGTGGTGGCTTACGTATGTAACATTAGCACTCAGGAAGCTCAGACGGGAGGACTGACCCAAGTTCGAGACCAGTCTGGGCTACATAATGAGTGCCAGACCACCTTGGGCTACAGTGTAAGATCCTGTCTTAAAAGCCAAAAAACAAGCAAACAAAACAGAGACAGCAAAGACTTGCCCTGTAGTCTGCCATTTCTCCTCCCTCCCCCAGCAGGCAGTGGCCATAGCTCTGTGCCCTGACTGTCATTCCCCGTGGGCTCCGTGAGCCCTCTCCACTGGCGCTGTGGGCGGCCGGTGCCTGTCACTCACCATCAATAGAAGACCTGCCTCTTTCTGGCCCACAAAACAGAGACCGTGAACACAGAACCCAAAATACCACATCGATTTATTTTAAGAGTCCTATTTGATTGCACGATCCAGAAGCAGAATAAGGACTGAACAAGAGTGAAGCCAGACCTCCTGGTATGGAGCTGGAATTGAGATGTGACTACAGTCGAAACAGGCCAAGAATAAGGAGAAAGGAGCTTTGTCTTTGGAGGAAGTCGTATACACAAGGCCTGCACAGGCCACGGAGCCCATCGTGCCGTCCTGTTCGGTTGGGAGGGAAGCTTTGGTCAGAGCAGTAGAAACGCCATTGGAAGAATTCATCCTCAGAACCCTGTAAGAAAGAAAACTTTGCCCTCCAGATTAAAATCATGAAATTCTTTGGGCAATGAGGTGATTTTCTAGGACCATTGTTTGATGTCAGACAACTCATTGCTAACATCCACAGAGAATTAACAAGAAGGACATGTAGTGTATTGGGAAGTGATTCTGTTTCTGGGCTTGGAGAGGTAATTGTCTGTCCGAAGGAACTGCCGGGAGAAACAGGAAACAGCAAAGGAAAGGGGAAGGAGCAGGAGGGGGAAGAGGAGGAGGAGGGGGAGGAGAAGGAGGAAAATTGAGCACATGGATAGGATAGTGAAAGAAAAGAAGGATGACCCCTGCATCCTGAGGTGAAGTCGGGGGTTGAGGAGATGACTCCGCAGCTCAGGTGCCTGCTGTACACCGCTGGGACCCCAGTTCAGATTCCCAGAACCCAGGGGGAAATCCAGACAGACGTGGGTGCAGTCTACAATCCTGGGATCCAGGAGGCAGAGACAGGAGCCGGGAGCAAGGTGGCTAGTTAGGCTAGCTGAACCTGGGTTCCGTGAGAGACCCTGCACAATGTCAGCTGTGGGCTTACACACGTATGTGAGCATGTATGTGCCTACTCGTGAGTACTAGACATACACACACAAAAGGCAGGCAGGCAGGCTAGGAGAAGAACTAAGGTGGAGGAAAGATGACCCGTTTCGCTGTGTGAATTTGGGGTGGCTCTGGCATGTCTTATTCTACAGAAAATGGCACACCTTTACCTTTGTCTCCTACCATATTTAATGGAGGAAACATAAGTGGACAGGTGGGTGAGTTGTCGGTTTGGTTTGTGTGAGACAAGGTCTCACTACGTGGCTGAGGCTGGTCTGGAATCCACGATCCTCCTGCCTCAGGATCTGGGATTGCAGATTTGTGGTTTGCAGTCGAGCTTTCGAATTTGGTTCCTTCGGATACAAAATGCTTTTTTTTTTCCGTGTGGTTTTTGTTGTTGTTTTGTTTTTTGTTACATGTATGATTTCTTTGGCTTACTTTGTTTTCCAAGGATGCAAGCTGTTGTCCACCGACTCTCCAGGTTGCTGAAGCCTGGGGGAATGCTGTTATTTCGGGATCATGGACGATACGATAATGCTCAGCTTCGTTTTAAAAAAGGTAACAGGGCTGAAAGGGTGGCTCAGTGGTTAAGTGCTCTAAAGTAGATGGGAGTTTGGTTACAGCACCCACACTAGGAAGCTCACAACCGCCTGTAGCTCCAGCTCCAGGGGATCCCACGCCCTCTCTGGTGTCTGCCCACACACATGTGCATATACCGATACACTGACACATATATACGTAATTTAAAATAAAGATAGAATTTTTAAAAGGTGATAGTATATTGAGTTATAAGTTACTTTAATGTGTTTTGGGACTATAAAAATATTTCATGTCAAATTATTTTGATTTGTCTTGTTTTTGAAGGAACTATCAAGTTTTTCTTTTTTTATTTTTTAGGGCGTTGTTTATCTGAAAATTTTTATGTCCGAGGAGATGGTACCAGAGCCTATTTCTTTACAAAAGGTATGCTGATCTATTACCCAAGGTAAATAATGAGCTGTGAAAATTCTCCTCAAGTAATTATTTGCCAGGGAGACACTCAGACGCTGTGAGCACCAGGCCTCAGTGGTGATTCGGCCCGGATATCTTCATGCCCTGGTGCTCACGACACTTCCACATGAAAGCCTGCAAACAGCCTTTGCCTTTGCATGTCTCCCAGGTAGAACTGCTTCTAAAGAAACAGTCACTTGTTTCACTTTTATATTAGAGTAAAGGTTCCGGGTGTAATTTTGGAGATACCGTTAGCCTGGGTATGAAAAAAAAAATTGATAGTATGCCACAGCCACAGGAAAGAATTTTATTTTTATAAGTCTAAAGAAAATCAGTTCTCACTAGTCAATTTCTTGTCTTGAACAAGTGCTTCTGACAACACCAAGTGAATCCTGCATCCAAGGGCCTCCTCAAACTTCATAGAGCCTTTTAGAATATGTAGTCTTGCGTTGTAAAACAGAGGCCCGTGAAGGAGGCACATTTCAAACTATTGATCATCTACCCTGGTCCTGATGGCCCTGTCCTGTCGACCTGTTCCCACTCGCAAACGGGGGAGATAAGATTGCCGCACTTGGTTTTGTGGGTTTCCTTCACCTAGCTGTACAGTGCTTATTGGTGTAAACGAAACTCAGATGAACAGTCCTGCATGGCGCCCCATTGGTCCTTCCTCCCTCGCCCCGTCACATGCTGTGTATTTGACTGCCACCTTTGCCTCAAAGGGGAAGTCCACCGTATGTTCTGCGAGGCTGGATTACATGAGAAGCAAAATCTGGTTGATCATCGCTTGCAAGTGAACAGGAAAAAACAGGTGGTGATGCACCGAGTGTGGGTTCAAGGAAAATTCCAGAAACCACTGCACTGGACTCAAAGGGGCTGAAATGAGCATTTCCACTCCTTTCTGTGACTGAGCTACGTGTCACGGTAAGGTATGAAACCAGGGTGTGATGTTGTTCAAAGGCTGCTGTCCATAGACAGTGAGGAGAGCATCTGTGGCCCTCTGCTCTGTTGTCTGAGCTCTTGGGACAGTTTAAGTACACGGAGCGACTTGAAAGAATGTCCCAACCTCTGTTTTCAGAACTTGAAATGTATGTTTGTTTGGTTTGGTTTTGTCTAACCATGTTCCCTTGAATTTTATGACTTTGAATTAAATTACTGATATAAGGCATATAGTTTTGAGAAATGCAACCTGTCCGCTTTTTAGAGGTGGAATAGATAATCTTCTTTATTATTAGGTGTGGTGAAGCATTCCCAGACAGTCAAACCGCCCTCCATTGTCAATAAGTAGCAGAGGCGCAGTGTGTCTTATTTTTAGGGGAACTTACAAGCCCAGGATGAAGGTTTATTGTTTTTGTTTCATTCTATTATATTTTCTCCAGCCCCCCTTTTTATTCCCTCCCCATGCTAATGTCTGAAATACAATTTTAGTTTCTCTTCCTCTCCAAAAATGAGGCAGTGTGGCCCTCGTTAACTCACTCTCCGACTGTCCTTAGATGTGCAGGTCATTGCTGAGACAGCCCTGCTGTGGGGTTAGTTTTCATTGCCATCATGACACAGTCTGGACTCTCCTGGGAAGAGTCTCCAGAGTGTCAGTTGCCTGTGAGTTCGTCTTAACTGTGTCCATTGATGTGGGAAGACCTGCCTACTGTGGACAGTACCATTCCCTGGGTTTTGGATCCTGAACCGAGTAAAAGTGAACAAAGTGAGCTGAGCCCTGGCATACCTGTGTTCTTTCTTCTCTGCTCTTGACTGTGAATGTGACCAGCTACTTCATGTTCCTGACTTCCCTGCTGTAACCCGGTGGACTGTAATCTGGATTTGTGAGCTAAAATAAACCCATTCTCCCCTAAGTTGCTTTTGTTGGAATATTTTTTTTTATTTTATATGCATGGGTTTTGCCTGAATGTATGTCAGTATACCGTGTGCATGCCTAGTGCCCGCAGAGGCCATCAGTATCTCTGCCTGCTGAAGATGTCTGTTGTGGAATTTGTACACTGTGAAGATGTGTCATTCTGATTGGCTTAATAAAAATCTGAATGGCCAATAGCTACGCAGGATTTTCAGGCATATAGGAGGCTGGGAAGAGAAAAGGGGGAGTCACCAGCCAGAAGGAGAGGAAGCAGGATGAGGAGGACAGAGTAAAGGTAACTGAGCCACATAAAAGAATGTAGATTAAAAGATATGAGTTAATTTAAGTTATAGAACTAGTTAGGAACAAGCCTAAGCTAAGGCCAAGCTTTTGTAATTAACAATAAGTCTCTGTGTTATGATTTGAGAGCTGGCTGACAGGACAGAGAAAGACTTACTACAAATGGCATCCACCGTGGTATCACATATATCCACATAAGACCTGGGGAAGCTTTAAAAAAAAAAAAAAAGGTTCTAAACACACAAGAATGGAGCCAAGGCAGTGTCCTAGTCTTCTGTCTCTCATGCTGGCCATGGTACAGAGACTTGTCAGCATGCTTGAGCTGCCAGTGAGCCATGAGCTAAGCTGCACAGTGGTTTAAAATTGTGTTCATGCAGACAGAAAAGGTTACAGATACTCAGTAAAGCAGATTCAGACTGAAAAAAATCTCTAAACAGGTTACAGTGTGTTTAACAATGTGTGTAGGCTTAAGAAAAAGGATATAGACAGTCATAAAAATACATTAACTAAATAAATATAATAAAGTCTTTAAAGAGTAAAGTAATAAAAAATAAAGAATAAGCCACATAGAGATGGGAAATACACAGGGAGTCTGGATCCTGCATGTTATTGTGTTGTCTTTCAATTTTTTTTTCTGATTGCTGATAAACAAACTATAGCTGCAGAGAGACATTGGACTTGGAAACTGCTAAATTAAACCAACCTATATATTTTAAGAATGTCTTAACTTCGAAATGGAAATCTGACAATGTGTTGCATTGGAGTAGAGGTTATACTTTTGTTTCCAGTGGAAATGAAAAGCTGTGGATATCTTCCAGATTAACAGAGATCAGATTTGACTGGGGCAGACCTCCTGAGTATCTTGGCTACAGACATGGGAGAGGAAGCCAAAAAGACTACAGGACAGACAGGTGGTGTGTAAACTGATCCCTTGACATGGGAACAGCTCTGAGATGAGATGAGACATGATAAATCTTGTTGGCTACAGAGTCCTCATGACTTATTTTTTACATGCCATCCTTTCATATGGCATGGGTAGAGATTTATATTACAATTTGATTATACAGTCCAAATGGACTTAGGAAGTTGACAGATGCCTTTTACTTACTTGCTCAAACATAAAACAAAAAGTCATCTTTAACTGACTTATACACATTGCACATTCCATTCTTGTGTTAATGCAGATATGTATGTTACCTTTGAAAGTTTATGTGTTTTCAGAACAAGGGAACCAGATACCAATGAAAACAGATGGCCCAGGTGATTCAGCCTCTCAGAGTGCCTCTGTTGCAGTTTCCGCAGAGTTCTGCATCTAGAATAGCTTCAAGGCTACTGGCCGAGATGGTCCAGCCTCACAGAATACTCCAGTCTAAACTTCAGATAAGCCCTGCACTTTACCATTGCACAGAGGCTGGACAACAAATAATACATCTAGCTCTCCCAGGACTTGACCAATATCCCAATTTCCCCAAGGCCTCCTAAACATGCCAGTGCTCCCAGACAATAGGAAGCAGTCTAGAGAACATAACACCCACATTCCCAAGAGGTGGGGTGGATGGCTTTTGGTCATTCAATTGGTTATAGATGTTTGTCATCTAGGAGGGTTGGTTATAAGTTGTTATTGGTCTTGGTCAGGAAAAAAAGCTAAACAAAGAAGTTAGATTCAAGAATATCTTTCTGAAGGAAAAAAGGGAGGTATAGTATAGAAATGATGAGATAAAGGGGTAGACTGTTGAATCTACTTTTAAACAACTACTAGTCTCAACTATTTTCCATTGGTGTGGATTTATGTATATTAATACAAATTAATGTTATTTTTGTTATAATGTATATATGTGTGTGTGTTTCTATTCTTATTTAAGGTATTGTACCTATGCAGCTCATTTTAAAAGGTTATGTAAAGTTTTTTAGTCTTTGAAAACTATTTAGGATAATAAATAGAGGTTAATTGCTAGTCTTCTGTAACTATAAAACAGTCATGTTAGGTCTGTTTTCAAGATCGTACAGGAATATATTTTATATAAATAGGTGATCTTCAAACACTTCAAAGACCTGCAAAAATATGACATTTAAAATGCTTTGTTAACATAGGGCTTTTAATGACAGTGAGACACGTCTGCTCCTAGCAGCACCAATTTACTTCAAAAAAAAAAGGATGATAGGCATCAAAGAACCTCCATAAGGATTTGGCTTTCTTTATAGCAAAAGTTAGCCATTTGGGCAAGAAACTGCCCCTGTCTCAACTGCTGACAGTATGCTGTCCAAACTGGACCAGCAGGACACAAAGAAAAGTGACTGCCAAACTTTGCCAAGACAGGGTAGAATGTCTTTCAAAAGTTCCCGCTTCACAGAAAAGTCTGTCAGATATTCTAGGCCTATAGGCTGAAGATGGATGCCTCAATGTTACAGAGGAACCTTGGGTGACTGTCCAGGCAGCCAGCTGTCTCTGTCATCTCTTTTAGTTTTGGAAGTTGCTTGCTTTCACTTCATATTTACTCAGATAATATTATATTCTGAGGTCTTTGATGGAGTTGAAGACTAGATAGTCATAGTTATAGTTTTTCTTAGTTATGATAGAAGATTAATTAGGTACAGAACTTTGAACTCACCAAGGTAAGATAAATAATAAAGTATTTTCTCCAAAATTGCCAAATACAAATGGATGAAATTTTGTGAATGTAATTCTTACCTGATAATTGTTATTATATATAGCTTTACTGTGTTAGAGTTAAACCCTTTCCTTTTTATTTAGACAAAAAAAAGGGGGAAATGGTGTGGAATAATCTTTTTGTACACTGTGAAGATGTGTCACTCTGGTTGGTTTAATAAAAAGCCGAACAGCCAATAGCTAGGCAGGATTTTCAGACATACAGAACGCTGGAAGAAGAACAGCAGGGTCACCAGCCAGACAGAGAGGAAGCAGGATGGGGAGAGTACAGAGTAAAGGTAACCAAGCCATATAAAAGAACATAGATTAAAAGGCATGGGTTAGCTGGACGGTGGTGGCACACGCCTTTAATCCCAGTACTCGGGAGGCAGAGTCAGGCGGATCTCTGTGAGTTTGAGGCCAGCCTGGTCTACAGAGCAAGATCCAGGACAGGCACCAAAACTACACAGAGAAACCCTGTCTCGAAAAACCAAAAAAAAAAAAAAAAAAAAAAAAAAAAAAAAAAAATTGGCATGAGTTAATTTAAGTTATAGAACTAGTTAGGAATAAGCCTAAACTAAGGCCAAGCTTTCATAATTTACTTTTCATAAATTTACTTTCATAATAGTAAGTGTGATTTGGGAGCTGCCTGGTAGGACAGAGAAAGACTCACTACAGGCACTGGATCCTTTGTACCTAGAGTTAGAGGTGGCTGTGAGACTGTTGTATGACAGACTCTTCTGGGCAGAGGCAACACACACTTGTCTACTCACCCCAGATAAGGAGCCTGTGACAGAACAAAGTACGGATACTAACTACCGAAGTCCAACTTAGTGAACCTATGAGTTTTATTGGGGTCACTTACAGGAATCTGGGTGAGAGGTTGCTTACAGGAGTAAAAATGACTGAAGGACAGCTGTTCACCAAAGCCCACCCAGCATGGGCAGCAGCCCCAGCGCTGGACCTGACGCACACTGCACAGTCTGCAGGCTGCTGAGATTGGAGAGGCCTCACTCTCTTCTAGGCAGCTCCCGGTCTTTGCTTCTTTGCACCTTGGCTCCTCTTTACTATTTACTTTTGGGAGGGAGGGGCCTAGTGAATCTACTCAGTTTTCGGGACTTCCTGGAGCTATCTTGAGTTATCTACTTTATGTCTTAACTCTGAGATATGAATGTTTCAATCTGGAAAGAAACTACTACAGGACAGAGCTGTCATATGGCCATTAGGAATCTTCTGGAAGAGCAGCCAGTGATTTTAAACCCTGAGCCATCTCTCCAGGCCCACGGTCAGGGTATTTTTATCACAGAAACTAAGGTATACATTCAAGAAAATTCTTCTAACAATTAGAAATGTATTTGTTCCCTTGCTTCAGAAAGAAGTATGTTGGCTTGCTATTTGCCCTTTGTAAAACAGAGTTCCTAAAACAAGTCCCTCATTATGCAGTGTTTACTGAATGTTTCCATTATGTATTATCAAACTTTGGAGCCACAACTTGTACCACAACTCAGATCTGGTTACCCATCTTCAAGAAGCCAATTAAAAGAATCAAAGTAAAGTAGAAAGCAGAAAAAGGAAACTTATTCAATGTGGACACATTGGGAAGAGGGTCAGAGGGATCCAGGGGACCTCTCTAAGTCCAGTCTTTGGGGTTCTGAAGTGAGATCAAAGTTTAAATAGAGTGCTGAGGATGTGCTATCAAAGTGGTGCTATCCAAGGGCTGGTCTCTGTAAACTCAGATCCAGACAATGAGCAGATGAGGGACTTACCCAGAGGAGATGCACAGTTCTGAAAGCAGTGGTCTGGAAAAAATCCAGGTCCAAAAGTTTTTCTTATTTGTTTGCTTGTTTGAAACAATTTGACTTGTGGCCCAGACTAGCCTCAACACAGGCCATGATCCTGCTGCCCTGGCCTCCAGGGTGCTCAGATTTCCAGGTGTGAGACTTTTGAAATCCCTTAGAATTTGGTTTCCTAGAAGAATGTGATGAGTCCATTTGGGATTGTAGGTTTGTAACCCAACAGAAATGAAGATATTCCAAAGATGCACTTGTGTCTTTCAATCTGACTATCAGACCATTGAAACAGTGGACCCTGAAGAAGTGGAACTCACCCCAGGATCTCATGCTGACCTGAAGGAAAGGGCATCTATACAGGAAGTTTTCCTGTGTCCCACAGCCGCTTGGTCCCAAGGAAACACACAGAAGCTTATATTAACTACAAAATGTTTGGTCTGTGGCCTCAGGCTTATTGCTACTTAATCCAGCCCATTTCTGTTAATCTGTGTTCTGCCACATGGCTTCGTGGCGTTACCTTACCTGTGTTCTATTACATCTTGCTCTCCCGGCAGTGCTCAGCTTCTCCTCTGACTCTGTATCTCTGCTTGGATTTCCCACCTGCCTCTAAGCTGCCTTGCCATAGACCAAAGCAGCTTATTTTATTAACCAATGGTAGCAACACATATTCACAGCATAAAGAAAGACCATCCCACAGCAGGCATCAGCCACAGGGGGGGACTTACCTGCCAGAAGGAGATTCCACATAGTTCTAACAACAGCACCCTACAGGACAAGACTGAAGTCCAGACAAGGGTGTATCAGTGGTGTGCAGGCTCACACCTTGATGAGACTGCTTAGATGTGCCTGTCCTAGGGTCTGTATTTAAACTTCAATCTCATTTTGGAAGATTTAGACCAACATGGGGTTTCTTAGCGTCTCTGCCCCTCTTCTGCTGTGACTACATCGAGTAAATCTTTTTCCAGTTTCCTCCTTAGTTTGGCTTTTTTTTTTTTTTGATTGTTTGTTTTGTTTTGTTTTGTTTTGTTTGAGACAGGGTTATACTCTGTAACCCTCCTCTATAGACCAGACTGGCCTCAAACTCAGAGATCCGCCTGCCTCTGCCTCCCTAGAGACAGAATTAAAGGCATGCGCCGCCGCCACCGCCGCCCAGTAAGTTTGGCTCTTTTAATTGACTTATTGAGGACGGATGACCAGACCTAACTTGGAGCACAGACTGTAACCCCAAGTTGGATAACAGGTTGACCTCATAGCAGACTGTGGCAGAAGAGCTTAATTGATGGTATCCCCAGAACGCGTGGAGTCAGGCCAAGTGCCTCAAGGAACAGGCTTGAGCACAGACGCTCAGTCATCATCATCATCCCACACAGTGCAGGTGGCAGGGTCACCCTTCTAAGGAGAGATAGCTGGGGGTAGGGGGGGAGTGGGGGGAAATGAAGGAGCTGGGCCTCAGCTCATCTTTGACTCTGTTCTCAAGAGTGTTTGAATGAGATCAGCCTGCCTAGGACACGAGCTGGAGCAAGGCAGCTTGTGAACAGACCAGCACTGTGAGGATGAGGCATCCAGTCTCCAGACAGGAGCCATCCAAGCTGGTTCCTTCCGGCCATGGTGTTCTACAAGCATGTTTAGAGAGATTTGTTGAAGACTTGTCTATGGCACGAAAAATGGGTGAGGCCAATGATCAGTGGTGAGGAAAGCCTCAGGCTGATTTTGGAATACATTTGCCTTTGGTGGCAAGTTCTCAAAAGTACGGCTATCAAGGTTTCTGTTGAAATGGGCACACATCAGTAAATGGAAGAGTCAGAATTTGCCCAAGACTCTTAACTCACTTGTATTTCATAATTAAAGTCTACATTTAAAAGCCAAAACAGTCATGAAAGTATTATATACAACAGGGCAGTTTAGATAAGTTAATGTTGCTATGGGAACCCCAACAGATCTTCTCATGTCTCCATTTAAAAACCATGGCCCAAGGTGGTTTTTAAAAACAACAGAAGGTAAAATTATTCGCACATTCTCACACATGTAAATTGTACTGTCTCTCTCAGTTCTAAATAGCAGATTCAAGCCAGCCTCTTGACTGGCACAGTAAAATTCAGCTTCATATCTTTCTATAATGTATTACAGCATGTGAGTTAACCTTTAAAAGCTTCAAAAATACATCAACCAAATTTGGACTCTGAGACACAAACTGGGCTTTCTTGGGCTCTCTCCAGCATAGATCTCCTCATCTTTGAACATCGCCACAGCGGCCCCACCCCCCACCATCTTCTGTGTTCTGATCGGTCCTTTTTCCACTCAGCCTACCTGCGTGAGCATCCTTCCTCAGGTTTGCTGCCAGACAGAAATGCAGATAGAAGCAGAGACAGCCAAGAGAAGGGGGCTGTGGGGAGTTTTGCCTGTAGACACCGAGAAATCATGAGGTGTCACAAATGTATCTGTTTGAGTATTAGCTTAAAATAGCTGATAACTGCGTGGAATTCTAATTCCCCTCACATTCATAAAGCTAGGACCGTGGTTAACAGAGGCTGATATTTAAAAATCCATTTCTGAGAGAGCCGCATTTCAGAGAGTCCATTTTCCCTCTAACAGAAAAAGGTGTATTCCTTCGTCTTCTTACACGAGGGAAACAATGAAATAGATTAAAAGAGCACGCTCTGTTTTCTCCAATTCTGAAAGTCACTTTGGAACACTGTCCACCTGGGAACACTCTCCCAGGAGGATCCACTTGGGAAGGTGGAGAGGAAGTCGATTTGGGGTTTCCGATGTTATAAGTGTCCTATCGAAATCCTCCTCAGTTGCCATTGACTTCTGCTAACCACTTGTTTGGGTTCCAAACTGTGCACACATCCTGGTTCCTACCATGAAGTGCTTGTAAATCATTGCTGCACTCTAGTTGCTAGGTGAAAATCACCCATATGCAAATAACTGCTTTCCTGGGGACAAACCCCACAGTCATCTGAGCCATCCCGATGGTTTCCTTCTCTCCCAGAACTGCTTCCCTCCATGTCTATGGTTTTCCAGCTCATGGGGACCTGAATATATCAGCTTCGTTAGCTAATTGATTCTGATGTTTATTATGCTCCTCACAAGGGCAGATGACTTCACATTTGCATCGCTAATAGACCTCTTTCAAAGCCTCTCCTCCTCCTGCCCGCCTGCCCATTAGTCATCAGGAGACTACATGTTGGCGGGGTACTTTCCCCCTTGTGGAAAGCATACTGTAAATTCCAGAGCACTGAATGTGTGAGGTATTGTTATTAATAACATCGCTTACAGTCTACAAGGTAGCGTGTGCAGCATTCAACAGATACCTTTTCGGTGGTTTTTGAGACACTGTGAGAGAAAGACAGTACAATGCTATGGAAAAGTGTCTCCTAGAAAAGCATGGGTTCCAGGTCCCATTGAACCACTTCGCTTCTCTCCATTCAGCTCTGAGTGCGGATTGTGTATACAGCAGGTGCTTATTTGGTTCCCAAGAGCCTACGAATTAGCTGTTGTCAGGGCCATTTAGCAGATGAGACTGGGGCTCTGAAATGCTAGGTGACTGACTTGCCCAGGATATGAGAGGTGTTGACTGGCAGAGTCAGAATGTAGACCTGGAATGGCCTGACTCCGAAAACCTCGTTTGTGGGCTCGAGGGCGCTGGGAAAGATGCCGGAGAAGAGGCTTCTGAATCCGCTGCAGGGCTCGTGGGAGTTGGGCTCAGAGGACCTTCCAGGTCCCTGCTCTTTGGAGATCCGGTCGTTCTGTGAAATAAGTAGGTCGCACTTGTCCGCAGTTATAAAATGGAAAGGAAGGAAGGGAAAGGACCGTGAGGAATGGCAAAGGAAAAGGGCCTCCTCAATCGGCTCTCTTCAGCTCTCTGAGTCCGCTCAGCTCGGCCCCACCCCCTCCCCACCCCCCACCCCCCTCACTCCCACCCCACCCCCACCCCACCCCGCAGGCTCGGCTAGGCCTTGCACTTGGCAAGCCTCCTTGCAGAGAGCACACCACTTGCATACTCCTCAGTTTAAAGTTAAAAGGAACAAAAATAAAATAAAATATTCCATGCTTCAAGGAAGGGGAAAGCCCTTAAAACATCTTCAGAGGGATTGGGCTGTTCTGTAACCTAAAAATCTGTAAAATCAGGAGGTGCCAGTAATAAAACATGCCTGAAACATCTTTATTGAAAACATTGTATGTACATGAATGCCACATTAATGCCAATTCAAACACGAAATGTGGATCCTTTCTTGGAATATGGTCTGGGATTTGAAAGGCACAAAGGTACCCTGCAAGCTGGCTTCGGTATGGTTACAGATATAAATAGAAGTGAAATAACACTTGCATCTTCATTTTTAATGAATCCATAGTGTGGCCTCAGAGCTATAGAGGAGAGTGGATGCCAAAATCTGCCTTTCATTAACATATGCCTTAAATGACAGGGAAGAGGTGTTGGAGACAAAATTACTTTTCCTATGAGTATGAATCAGCAACATGCGGCAACAAGCAAGTAATAATAGCTCTGCAGGTGAGAGCCTGCAGAGGGCAAGAAAAATAGCACCAGCCGGAAAAGGCGGAAGGGCACCTGCAAAGGAGGATGGATTCGGGAGGCCACAGAGCACAGCTCCCCGCACACCACGTCAGAGGGCTTGAGCACAGTGACCGGGACTCTGGCACAGCAGATTGGCATGAGATGGATGGAACACGTTAAAACCTCCAGATGGCCAAAGACAGCCGACCCTCAGCTGCCGCCGCCGGAGCTGTCGGAGGCAGGCGACGGGAGCCACGACTTGGCCAAGAGCTTAAAACAACAGCCTCTGATTCCCCGTTGCCTGCGGTTTCACAACCACTTAACCTCCAGCAAGGAACAGCCAGGCCAGCGGTTCTCAACCTGTGAGTCGCGACCCCTGGGGAGGACGGACGACCTTTTTCACAGCGATCACCTAAGACCATCAGAAACACAGCTCTTTACATTATGATTCATAACAGTGACAAAATGACAGTTATGAAGTAGCAACAAAAATAATGTTATGGTTGGGGGTCAGCACAACGTGAGGAACTGGATTAAAGGGCTGCAGGGTAGGGAAGGTTGAGATTCACTCAGTTAGAGGCACGTGAGCATTGTATAAAGAGGTGGGGAATCCATACCGGACTGGAAGCAGTCGCCAGGTCCCTGAGCTTGGTATCTCAGTGTTCTGTGTCTTAACTTTGATTTTCTCTAGTAGGCAGCCACTAAGTAGAGCAAGGATGGGGGATGGGGGAGACCACAATGCTTTGCTCTCAGATGTTACAAGAAAATGAGCTTTTTTTTTTTCTTTCTTTTTTTGGTTTTTCAAGACAGGGTTTCTCTGTGTAGTTTTGGTTGCCTGTCCTGGGTCTCGCACTGTAGTCCAGGTTGGCCTCGAACTCACAGAGATCCGCCTGGCTCTGCCTCCCGAGCTTTTGACGCCCCCTAACAAGCCCCAATCTCATTTCTTCTTTGTGGGCTGATGTGACTGGCACCAGGAGAAATGTGAATTGTGTCATCCTTATAAAAATTTCCCACCGCTACCGGGCGGTGGTGGCGCACGCCTTTAATCCCAGCACTCAGGAGGCAGAGCCAGATGGGTCGAGTTCCAGGATAGCCAGGGCTGCATCCGGAACCCTGTCTTGAAAAAAAAAAAAACTTTTTTTTTTTTTTCGGCAATGTTCTCAACCTTTTGTTCCTTTTGGAGACACTTCCTTGTTCATTGCAAAGAGAAAAAGAAGAAGAAATTAATTTTTCCTCAGTTAATCTTTATATATCAAGTATGGTTGTTTAAAAAACCACAGTGAGAGGGTGTACTCACCCACACTCCAGGCTTTTAAGGCTTTCTCCCTGGGGAAATCTGCTAAACTGTGACTTCCTAAGATTAATGCTGTTGAGTTGATTGTATTAGTGGGTTTTAATTTTTTTTTTTTTTAATGTTCTGTACTTAGCACAAGCAACACCATGCAACCTGCTGCCTCATTTCTCTTGATTTCTGCCTCCTTGGAGTAATGTGTCTCCCTCCTGAGGCCCTTTCTGCCTGACAGAATGGTCCCTCTCCATCCCTTGTGAGCTGTGGGCAGCTCCTGCAGGTGAGCCAGAGCGCAGCCTCCCTGGGCAGCACCGGCACTCAGTACTGAAAATTACCTGAGAGAAAATGGCTGAAATTGCCAGCATAGCACACAGCACTGAGGCAAGAGAAACATTTCTGCCTCCAAGAATAATTGCTTTCCTCGTTTCTCCTAGTTCTTCTCTCACCGTCCTCATTTATTTTAATACATACAATCCACTTTGAATTTCTAAAAGATAGGTGGTTTTTTTTTTTTTTTCTTTTTCTTCCTTTCTTAGTCGAAATGAAAAGTAAGATTCGGAAATCCGGAAAGGTGTGTGTCTCCTCGTCCTCACCTGGGTGTGTCCTTAATCACCCACTCTCCTCATCTGCAGCTCTCTTTCCTAATAGAATGCTCGGGCTCTAGAGATTAAGAGACAAAGCTTCATTAGAAGCGGCTTGTTTTCCTCCAGTTCTGGTCCGCCTTCCCATCCTAACTCACCCTCCAGGTGCTGCTCACCCTGCCCAACAGAGCAAGGAAATGCTTCGAGATCTTCTCTTTCAGAGGGAGAAGACCAGCCACGGAGACAGACTTTCATTCCAGCTGCTGCTCATTCCTCGCTGGCCTTTCCAGTGGTTCATCGGGGACCTGTTTGCCACCTCCGGTGCCAGGAGCCGGCGCCCAGCAGCCCTGTGCCCAAGTGAGAATTAGGTTCTGTGCATCCCCTGGGTAAACAAGCTAGCCTCCCCTCATTGTTTTGTGGGGGTTTTGTTTTGTTTTTCTCCCTCTCTTCCAAGTTTAGATGTATAGTCATTTAGTTTTGACTTTAAAAAAAGTATACATTTGTATTTCTAATTGACACAGAGTAACTGAACATATTATTGATATCTACTTGGGCAGTGGATTTCGGCACACCAGGCATGTGCTCTGTCTATGCTGCTCCTGCCCTGGCTTCAGCTCCTTAGAACACATTTGGTAGAGCTGTTTGTCCGCCAGGGGGTGAGAAGCTGGTCATAAGCACAAAGGAGGGTCCCGAGAACAATGCAGGACCTCTTCACAGTCTTCTGGCCTGACACCATGCAGGGCTCACCCCTGCTCCAGCTCCTGCCCGTGGCCTGGCCTGGGGTGGGGATTGGAACACCAAAGATCTATGACTGGGGTGGCCTCGTGGTCCAAGTCCCTGAGGTCATGAAACCTAGTTGATTGTGTGACTGAACATTTTCTTCCTTCATGTAAGTTTTTAAAACCATCTGTACTTCCTTTGCTGTGGCCCACTTATATTGCGTTTTATTCCAGTCATACGATATTCTGTGATTGTGTTTACGTGTGAAGAGGAAGTACTCCGGGCAGGGGTGGCCCGTAGTGGTTAAGAACACTTGTCCTTGCAGATGACCCAGGTTGGATTCCCAGCACCCACTTGGTGGCTCACAAGCATCAGTAACTCCAGTTTCAGGGGATCTGACCCCCTCTGGCCCCCTTGTGCACATTGGCGCTCAGACAAAAACGCAAGCGAAACGCTCACATAAAATAAATAAATAAATCTAAAAGGAGTAAAAATAATTAGAAAGAAAGGAAAAAAAGAAAGAAAGGTAGGAAGGAAAGGAAGGAAGGAAGGAAGGAAGGAAGGAAGGAAGGGAAAGAAAGAAGAAAGGAAGGAAGGAAGGAAGAAAGAGAGAGAGAAAGAGAGAAAGAAAGAAAGAAAGAAAGAAAGAAAGAAAGAAAAAAAGAAAGAAAGAAAGAAAGAAGGAAGGTTGGTTGGTTTAGCCTACTTGAGGAGTTGTATTAGCAGTTACTGTGTTGGTAACTTTCCAAAGAGAGGTGCTGAAGCCTATAGTCACGGATCAACACTTAGGCTCTTTTTACATTACATGTTTGGGATGGGAAAGTTGAGTGATGGGTGGGATGGAAGTAGAAAACTGAGCAGCAAATCAGAGGGCTCAACTCTGTCGATGGTGGGCAGTGTCTTTCTTAAGGATTTGATCTACAGTATATAGTATATGGCAAGTAAGTATCATATTCAGGGAGGTTGAGCCAAAGGCAGAGATCAGCTAAATGTTGCTCCAGGGAAATGCAAGGTCAGGGAAGACTGATTGTAGCAAGAGTGTCTCCTAACTGAGTTCCCGGATCTGAACTTTGTCCTTAAACGCCCCTGCCTGAGCTTGAAAAAGACCAAAAGAAATGTAACCGAGCCAGAGTTAGGAAGCATGCAGGGGCGTAAGGTTTCTTCTGTTTCCTGGATTTTATGAGTCTACAGAAATGGTGAGTAGGGTATTTTGATCTTGGTAATGTATAGGATAGAGGCTTCCCTTTATCTGATGCTTACCATCCCAGAGTTCTTAGGCTTGTGGTTGGTTTGTTTTCCGCCATGACATGTCAAAGTCATGAGTCATTGATTCCTGAATTTAGGAAGACATAGATCAGATATATTCAGAGGAATGGGAAGAAGTCGTTGGCCAAACCAGAAAATCCTCAGGCCCAGTGAAGGAGAAAAGCCAGATTGCTATTTCCTTGGAAACGGGTTAGGAATCAGAGAGAATAAAATGGCCAAGTGACTTAAAATCTTCTATCCCTCTGTAAGGAAGTCAATGGAGGGTAAGTGAGTGAATAGCCCAGGATAACCCATAGTCAAGACCACGTGGTGGAGTCCCCATCGTCTGGTGAGTCTTCAGAGAGGAGCGGAAATTAGCGTCTGTGTTTCCTGCCTGCTTTTCGCATCACAGAGACCTACTAAGACTCAGTGAAGAGAGTAAGGCTCACGTTCTGATTGTGCTGGTCAGTTTCTGTCAGCTTGACGCAAGTCAAAGAACGAACCCCAGCTGCAGAATCGCCTCCATCAGATTGGCCTGTGGTGTGTCTGTAGGGCATTTTCTTGATTAATGATTGATGAGGAAAGATCAAGACCACTGTGGGTGGTGCCACCCCTGGGCTGGTGGTCCTGGCTTGGCTAAGAAAGCAGGCTGAGCAAGCCTGTCAGCAGCTTCCTCCCTCTGCTTCAGCTCCTGCCTCCAGGGTCCCACCTGAACTCCTGCCCCGACTTCCCTCAGGGATGGAGTGTGATGGCGAAACGTAAGCCAAAACCCTTTTCTCCTCCAAGTTGGTTTGGTCAGTGTTTTCCCACAGCGACAGAAAGCGAGCTAGAACATCAGAGCTATTGCTAATAATTACGTAGGATACGTGGAAACAGTTGCTAATACTTCCTAACACTCAACCGCAGAATCGGGACCCCTGGCCAGCCAGTCACAGGACTGGACTCAAGTGAAGCCAATTACAGAGCACACTGTTTCATGAGAAAGAGAGGGTGAGACTCAAGTCCCATGTTCTCACGTTAGACGAGGCGTCCCTCCTCCCCTCGGAGTGAAGAGGACAGGACCCCAGCCTTCAGTCTCCCTCCCCATGCAAACCCACACACACTGAGGAGTTCAGAATGCTCTCGCTCTGCCTTTCCCTGCCCTTCCCTTCTCTCTCCCCTCCTCCTCCTCTCCCTCTCCCCCTTTCCTTCTCCTCCACCCCATCCCCCCCCCTTCCTCCTTCTTACTTTTGCTGAGGAGTCTGCTCAGGGAGATGCACCATCATACTCTTCAGCGTTGACTTCTAAGCTGAAGTCACCACTCGGCTGCCACCCTGTGTCTTAGAGATGGGAGGACTCTGCGGGCTGTTAGGATACAGAACTGCAAACAAAATGGGCACCCAAGTTGTAACCAGGGGCGCATTCAGGGAACCCTGCTGCCCGAAAACCTTTGCTGAGATGTCAGGTGAAAGGCCGAGGGCTCCAGCAGGCAGCGCTGCCTTGCCTGTCAGCTCTGTACAAATGGCCGGCTCTAGACCAGGGTCCAAATTATCTGAGCTAAGAGACCAGTCTGGGGCAGGAGGATCACGAGTTCAAGACCTGCCTATCTCAAAACAACAGTGTGTGTATGTATGTGTGTATATGCATGTACATATATGTGTGTTTTGTGTGTGTGTGTGTGTGTGTGTGTGTGTGTGTGTGTGTGTGTGTGTTTCACTAGATGATATTTTAAATGCTGGTTAGAGCCAAACTTGTAGAACGGGGAGGAAAGCTAGAGACAGATACAAGATTATTATTAATGCTTTGTTTATCAGAGTCATGATTAGAGACTGGAGAAAATGTGCTTATTTACCCTAAAAGGAAAGCATGCTGGGGAAAGGGCCGACTCTGAGGTAGAAAGAAGAAAAAAGAGTTCTCAGAAGAAGCGTGGGGCCCCGGGAGGTAGAAATCCTGGCTTTGCTGCCGCTGTGTGTGACCTTAAGCAAGACACATAGTATCTCCAGACCAATGAAGACACTGCCTGCCTGCACACTAGGGTAAGGACTAAACACGATCCAGGA
Organism: Peromyscus leucopus; assembly: GCF_004664715.2. Lineage (NCBI taxonomy): Eukaryota > Metazoa > Chordata > Mammalia > Rodentia > Cricetidae > Peromyscus > Peromyscus leucopus. Next base: position 47,777,043 of record NC_051066.1, on the reverse strand, counting down.
GGTGACCAGTTCTTAAAAACTGCTCATATAAGGGCTTACATGACTGAATAGCGTTTTTTTGTTTGTTTGTTTGTTTGTTTGTTTTTTGTTTTTTGTTTTTTTTTATGGAGAATGGTGTGATGGTTAATTCTAGGTTTTAACTCGACTAGACTAAGGAATATTTAGATAACTGGCAAATCCTTGTCTCTCAGCGTAGGGGTGAGGGTGTTTCTGAAGGAGGTTGGTGCATGACTCAGTGGACTGAACAGGGAAGATTGGTCCTCAGTGTTGGAAGGCTCCATCAGCTGGGGGCCCAGACAGAATTAAACAGGCAGAGGAAAGGCCAGCTCCTTCTTCTAGAGAGAACTCTTCCGTCAGAATTCTAGGATGTCTAGACTGGGACTCTGGGACTTGTGTCTGCAGCTCCTCAATTCTCAGGCCATCAACCTTGGGCCGAAAGTTCCATCATCCACTCCCCTGGGGCTCCACCTTGCAGGCTGCTTGCTGTGGGAGTGTTCTGCCTTCATAATCACGTGAGCCAACTCCTCTGATGTATCCTGAATCCCTTCATGGTGTGTGCTACTATTTGGGGTGTGTGTGTGTGTGTGTGTGTGTGTGTGTGTGTGTGTGTGTGTGACATTGGTTCCGCCTCTGGTGAAGCATGACTAATACAGATGGTGATTAAGATTTTTGTCTACTTTGAGAAGAGAAATGAAGTCTTACAGTATAAATTAGGGCTGAAGATGTGAGAATGTAGTTCAGTGATGCAGTACTTGTATACTGCACTTGAGGCCCTGGGTTTGATTCCAAGAACTAGAATAACAGTAATAATAATAATAATAATTTTAAATTATTATTAATTTAAAATTAAAGCATTGATTATTTATAATTAAAAATTATCATGTTAATAATTATATTATTAGTAACTAATAGTCTGATTATAATTATTAATTGTTTTAAATATTAAAATTATTTAAATAATAAATTATTGTTGTTATTATTTTATTAATCCCAAGAAACCCTCTCTAGCAGTGAAAAGGGACTTTCTTACTTGATACAGTCATTTCTGTTTCCCTGCTTTATGGTCAACCCAACAAATATTTATTAAGCATCTCTTTGTGAGAAACTGTGCTGGACACAGAGGATACTGCAGTGAGCATGGATAGACCCTTGTTCTTAGATGCTGACAGTTCAGAATGGATGCCCATTGGCTCAGGTGGGTTTAGCAACTCCTACTCAAAGTTTTGGCTCCAGTGGTCACCAGCCTTTGAGCACATCATTTAAGCCATCCCTATTATATTTATTTTAAGACTCTTTTGGGGGCCCCACAAGAAGAAATGTCATCATGTGTGGTGGTAATCTAATTGTACTGAAATGTGATTTTGATTGTATGTTAATAAATAAAGTTGCCCGGGGGTCAGAGCTATTAGAGCCATAGCAAGAGTGTGGCGGCGGTGGTGGCACACGCCTTTAATCCCATAGATCTCTGTGTGTTCAGGGATATAGCCAGCATTGGAGACATATGCCTTTAAGACCTAGGGGGCTGTACATTCAGACAGTGACGAGGCAGTCACGTGTTTGGGTTTACAACCAATGAGAAGGCAGAACAAAATGCTATAAAAAAAAAATGAACAGACAGGATATAGCTCTTTCCAGAAGTTGGGATTAAAGGCATGTGCCACCACCGCCCCACTCTGTCTATGGCTCTAATAGCTCTGACCCCCGGGCAACTTTATTTATTAACATACAATCAAAATCACATTTCAGTACAATTAGATTACCACCACAATCATGTGCTACCCAGCCAAAGCCTAACAACATCCTTTCTAGAGAACCTACTGTCTAGCACCCAAGGTCCTGTCAGTGGTGCCTCCCATAGCTTCACATGAATCACCTCCTGCTACATGTCAGGGCTCTGCTCACAGAACCTCAGCCCCATTCAGCATCCTCACCATCCATCCGAACAGTCACAGGTGGAATCTGAGCTACTTGGAAGAGATCTGCAAGAGATCCCTCTCGGTAGGTGAAGGATTGGAGCAGAGCATCACTCCATGGGCCATTCACCCGAGGTGCTCATGACAGTGTGCACCTTGACCTCTCAGTTATCACCTGACCCCCAAATAAACTCAAACACTAGCGTTTGTGAAGTCCAGAAATAAGACTGCACGCATAGAGTCCCACAGTTTGACAAGGGGACCAAAACCCATTCAATAAGGAATGACAGTCTTTTCAACATCATGTTGGGAAGACCGGATATCTGCATACAAAACACGGGGGTTAAGTCTTTCTTGTATACCAGAGGCAAATATTAAGGGAGGTTAAAATGTAAATTTAAACCTAAAACTATAAAAATGATTAGAATAAAAAGTGGAGGAAAATGATATGATGTTAGGCTTGGCAATGATTTTATGAATAGGGCCAAAAGTACACAACAAAAGAAAAATGAGACAGTTTGGGTCACATCACAATTAAAATCTGCACATTTGAGGGTACAACACAACAGTGCAGCCTTGAGTCAGCAATGTAAAAGGTAGACCCACGTGTAAGTGGTACAGCTCAGATGGAAAGGTGTCCTGGCAGTTGGGAGCCAAGGAAAACTACAAAGTCACATCACACAACGAACCTCACACAAGAGATTTATTGGGAGGAAAAAAAACCAGAAGGGTGGCCGCCTCTGCTTGGGTGAGAAACAGCAGAGACCTGAACAGGAGGCAGAGTTTATATAGTTTTTTGGGGGGAAAGAGATTTAGCTTTTCAGGGTGATACTTTCCAGGGTGGGGATTGGTGGGATTTCAAGTTCAGAGCGTGGGCGTTTTACATAGAGCGGAGTGGGGGGTGGGGTCCAGCCATTGGGCAGTGAGAATGTTCTGTGGCTGTAACCAGGCAGTTGGAGGTTTTCAAGGGAGGGGCCTGGTCACTGGTGTGCCTCAAGTGGTTTATACCATGGAATAGAAGAAAATATTTGCAAATCATGTATTTGAAAGGGTTTAGAAGCTAGAATTTCCTTATGTTAAAAAAAAAAATAAGAAAGAAACAAACAAAAACCCCTTACATTTCAACAATAGAAATCACCTGACTGGAAAAGAAGCAAAAGGCACCAGACAGGATGGTATGTCCTGTAATCTACACTCTCAGGAGTCTGATCAAGAGGATTGAGTTTGAAGCCAACGTGGGCTACATAGTGAGACGCTGTCTCCAAAAAGAAATGAAAAAAAGAATTTAAATTGGGCAAAGCACTTGAATGAACACGTATTCAAAAGGCATGTACAAATAGTGGCCAGTGACGTGAAAATTGTTAAGGGTTCTCATTATTAGAAAATAAAATTCAGAGCCACTATGGGATAATACCTTATACCCATTAGGATGATTACCAACAAAAAAGGGAAGGGAAGTGGGGCTAGAGAGCTGGCTCGGTGGTTCAGTCTAGAGCAAGTACTGCCCTCACAGCAGACCCGAGTTCGGTTCCTAGCACCTACAACAGCTGGCTCAGCACTTCTCCAATTCCAGCTCCAGGGGAATCCAATGCTGTCTAGCCTCCCGGGGCACGACTACTCAACAGGATTCACGCACACACAGACGCATAATTTAAAAGGGAAAAATGACCCAATGGTAGAGTAATTGTCTAGTCTGTGGCCCTGGGTTCAGGTCCCTGTAGAGAGGAGTGGAAGAACTGGGGAGGAGAAGAGGAGGTGGGGGGGAGGGAAAGAAAGAAGTCTTGCAGGGGACATGGAGAAATTAGAAAGTCTTGCATGTTGCACAGAGTGGAAAATGGTACAGTGGTACCTGTAGAGATTAAAAATAGACTTTCCAGCAATCCTATTTCTGGCTCTATTTTCAAAAGAAAAATTTAAAAAATCCTGAAGAGCTCCTTGTACACCCATGCTCGCCGTATCATTATTCATAATAGCCCCAAAGTGGAAATACCTCAACTGACTGTCAGCAGACAGGTAAGTAAACAATATATGGCATCTGCTGTAATGAGACATTGTTCAGCCTTGAAGGATTAGACACCTGCAGTTCTAGCACTGAAAGGCAGAGGCGGAGAATCAAGAGTTCAAGGCCACCCTAGGCTACAAAGTAAGTTGGAAGGCTGCCTAGGCTACATGAGACCTGGTCATTAGAGAGAGAGAAAGAGGAGAGAAAAAAATCCAACTCAGGTAGATAGGTGAACTTAAAGATGTATAAAATAAACAAATCATATATATACATATATATACATATATATATGATCCTCTTATTACACACACACACACACAATATATATATATATATATATATATATATATATATATATATATATATATATAATCGCTCATTTACATGAGATGGAAGTGGGTTCATGCAGAGTTTTTATTTTGCAAGATGGAGCAGTTCTATAGACAGACAGTAACCATGACACAGCCGTGGAATGCGCAGAATGCCACTGAGCTGGACACTGCAGAATAGCTAACTAAGGTGGGCGATATGATGCTAATGTGTACCTGACATTAAAAACCACCCTGACCCCCGTGCTCTGCCTGGCCTTCCACAACCATGTTCTTGGTGCTTTCTGCCTAACTTCCTGCCCTTTCTCAGTGCTCTTTCGCACCATTCCTCACTCCGCCTAACCCACGTGGACCCTGCCTGGCACTTGGTGTAAAGTCTTGTCACTGTCCTGGTTGGTTTTGTCAACTTGACACAAACCTAGACATATCTGGGAAGAGAGAATCTTAATCGAGACAATGCCCCCGTCACCTTGGCCTGTAAGCAAGTCTGTAGAATGTTTTCTTGATTAATGATTGCTGTAGAGGGCTCTGCCCACTGTGGGTGGTGCCACCCCTAGGCTGGTGATCCTGGATGGTATGAGAAAGCAGGGGAAGCAAGCCATGGGAAGCAAGCTTGTAAGCGGCACTCCCCCATGGCCTCTGCTTCGGCTCCTGCCTTCCAGATTCTGCCTTGAGTTCCTGCCCTGACTTCCCTCAGTAATGAGGTGTGACCTGAGAATTGGAGGCTGCAATAAACCCTTTCCTCCCCAAGTTGCTTTTGGTCATGGTGTTTTATCACGGCGAGAGAAGACTAAGGGTCCCCAAGGGCTCAGGCTGCCACCACCACAGTACAGCTAGGCCTCCACCCCAGGCGTGCTCTGGGATCAGCATGGCCCTTCAGTTAGCAAACCTGGAACAGCTCAGCCCTTCCAACGGCCTTCGAGGTCAGGACGGTGAACAGGTACAGAGGGCCTGAAGCCAAGGTATTTGATCCCCCTTACTCCACACACATGATGCTGGGCACATGTAGAAAGACCATAGCCTATATATACATACATACATGCATATACATGTGTGTATTTTGGTGGGTGAGGTGTATGTAGCACACGACCATTCAAACCACAGCAATCCCACACTGATTTTTTTTTCATCACATAAAAAAAGAGGCCATTACTTTTCTACCTTCTAGCTAAGATCATAGGTTTAATAAGAAAAAGCCATATGCATTTTCTGTTTTGTGCTTTTCATTGAACATTTCATAATTTTGTTCTTATTTCTTTTTTTGTCTTAAACTTTTTTGTTTGCTTATTTATTTATTTTTGATTTTACATCACAATCAAAGTTTCCCCTCTTTCCAGTTCCCCTCTCCCCATCCCTTCCTCCTTCACTGTTTCTCTTCAGATACAGGGGAGCCTCCCGTGGATGTCAGCTAGCCTTGGTATATCAAGTTGCAGTAAGACTGGGCACCTCCTCTCCTGTTAAGTCTGGATGAGATAATCCAGTAAAAGGAGTGGGTCCCCAAAGCAGGCAACACAGTCAGAGACAGTTCCTGCTCCCACTGTTAGGAGTCTCACAGGAAGACCAAGCTACACAACTGTAACATACATGCAGAGGGCCTAGGTCCATCCCATGCAGGCTCCCTGGTTGTCGGTCAGTCTCTGTGAGCGCCTACGAGCCCAGATTAGTTGGTTCTGTGGGTTTTCTTGGGGTGCCCTTGACACCACTGGGTCCTACAATCTTTCCCCCTCCTCTTCCACAGGATTCCCCAAGGTCCACCTTAATATTTGGCTGTGAGTCTCCGAATCTGTTTCCATCAGTTGCTGGGTGAACCCCCTCTGGTGACAGAAGAAAAATTCATTATTTTGTTCTCATTTCTGTCCACTCTACTTGAGAATTTCTTATCCAGCTTCATTTTTCTGCCGTCTTTGTAGACTCAGAAGCAGTTTGCACATGGCAACATTGGCATCACCGGGAGAGGTTGTTAGCTGTTCAGCACCTCGGTCCCCAGGGAACAACCAAACCAGTATGTGCACTTTAACAAGATCCCCGGGTAACTGCACACACATTAAAATGAGAATCTTAGCAGACTTCTCACTGCTGTGGGACACTGGACCTCCTCGCTTGTCTGCCTGTTCATACAGCAGTCTAGGAAGTTACAAATGCATTCCCGACTTGGGTCTACCATTAGATGTCGATTCTAGGCACTCATTCGGAAGAGCCTAGGGAATGGTTATTATGTGGGAGCTTCTGATATATAGTTAGAGTTGAAAGCCACTGAATTGTAACTTAAAAGAAAACATCACAGAATTCCATGGATTATAAACTGGCTTAGAGTTGGGAAAGGCAGAGGGAGATGTGTGGAGACCCACAGAGGTTTCCTAGTGAGATCTGAGCTTGCTTTTCCCAGCAGGGCTGCATAGGGGAATGATTGGACCACTGGACCTGGTTATCAGGTGTTTGGAAGGGTCTGCACTTAGCTGTGTGGTATGCTTTGATCTAGCAAGGGGGGGGGGTCGTTTGCCCCACCCATTGACATTGTTATAAAAAGCCCTTTTGAATTGACAGAAGGGGCCATTGGGTTTTGATCCAGGTCCCCCCGGAGCTGTCCTGTGTTTCTGTCTGTCTCCTCTCTGCTTTCTTTCGATCTAAAAAGTTTCTTATCCCTCTCTCCTCCTCATAAGAACCCTTTAAAAGGTGGGATCTGAAAAAAAAAGTGGCATCTGGCTTCCCACAGAGATGATGGAATGTGAGTAGTTTTTATCCTCAACACAGAACAACAGACTCTGCAAGATTGCACGGAGAAGTGAGATCTCATAAAAAGGGTCCTCTCTTGCTGTTTATTTTGTATTTTCAGTTTCCTCAGCTGCTCCCTGAACCTCTACTCACTGGTGTTCCTGGGCTTCCCACCAGACTCGGTGAGACTGCAGGGCTCCTGCTCCAGTGCTCATACCCAGTGTGGCTTCCTACTCTGCTAACGGTGAAGTGCAGAGAGCCCCGGGGAACGGCTGTCAGTCTGTCACTAAGGGGCTCTTTGCAGGGGCTGTTTTATGGAAGTCCCCTTGTACTCACAGTGCTAAAGCCACCCACTTAGGAATGTTGTGATCCTGCCGAGTTCTTTTACATGGTTCCTGCTGATCAGCTTTGTTGACTTCATGTCCTGCTTCTCAACTGAGCCACATTGGAGTCCCCACTAGTTTGCCCTGTCCAGCTCTTCAGCATTTCCCCACCTATCCTGGAGCCCACTGGGAATCTATTGTAATCTAAAGAGTTGGTTTTCTGAAGGAGCTTTACAGCCTTTAACATGTCTGGGGAGATGGCTCAGTCTGTTGTCGGGTGTTCTGTGTTTCGTGGGACACAGGAAAGAGGGTCACTACAAGATGCAATTCAGGCTCTTTCCCAGCAGGGAGAACAGTTTCTGTGAACTGAAACTCGAACAGCATGCAAAGACATAGTTTTGATCATTACACAAAACTTGTTTTTTGGGTAAAACAATTTCCTTATACAAAAGCCCCTGATCTAATCTATATGTTTTTGAAGGAAAACGTTACACCCCTTACAGCTTTAATCCTTTTCGTGTACTGTTTGCAGTACCCAATAAGTCAAGATGCTCCAGGTGTGCAACCATCTTGTACCAAAACATCTAAAGCTAAAGCTCCTTCAGAAAAACAACTCTATAAGTCACAGAAAATAATCCTTGTTTTCCACAATGATTTCTTCAAGGTCAAAATACTTCTAGAAAACAACTATTCATTCTGAAGTTTACCCTAGATACAGTGAAAATAACTATTTCATTTGCAAGTTTACCTGAGATACAATGATTCTACTAATTTCTCCTCTACAGTCTGTAAAGTGCTTGGCATGAAAGCCTGAGAACATGAGTTTGGGGAACACACCAGCAATCCAGTGCTGAGGAGGCAGAGACAAGAGGATTCTGGGTCTCACTGGCCAGCCACTCCAGCCTGCGAGCTCTGGGTGCAGTGAAAGACCCTATCTCCAAAAAACGAGGTAGAGAATGAATGGTTGGAAGACGCCCAAGCACCCAGGCATGCCACACAACACACACAGCCCCCTCTCCCTCCCCTCCCCCCCCCTCTCACACACACACACACACACACACACACACACACACACACACACACACACACACACACGGCTCATTAGGCACCTGGGGACATCCTTTTTTATGGTTTTGTTTGTGACTTTGGGGCTGAGCTTTGTCATTCAGTCCAGGCTAGCCTTGAACTCATGCCTACCCCCACTTCACCAGGCCTGGGCTTGCACATGAGGGTTTTCTTCTGTGTGGTCACAGATAAGGAGAGAGCCCCTCTGCGAGGCTGTGGAAACATTTCCATATCTGCTCATACTCCTCATTTCTATTCCAGAAACAGTTTTTTTTTTTTTTTTTTTTTTTTTTTTTTTTTTTTTTTTCAAAGTTTAGAGAGTTTTGGGAGTCAGTGTGAGAAAGCTTCCTAAATATTTGAAGGTGAAATTCAATTGATTTATCAAATCTTTTTTTTTTTTGATTTATCAAATCTTAATTGAATTCCCACTGTTGTCATCACTAGAACATGACAAGCGGCTTTCCCATTGTTATTGAAATATTCATCTTCCTTATAAATATTTTGACATTTTTGGAAGTGCCAAAAATACACACAATGTGTCCTGCTAGATATGAGTAAGGCGGGACTCCTGTTTTAGCTCAGAGTTTCCTTCAGGTGGGGGAGGGGGTGACTACTGCGGAGAAGAAGTACAGTCAGCCTAAAAGTCACTTTTTACTAACAAGACACACTTCAAGAAAGGGACCAAAGGACCTAAGTCCACTGCAAGAAAAGCACCCTGGTACTGGGAGTCGGTTTGGAGTTGGAAGTCCTGATTGATATGTGCCTGGAGCAGCCCAATCTTTTCCTGCCTCAGAGTGTTGATTGTACAACCAGGAAGCAGTACCACTTCCAGCTCCCAAAGATTGGGGGGGTGGGGAGGCTGAAGAGTTGGCTGTGGCGGCACTAGCTGTCCTTCCAGAAGACTTGGGTTCGATTCCCAACACCTACTTCATGGCGCACAACCTTCTGTAACTCCAGTCCCTGGGGATCCAGTGTCTTCTGTTAGCTTCCAAGGGCACTGCACTCGGGCAAAATACCCACACATGTAAAATTAAAAACAAAACAAATACATACAAAACCCCAAAGATTCTTAGATTTATCAAAGAAATTATGTATTACCAGAAGGCAGGAAGAGCATCTTCCATTTCGTTCCTACTCTTGATTTTGAAGCATGTGAAAACAACAAAACCCAAACGGGAAGAAATGGACTCAGGCGCTGTCGTCGTCGTCGTCATGTATGACCGGCGCTGGTCCTCCCCCAATCTGACCTGAAACCCTGGGTGAGCCCCTGGCGCTCTCTGTCAACAGGATGAGGATAGTCCTGCCTCGAAACAGGGTAGCAAATGATACGGGAGCCCCTTCAAAATGTTGCTAGTTGTAGCATGAGAATATTAATGAGTTTCATTTGAATTTATGATTTCCTCTGATGCTCACATAAATGCGAATGTATCTTTGAAAACCTGAGGAGAGCTTTTCAGCCAGCGTAGGTGACATTCCTGTGGGCTGTTGGGTTTGACTAGGCATCTTTCTCTATGTGTGATTTTAATTTCTGTACCAGTCTTTCATGTGTGTACTGACATGTACATATGAGCATATGGGCATGTATTTCTCACAAGACCAGAAACAGTGCCCATGCCCAAAGGACCACTTGTAAAAATGTCACTGCGCTCAGAACGGCATACCCAGCTCTACTGTGGAACCGTCCAGCTAAGTGGTTCAGGAGAGTATATAAACAAAACCAAGAGAACCCAAAGGCATGCATACTTGCACATAGAAATCTCAAACCAACACCAAACCACAGGCACATTACAAACATGCAAACCACCAAAAGCCATGCATATTTCAAGCCAGAAAGAAGAAACCAACCCTACAGAAAACGCTCTTTCACAGTAGGTTTTTGTGCACATCTTAGGCCAAGGGGTGGAACACCAAACAGATGAGCACCGGTGACTTGCTTTTGAGAATGTGCAAACTAAGTCCCCAATATCGCGGCTGCAGGGGAATGAGGCACGGAATGGCTGTGAGCATGGTTCAAGACCAGAGTTAATCTCCCCTCCAGTGAGTGAACGGAAAGGATTAGGAGCAGTGGAGGAGAATAATTCCAATAAGGAGGAGCTGATGAAGCCTGCCACCCAGATGAGGATCGGAAACTATTTAAACTGGATAATGCAGTGTGTGTTTTGGCTCCGAGCGAACAGAAGTTGAACTTTGGAGTAGTGATCGCGGACTTGGTCTCAAAGCATTTGCAAACAGTGCGGGCAGAGAGAGCAGATGCCGGCGTTATTGCCAGTGGGAATCGCAACGTGAGAGTTGGAGTGCCAGACGAAGAGAAACCACAGGGAATTTTTGCGGAAATCTCAGCATTGAAAATGATTTATGGCTGATTTAAGAAGGAGACAAGGAAAATACAACTACAGGGTGTAGCATCTGATGGCTGCAGACAAAGGATGGAAACAGCTAGCCACAGATCTCCAGCCTTCTGGAAATCCAGAACTCTCCACTTACAGAAGGGTGCCAGAATGCTTGTCTGAACTAAGTCCATGCTTTGTCTCTGGCTCCTAAGAATAGTTACCTGCCTTCCTCTCCCCTCACTGCTGTGTAGCCTTAAAAACCCCCACCAGGAACCAGCGGTGTTGGAGCATGCCTTTAATCCCAGCGCTCAGGAGGCAGAGGCAGGTGAGTCTCTGAGTTCAAGGCCAGCCTGGTCCACAGAGTGAGTTCCAGGACAGCCAAGGCTACACAGAAAAACCCTGTCTCAACAAACAGACAAACAAACAAGGAAAAACTCCAAACCATCAGTCACTAAGTGCCAGGGACTCACCCAAAGCGATTTGCAGGGACCTTTACTTCCTCCTAAGTGGATTAGGGGAACCTCGCAGACAGCCTTCAACCTGAAGGCTGGGAAGGCCTGTGTGACCACTGTATGTTAAAAAGGTAAAATTTGGAGGATTTGAGGACACACGAGACTCTTCCAAAAATATGAGAGAAAGTATCCAGAGAAGCTAAGTGAGGCAGCAGAGAGGTGCTCATTCTTTGTTTGGGGTCACCTAAGTTATAGCTTCCCTTCAAGCACAGAGCCAGCAACCCGCCCTCCCGACACAGAAACAAGAATGTCTCAAGCTATCTTGTAGGCGCTTCCCGTTGTTTTAGGGTTGGTTTGTTGGTTTGTTTTGTTTTGTTTTTACGGTCAGTTGGTTTGATCTTTGGAGACAGGATCTCATAAAACCTAACGTGGCCTCAAACTCACTGGGTAGCCGAGGCTGATCTTGAACTTCTGATCCTCAGCCTCTACCTCCAAAGCACTCTTGAGTTTTGAAATGAGAAATAGACGTAACCGACTAGGAATAGTGGGATTTTCCTAGGATGAAGCCAAACTGTAGAGACATTGATGCTGGTTCTTTCATCCCCAAGAGCACTAGAAAAAAAAGGGACTCATCCGAGAGAAATGACAAGCAGCAAAGAGAGTGTCACCAAAGAAAACAGCAGACGTTAGTCGCTAGCCAGAAACAACACAAAGAAAACGGGTGTGGCGAGGAAAACAAGGCTGGACTTCCGTGACTAGGAATCTGCGCCAACCAAGCCGACCAGTGGTCACTGTTAGGTTCCATCGGGAAAACGAGCTCTCGACTCCATCAACAGGAGATGCTCTCTTTCTGTAACATCTTGTACATAGCGCAAGGTTAGTGGCTTTTCTCCTTGCAATGAGCAAACGCCTTCTTACAAGACCCAACCAAAAGGAGCAAGGTTTCTTTTGGTTTCATTTAAGGAGACGCAGTCATCATGATGGGGGGTGGGGGGGAGGCACAGCAACCGACGGGGGAGGAAAGCTGGTCACGTGCTATCCTCTGTCGGAAAGCAGGGGGTGACCCGGAAGTCATGCCAGCCTATTAAATCACAAGGCCCGCCCCTAGCGACCCACTTCCTCCAGCAAGGTTCCACCTCCTAAAGGTTCCGTAACTACCCCAAACAGCTCCATCTGCGGGGGACCAAGTGTTCAAACACGTGGCTGTGGAGGACACTTCACATTGAAACCACAACTGTATTGTTTTGTGATGGATTGCTTGCCTCTCTTTCTTGCTGGATCACCAACTCCATGGTGGTATGAATAGTACCTTCCATCACCATATCTCTAGCCCTTAGTACAGCATATAGACCTGCACAGGCCACTGCAAGAGCCACCAACCAGCTCAATAGATTTTTATGGTGGTTTTAGTTTGATTTCTGTTGCTGTGATAATGACTGACCAAAAGTGACTTGGGGAGGAAAGAGTGTATTTGGTTTACACTTTCAGGTCACAATATAACCTTGATCGAAATCAGGGCAGGAGCTTGAAACAGAAACCATGGACGAATGCTGCTTACTGGCTCATGTTCAGCTAGCTTTTTTATATAGCCCAGGACCACAGCCTGAGGGATGGCGCTGCCCACAGTGGACAGGACCCTCCTCTGTCAATTAATAATCAAGACCCTCTCTCATAGACGTTCCCACAGACCAACATGATCTAGGAAATTCCTCAATTGAGGCATTCCTCAATTCCTTCCAGATGACTCCAGGCTATATCATGTTGACAATTAAGACTAAACGAGGATAATTAGCACATGTGAAAATGGTAGTATCTTAGATGTAATAGTAACCTTTCTTTCATCACAAAATGCCTGATGCAAGCAACTGAGGAAAAGAAGGGCGTATTTTGGCTCACACTTTGAGAGCACAGTGGCAACAAGGGTGCAAGCCAGAGCTTGTCACGCTGCATCTGCAGCCAGGAGAGAGAGACCTATGCGATGGTCATCTGCTTTTTCCATTTTCATACACCTGGGGCCTTAGTCCGTGGGATGGTGCCATGCACGTTCAGGGTGTGTTCTCCCTGTTCAGTTAAACCTCCCTGGAAACATTCTCCCAGTGTGAAGAACACCCGGAGGTGGGTCTCCTAAGTGATTCCAAATCAAATTAGCAATGAAGAATTAACATTACAAGTCCGTTCCTTGTCAACTTGACATCCAACCATGTTCCTTTTAACCATAACAGCCTACCTCTGGTCCTCAAATGCCCATATCCATCTCATAATGCAAAATGCTTTTAGAGTTCCCAAAATCTTAACAGTTCTAACATTATTCAAAAGCCCAAAGTCTCTTCTGAGACTCAAGACAATCTTATCTGTGAGTCTTTAGGGAAAAGAATCCCCGGTTAACTACTGAGACCTCTGAAACCATACGCCCAAATCAATCTGTTCTGTTAGACTCTTTCTGTCTGGCCTATCATAGAACTCAGCGGGAAAGCATTGGCCTAGCCTCTGCAAGTCCAGGTATGTGCATTTAGCATGTCTACTGTGCTTCAACATCTTGTATCATGCCCATGCAAACATGACACATCCATGGTCTGCTGCTGCTGGTATTGTTAGGAATTCTGTCTGAAATCGCTTCTGGCCATTTGTATCTATCTGCTGTTCCCTCCACCAGAAAGGCTTTCCCTTCAGTCTTTGCCCAAGTTGAAAACAGAGCGGATCTCAGTTCTTTGTAGCCCTTTAGCCTCAGCTCAGACGTCTCTTTCTCAGGAAAGGCTTCACCTACTTATTCCTGAATAAGCCACCTTTGCCCAGGCTCTCCTTAGCTTTGTGTTCTTGCCTTCCTAGCATTGATCACAACTTACAACTGTTTTTGATAAATTGTTTTTTATTGGTTTTTGTCTCTCCAAAGCTAACAGGAATTTAACTTTCATGAGTGTAGCAGGAACATGTGACTATTTGAAAGAGTTTTGTTTGTTTGGTTGGTTTTTTTGTTTTGTCCTGGATCTCGCTCCGTAGACCAGGCTGGCCTCGAATTCACAGAGATCCTCCTGGCTCTGCCTCCCGAGTGCTGGGATTAAAGGTATGCACCAGAGTAACCCGGCTATTTGGAAGAGTTTTCTGTGAGTTCATCCACTCACATCAGCCCTCACTCTCCTTGGAGACGCAGGCACAGAGATGTGCAGAGATTAAGAGACCAGTCAAAGCCACCAGATTATTCCAGGGGAGAGTCAGCGTTCAAACCCAGGAAGTAGTGGGGGCTTTGTAGCAAAGTTGATATTAAAAGCCCCAGATCCTAGGCCCCTGGCTGACATTTATTAAAATCTTCCCACACTAACCCAGCACTCAAGGGTTGAAGCAAGATAATCACAAGTTCAAGGCCAGCCTGAGCTACCTAGTGAGACTTGGTAAAGGTTCATTTTGATGGCCAACAAGATTTAGAATCACCTCGGAGACAAACTTCTGGCCTGTCTATAAGAGTGTTTCCAGAGAGGTGTAGCTGAGAAGACTCACCCTGACTGTGGGCGGCATCATCCCATAGGCTGGGGTCCCAGGCTCCATGAAGAGACTGTGAGTTGAGGACACGCATTCCCATCTCTCTGCTTTGGTAGATGCAAAGGGACCAGCTGCCTTAGGCTCTGGCTGCTACAGCCAGAGCTGGCAGCTGCTGCTACCACGCCCTCCCACCCTGTGGACAGAATCATCAAACTGAGTCACCCCAAACCCTTCCTTGCTTACGTCACTTTAGTCAAGTGTCTCGTCAGAACAAGAAGGAAGTCTTGAATACAGACCCTGTCTCAAAATGAATCTTTCTGCGGTGCTGTGTCTGCTAGGAACTATCACTGTCCTTACAATAACCTCATGATGCAGGCGCGGCTGTCATCCTCATATGTGAGGACTGAGACCTAGGGAATTAAGAAACTGTCTGAAGGGCTCCCAGCCCCCCCCCCCAAAAAAAAAGGCAGAATGATGATGTAGATCGAGCTTTTTATCTAGGAGAATCCTGCTTCTGTGACATGTCACACCTTCCCGGGTCTGAGACCCTGTGTGGACTTCCCACAAACAGGAAGAGTCACCGCTGTCCTCCGAGGGGTGTGTGGAAGGCCTCACAGGCTTCCTTCTGAGCACTCGCTGGGACGCTGCTTCCCCTAACCCCGTGCCCTGCTGTCTTCTCCAACCCGGGTTCATTTTGGGCCTCCCAAATGCAGACATTTTAACATTGTCCTTTCTCCGTGGGAAATCTGGGAAGGAAATGCAAATACTGGGGACATTAAGCGGCACACTCCCAGTTGAACAACCGGTCAAAGGAGAAATCAAAAAAGAAATATGGAAATGTTTTGAGATGAGCGACGATGAAAACCCGGAGGATCTGGGTGAAGCCTCATGTGCTTGGAGGCCACAGCTGTTTGTCCTCTTTCTGTCTCTACCTCCATAAGTTCACTTCAAAAAAGCTATGCAAGCCATATTTCGCTGGAGTCCAGTTCTGGGTGGGGCAGAGGTTTGAAGACAGCCACAGCCTGGTAGGAATTAGCTTGGCCATGGAATAGGCAGACTAATGGTCACAGGAATTGGCTGAGGACATAATCGAGATTCTGGCCAGCAAGACCAAAACGTCTGGCCTGGCACTGTCTGATGTGGTCTTCTACCCTGTGTCCTCCAGCTCTCCTCTCCTCTCAGAGACTCGCCTTCTTTCTGACTCACTTACACGCCTTCTTTTTTTTTCTTACCTACGTAGCCATTTCCACATCATCCATTTTGCAGATTTTGTAAAGTTCATGTTTGAACCCTATTGACTGGAATCTGGAATTAACCCCCTACCCCCACCCCTGGCCAGGCCCTTGCTCCCCAGACAGTACCCACTGGGGATACAGGGGGCAATTGCAGCCTTAGCCTGAGGGAGGCCAAAGCAGACTGTCCCTGGCTCACACCCCAACCCTGGTTCCTCTGCTCTCCACAAAACTTAGCATGTCTTCCCAGCCACATAGGAATACTTCTCTCTTCTTTCAGTTTTCTCACTACTTTGCTGCATCTCCACTGGTCCCAATACTACGAATAGATGTCTTCCGGCTCCATTCCTGTTGTCCCCAGAGTTGTGGAATGTTGTTTTGAAATTCTTCTTTGGATTTTTGTATCCAGACTCATATTAGCAATTCTTAGACTGATGCCTGACACATCATAGGTGTGAATACACGTGACAACAAGTTCGAGGTGAGAAGAGAGGGGCGTGGCCGGGGAATGGAGCTCAGTTAGTAGGTTGCTGGCCTCGCAGGCACCAGGTCCTGGCTTCAATGCCCAGCATGGGGTGGCAGTGCATACCTGTAGTTCCAGTGCTTGGGAGACAGAAGCCAAAAGATCAAGAGGCCAAGGCTTCATAGAGATTTTCGAAGTCGATCTGGGCTAATGGAGATTCCATTTCAAAAGAAAATACTAATATGTAAAAAAGAAAATAATAAAGAATTCTTTCGAAAGGAGGAAAGAGCACTAGACTGCTTTGCACAAGTCACATGACTGTATTACCTGTCAGGGTTCATGTACCCATTTCTCCCCACACCACCGGGCCACATCCCTTAGTCCATGCCTAAAGCAGTACTACCATAGAACAAAACCTTAATCTCTGTCTGTCAAATAGCAAAAGAATAATTGTAAGGTGCTCAGTCAGTCTCTGAATGAGGTGGAGGAGGACTTGATAATGTTACCGCTACTGTGTGTATGATGGGGTTCGGGGCGCATGCATGCCGTCATGCACATGTGGAGTTGGCATTCTCCTTTATATGGGTTCCCGGACTGGAACTCAGGTCACCAGGCTTCATCGCAGTCACTTTGCATGCTGAACCATCTCACCAGCTCTGGAAGAGGATTTCCACCAATACTGTTATCTGAAATATTTTCTGAGAGGGCTGGAGAGAAGGTTCAGTAGTTAAGAGCACTGGCTGCTCTTACAGAAGACCTAGGTTTACCCACATGGTGGCTCACAACCATCTGTGACTCCCGTTCCTAGGATTCTGACACCCTTTTCTGACCTCCGTGGATGGACACTGCCTGCATGCAGTGAACATGTACACATGCAGGAAAGCACTCACAACATATAAAACAAAATAAAAACATCTTTAAAAATTTTTTTCTGAGACAAGGAATAAATGAACGTAAGTGAAGTGAATAAACTACAAATATTACCAGGAAAATTTCTTAGAGAAGAAACCACATTAATGTCACTCCTCTCAACGATGCCCATCTCTTAAGATGAGTCCACCTGACTGGTCCATTCTCAGGGGGGGGGGCGCGGGTTCAGGGGTGTGAACATGTGGCTGTGGGGTTTCTGTTACTGTAGTCTATTTCTTTCCAAACGCTTGGGAAAATACAATTATAATTCCATCCTGTTGCTGTTGCGTTTTCTTCTCATTGTACATTTAAATTCTATAAACCGTCCAGTTCATGTGGACGTGCATAGTAAGTGGCCCCAGATCGTATGCTAAATGGAAGCCAGAGCCAGTGACCAGACTCCAGGAAAGCATAATTATCCCATGAGCAGAACTGCATTTTCTGGGAGGGCTTTTATCAGTGTGTGGAGCCCTAGATGTACATCTCAGGCACTGGAAGGAAAAGGATTTAAAAAACACATTTCTCCTCTTTCCTGGCAGGAGGGAACCCTCCTTTGTGCAAAAAGACATAGTGTGCTAGTGCATCCCAACCCTTGAGGGAAAGGAAGAAAATTATATCAGAAATCTATGCATGCTAAAATAATATTCGCTCAAAATGGGGAATGATTGATTCTTTCCATATGTTCTTATCCTATTTCAATTTAAATTAATTTTGCAGGAGCCATTAACCATCCCTGTAAAATTTTTCTAGATTTTTCTCCTAACGCTGGCTTTGGCACACCTACAGCCGGTAACCATCTTTATGGTTAATCTGTCGAACCAAAATTAATTTCAGCGCAAAAGCTAAATGGTCCTCAAGAGCCCTGCCTCATAAGCAGGCTGGCTCTCACCAGGGACAGACAGCACAGCCTGGCAGGGTGATGGAAACGTTTCAAGGGATCCCTTCCAAATTCTTGCATTTATTTTTTTTTTCCTTTCTTCCCAATTTGCAGGTGCAAAAATTCCATTTGTAATTCTTTAATTCCAAGGGCGATGGGTGCCTTGGGGCCTCAGAATTCAGCACAAGTGGCCGTCTGGGACGTGATATTCTGCTCTCGAGTGGTGGCAGGTGCGGAAGAAGGACAAGCAGGTCGAAGTTGGACTCCTTCTCCTCGTCCCTCTTTCCCTCTTCTGGGCGGGTGCGCGACGGGACCGAGCTGAGTCAGTCATCACCAAAGCCGCGCTGCTGTGCACCAGGAAAAGGACTTGGTACTTAACCCGTATTTCCAGGAGCCGTCTCTGGCTTCTTTTATGCCTCAGAACAAGAAGAGCCGAGTACACCCTCTGTTTGTTTTGTGCTATGCCTGCTGGGCGCATTACTTGCTATCGCTCTGCTCTTTATAGATGGTCTTTTCACGGAGGTTGAGAACATCTATATTTAGAAAACAATACGAGACGTACAAGATGGAAAATTTAGAGAAAAGCAGGAGTGTGCTGAGGAGAGATGGGCAAGAAACAACCACAGCTCCTGTTCATGACAGGGGCCGTCCCTGGCACCCAGGTTCGATTGCTCTTCTTCCTTGGAAAGTGGAGTCACTGTGGACTTGACACGATGCACCAGGGCCAAGGAAAGCATGGGCTCAGCACAGGAATCCAGGCAATGACAGACCGCTGTGTCAGCCAGGAAAAGCCCGAGCACCTGGCTCCAGTGGCCCCGAAGACTCTCCTGTGTTGGGGCTTTGTCGGCACATGAGGTTCGGATGAGGTCAGTGACTTCTTTCCGGACGAGGAGTGGTTTATATGATTTTTCTGCTGTATCTGGAAGTTTAGGATTGGTGGTTCCTATGCCGAATGTCACCCAACAGCTTCTGGTTTATCATCACTCCTAGAAGGATGCTTTGAAAAAATTAGCAGGCAGAACACTTTTTTTTTTCTTTGCTAGTTTTTGTTTGTTTGTTTGTTTTTGTTTTGTTTTTTGAGACAGGATTTCTCTGTGTGGCCCTGGCTGTTCTGGAATTGGCTCTATAGATCAGGCTGGCCTCAAACTCAGAGATTCTGCCTCTGTTTTCTGATGGCTGAGATTAAAGATGTGTACCACCATGCCCCGATTTTCTTCATCTCCTCTTCCTCCTTCCTTTTGTTCTTCTTCTTTCTTCTTTTAATGGAAAAAGAAGGATGGGCCCTTGGAAGCAAGGGGGAACTGACGTTATATGGTCTAGAGCCTTGGCCTGTGGCACCATAAGAATGCCATTATTCCTTATTTTAGACAGTAAGCCTGTTTGGTTGTCTGTGGCCTTGAGATGTGCTTGGTCATTTCTACATGGTCTCTTAATGCTGAATAAATATTGTACTCAATATATACTCATATGTATATATTTACTCATTTTACAATGTACCTGGCATAGAAACACACCCAGCTGAATACTTAACAAATAGATATGCGTTGCCTAGCTGCTCATTTTACTAACAGTAGGACATGCGTAGATACTGTCTTTGATACTAAAAATGAAATGCAGCTAGGAGCGGTGGTACATGCCATCACTCCGAGGGCCAAGGCAGAGGATCACTAAGTTAAGGTCAGTATGGGCCACATAGTGAGTTTAAAGGCATCCTGGTACATGTCACAAGGTCCTATCTCTTTCTTTCTATGTATCTATCTATTTGGCAAAAACCATATGTGCTGTCTAGATAACACACAGACGGTTTCATTCACAAATTCAAGGTCATCCTGGGAATATGACTCAGTGGTGTAGAATGTGTGTTCAGTATGTGTTGGGTCCTGGGGTTCAGTACTCAGCTTTACACACACACACACACACACACACACACACACACACACACACACACACACACACGAGGATTAAGAGAGAGAAGTACAGACAGGCACACACAGTTCAGGCCCCTGGTCATTTTAGATGACAGACTCTAGAGAAACACAATGCATAATGAAGTACTTCCAATCAGGTTGCAGCTGCCTAGCTCCCCTCCCTCTCGAGTCCTGCCTCAGCATCAGACTCTGGTTCTGTGCCTAAGAAAGTCACCCTCATTGTCTAGCCTCCCAAAGGACTGAACTCCTCTACTGTCCAGTTGACTGCTTTGAGTTGTAGGTGAGAAGTCTTGAACTTAACTCTTTCTTTCCAGTGCCCCGGCTTTCCTGGGGAAAGGAAGTGGGCCTCATAGTCTACAGAAGATACCACAAGGGCCCTGGACCTTGAGTGTTAGTTTTGGTGCGGCCACTGTTGCGAGCTGTAGACCAATGCTCCTTCCTGAGTGTTAGCCTCTCGGGTGCGCTGCTTTCTGTGACACTTTACAAAGCCATTTTACAGAGCAGCAGATGACGTCATGGAAATAGTCTGGAGTCAGATAGTTCTGGCCCATTCTTCAACAAATATTTATTTAGCATTGCTGTATGCCAAACACTATTTTTGGTGGCAGGGAAACTGTCTTTGAAGCTCACGTGTATGCGTGTGTGTGGTGTGTGTGTGTGTTCCAGTCTGTGGCTTTAAGAAAATCACTTAGCCCCTCTAAGCTTGCTTTTATCCATCTGTAGGATGGATTAAAAAATATCATCATAGTAACATCTCAAGATTTGATGTTAAGACTGACCACAACACATCATATAACAGAGCTCTCTGCCCATTGTTATTATTGTGGCTCTGTTCACAGTAGCCAAGTTATCAAATCAACCTAGGTATCCATCAACTACTGATTGATAGATACCTAGGTTGGATAGAGAAATATTTTTATCCATGAAGAAGTACAGCACTATGTAATTTTCAGGGAAATGGATGGAACTGGAAATCATCATGTTAAATGAAACAAGCCAGACTCAGGATAGCGGATATTAACATGTTTTCTCTTACATTTGGATTAAGAAGATCAAGACATGCAGGGAGAAGGGGGACTATCTGAGAGTAAGAAAAGGACCAGGAAGAAGAAATAAGAAGAGCAAGGAAGGAATGTGAATGAGCCTAATGAAAACATGCTATGTATGCATAACAATGCCATATGTAGCCCATTAGTTTGTACAATGAATACACAGTAAAAAAAAAAAAAATAGACAATAGCCTTTAAAGTACCTATTTTCCAGTAAGGGTTCAAGTAATGCTAGTTAATTAATTAACTAAAATGCAAATACCACTATGGGGCAAAGTACTCTTTCAGTTGTATAATTTTACCTAAATATGTGAATTCTTTTTCATCTGTCCTCTGCCGTGTGGCTTTGAAGCCATGGACATCACAAAGTTACAGGGTTTAGAATTTAGACATTTCTTTCTCCTCATTTCCTTAAAAGCAACTTCATTCATCAAAGAAATACTTTCTGAGCATCTAGTCTGCATTCGCTGCTAGGTTGGCCCTGAATGGGTGGGGATAAATGAGACCTTCCAGGCTTTGCTGAGAATCAGAAAAGCAAGAGATTGTACTTCACTGGGATCCTCACCTTTGGGGGCTGATTCTTTTAGGGTTGACGCTGATCGTTGACACTCAAAGGAAAAAAAACAAGCAAGGAAAGAAAGAAGCACTGCACTTGGCAAGTGGGTCAAGTGAAGTCCTCCTGGAGACCTCTATACAGCTCAGTGTACAGCCCCTTGGCAGCCTCAGACGACTCAAGAGGAAACAGATGGCGGGACACCTGTTTCCTGTGGCTGCCCCAGAGGTAAAATTTCAATCTATCAATCTCATTTGCAAGTAGAGAAATATCAGCCAGGTTATTTACTCTACCCAGTCATGTGACCAGTTGTCACAGCTATTTTAGAGGATATAAATAAAAAAGAAAGTATTCCGGGAGACACAAGTCACAAAGGATACAACACCTCTCTCCAAGGCAGAGGCAGGGTGTGCAAGGCCGAGGTGGGGTGTGCAAGGCAGAGGCGGGGTGTGCAAGGCAGAAGTGGGGTGTGCTCATTTGCTTACTCAAGGAAAATCTGCTTAGGAACGAGGAACTTTGAGCAGTTTCACTGAGGCTGGGTTTACTGGTTGAGAGGATCATGACAGTGGGAAACATCTATTGAGCACCTATTGTATACCAGTCACTGTTGATCACTGTACTTATGTCATCTTGAGTTATTTTTCCATTACTAAAGTAAAGGGGAGGTCTTGATCACTCAGGTGTGACAGACAGCTCAAAGGACAATTACACACACAGAGAATCAATGTCACGAAGGATCAGCCCCAGGGGTGGCAATCCTATCATGGGGAATGAGGTGGGGATGGGAGTGAGGTTGGGGGGTGGACAGCTGTCCCCAGAGAGTGGCAGCAGGCTTCCCAGAGATGGAGGCATCCTAGTATTGAAGAAGAAAGATGCAAAAGAGGTTGCCACCCGACAGGTGGGAGCATGGGTGGTAGGGATTGATGGTACAGATTCTAAGGACTGCAGGAGCTGGTGAACCTCTAAGGCTCTCTCATCCTGGCGGAGAAGCCTGATTTCCCTATGGTAAGGGCACACAGGACTCGAGATGTTAGTCACAGTGCGCTCGGGCCTGACCGCACTTCCTTTATGAAGGAAGAGTTTCCATTCTGCTCTGCAGTCTGTTGGGTGAGTGGTTAGTCTTTACCCGGATCCACGCTGAAACTTGGCATGTTTCTACACATATAGGACTCGGGAGGGACACACAGCTACACACGGATTCTTCCATGTCTCAGTTCTGGAGGTGATGGAAAGCCATCTTCGAGTACTTGGTTCTTTCAGCTGGAAGGGCTTAGGAGAGGATGCTGTTTAAATGGTGTTAAACTTGGAGTCTGAATTGTGGCCCTACACTTGAGTTCTGAATGCTCGGTCCCTGGCTTGAGGAAAGCGCTGTTTTAGAGACTATCGAGTCTTTGGAGCAGGAGGAATGGCCGAACAGGTCACAAGGGACAGGCCTCTGAAGGCTGTAGCTGCTTCTGCTCCTGGTCTGTGGCCAGCCCCCTGCTCTGGGGCCTTGTGAGGACTCTCTGCCACATGCTCTGCCACGGGAGAGCTGCTCCTCAGTGTCTCTGCCCACATTGCCTTTTTCCCGGTAACAGACTGACATTCCTCCAAATCTGTGAGCTAAACGGAATCCTTCCTCCCTGAGTTCACCCCATCAGGTTCCTTGTCTGACTATTTTCATTACAGCGACACAAAATACCACGGATAGGAATTTGTGGTGCCGAAAAATCATAGGTTCACATCTCAGGTCCGCGTAGTCTGTCCATCCCGTCCCCTCCCCACCCCCCCCACCCCCGCCTCTCCGTTATTAGCTGGTGGTTTTGCGTAGACTCTTCACTCCAGTTTGAATCGTGGATTGAACCCAGCTGTAAAATGTGGGATACCACTCTAAGTTTGGAGCCCACTGAGGAAAAATCAGGCATTTTTAACCCTTCTTATTCACCGAGTAAACAGGGGCCACTCACTGGTCACACCCTCCCTACACCCCAGCATTGAGACCGACCCAGGTTGGCTCTCCATCGTCGTGTTTACCTCCATTGCCTAATTCAACAAGAACACCTGTGACCGGGGACGCTGCAGGAACTGCTCACAGTAAACGCCATCCGCAGGCTCCCCTGCATTCTAGTGGTCTGGGATTGTATTCAGAAAACACCCCTTTTCTGAAGGAGCTGAGCTTATAAACAGGTAGAAAACAAGAGTTCTGAACCTACAATAATAATAGTCTTAATTAAGGGTGTTTTTATATTCTAAGAACTATATTAATTAAATTACTCTTTAAAAAAAGATTTATTCTGTTTTTAATCGTGTGTGTGTGTGTGTGTGTGTGTGTGTGTGTGTGTGTGTGTGTGTGTGAATATATGCCATACATGTATGTGCCTGAGGAGAACAGAGGTATCGGGTCCCCTGACGCTGGAGTCACAGGTAGTTGTGAGCCACGTGACGTGGGTGCTGGGCATTGAGCTCGGGTCTTCTGGAAGCCACTGAGACACCTCTCCAGCACCCTGGCTTGTTTACTCTTACAATGATCCTGTGAGGTAAGAAATGTCATCTCAGTTTCATTTGCAGTGCTGAGTACTGAACCCAGAGCCCGCAAGCAACTGCTCCCCCTCTGAGGCACAGAGGCAAGTGGCTTGTCAGCGGGTCGGAGCCAATGTCTCTACCTAGCATGTGTACTCAGCACTTACGCCATGAGCTAGTCTCCATTCCAAAAGCCCCGTCCTTTTAAAACCCTTATAACAACAATGTTTTGTGTTCTAACTATAAAACTAAGTCATGATTGGGATTTTTTTAAATAGAGGAAGGAGTAAAGAAGTCTAAAATTATTTGTAATTTTATCATCTGGTGATAATGTTTATTAACATTTGTGTCTGTTTCCTTAGAGGAGTTAAATTGCATGTATAATTCTCTTTCCAAGCCACGTAACACCACATGTGACTTTTAAAAATTAATGCTATGACTTAAGCATTTCCCCATGTGACTAAATATTCTTAAAACCAGAGATTTCAATGCCTGCAAATATTCTAGTTATTTAGAGGTAGCATAATTTATTCTAAAAAATCCCATAACACTGGACCATTAAGTTGTTCCCAACATTCCTGGGGCTTGTGTGGGGATCCTGGAGAGTTCTTTAGCCGGACTCCCTCAGGAGTCAGCCAAGATGTTTCTAGGGCAGCCAGTCTATATCTCTCCCTTATGTAGGAACATCCTTGGCCATGGAAGAGAGGTGAGAATTTTGGAAAGTTTGAGTGTCCAGATTCCCAATGAAATTTCAGAATCCCATTTGGGTTTTTTTTTTTTTATTGCATAATTTTCCTTAGCTTTATAAACATGATATGTATCTTATAAAAAAAAGAACAAAATAAAAATGTACAAAGAGCTGGGGAGATAGCCCACATGCACCATAAACGTGTGCACCATGCTCGAGTTCTCAAGCACATGAACACACAAACACACACACACACACACACACACACACACACACATCGAACATGGCCACACACATATCTACACAAAAAGATAAAAGAAGAAAACAGAACAAGTTAGATGTGGTAGACTGAGGCAGAAGGACTAGGAGCTGACAGTCAGAATAGATACATCGTGAGGCCCTATCTCCTCAAACAAAGGAGGAGAGGAGGAGGAGGAGGAGGAGGAGGAGGAGGAGGAAGAGACAAAACAGAAACCTGACTC
Source organism: Peromyscus leucopus (assembly GCF_004664715.2). Lineage (NCBI taxonomy): Eukaryota > Metazoa > Chordata > Mammalia > Rodentia > Cricetidae > Peromyscus > Peromyscus leucopus. Next base: position 47,751,763 of record NC_051066.1, on the reverse strand, counting down.
CCACCGATTGGTCCTCATGGTCCCCAGGGCATGCTGTCTTGGCTTTGCTTTTGGATCAACAACACACCCTGCGCATTCTCCTGTTAATAAATGTAGGTCATCCTTCCACACAGTAGCTGATCTCTGCCCAGAGCCAACAACCACCCTGGACTCGTGTTTCCAGCCTTTGTGTTTTCTCTCTACTATGAACTGCAGCGGCCCGTCCACCAGAGTCTGCTTTCTGCCTGGGGAAGGGCTGCAGATGCTTGGGGCAAATGCAAATGACTTTATCAGAAACTGGCCCAAAGTGGTGCTTGCAAGGAAGAGCATATGTGCTAACAAGGAAATAATCTGATCATTTTACAAATGGAAATATTTTATCTTTCATTAAAAGGCATTTTTTCTCCTCTCCCTCCCTCCCTTCCTTTCTTATGTGTGTGTGGTTTGTGTGAGTGTGAGTGTGTGTGTGTGTGTGTGCATGTAGAAGGCAGAGGACATCAGGGATCTTCCTCTATAGCTGCACACTTTAAAAAATTTCTTGTTTTGTTAGATTTATTTTATTAGTATGAATATTTTGCCTACATAGATGTATGTACATCCTGTGCCCACAGAGGCCAGAAGTGGGCATCAGATCCCCTGGAACTGGAGTTACAGACAGCTGTGAGCTGCCATGGAGATGCTGGGTTTTGAACCTGGGTCCCCTGCAAGAACAACTAGTGAGTGCTCTTAACCACTGAGCCATCTTTCTGGCTCGTGGTCACTTAACTTCTAACCAAACCTGAAGGTTCAGTCTTTGCTGTGTCTTCCAGCTGGTAAACAAAGGGTGTCTTGAGTTAGATATGCTGGGTATGCTTCCCCTGATCACAGCCCTGCCTCTCAGAAGGGCCACAGTGAGTTCAAGGCCGGCTGTGGACACGTGAAACCTTGTTTCAAAAACACAAAATAAGAGCGTACTTCTGACTTTTGAGGATGTCCTTCTGATTGTCTATCTACTTTATTCCTGACTCTTCCATGAAGGAGAATCACGGACTAATCTCAAATTCATTTCATTTACTTATTTATTCATTACTAATTTATTTATATTTAAGTTTGGCCTCAAACTCACCTGCCTTAGCCTCCTAAATGGTATTATCACCAGACCTGGTTCAAAGTTCACTTTCAATGACCATGTTAGAAATCAGTAAACACAGATCTCAGAGCCTCTCTGGTCCCAGACCAGGGACTTTATGTTCAAAGGGTCTCACTATATTGCTGGAACAGGTAATAAATATATCAAACACAGCAGTTACCTTTGCTTTGTAATAAAACTATTTCAGAAAGAGTTTTTTTTTAAAAAAAAAGCTACAAGTGTCTGTGAGTCCCTTGACGTGGGTCATGGGGCTTGAACTCTGGTTCTCAGCAGAGGCAGTGTGTGGTCTTAACAGATCATACTTTAGTCCTTAAAGGCTTCTTTCTTTCTTTCTTTCTTTCTTTCTTTCTTTCTTTCTTTCTTTCTTTCTTTCTTTCTTTCTTTCCTTTCTTTCTTTTTTTCTCTCTCTTCTCTCTCTCTCTCTCTCTCTCTCTCTCTCTCTCTTTCTCTCTCTCTCTCTCTTTTATTGTTTGAGCCAGGGTTTCTCTGTAACAGCCCTGACTGTCCTAGAACTCATTCTGTAGATCAGGCTGGCTTTTGCTCACAGATCCAACTGTATCTGCCTCCCAAGTGTTGAGATTAAAAGTATACTCCACCACTGCCTGGCCCTGGAAGACTTTTTAAATAAAGAAAAGAGAGGGTTGTGTGACTCTGGAAGTCATCTGCCATTATTTCTCTTGTGCCCAAAGGGCTTCCTCAAACATGCCAGACCTGCTGCGAAAAGCCTTTCCAACTTTGGTATACCTAAAGAAGTCTTTATTAGAAAGATGTTCTCCTGGTGGGCAGACCAACCCTGCAGCTGCCCAGGCCCAGAACCAGGGTCGTGACTTGGCCCACCCCAACATCCACCCCATCTACGATCTGCTGGAGCACGTGAAGGGGCCGGTCCTGGAGAGGTAGAAGCCAGAGGCCTTGGCCCAGACCAAAGACTCTTCGGAAATTTGCAGTGAACATTTGCAAGTAAAGATGTATGGATGAAGGGTTACTGCGTGACTCACTGCAGCTTCCAGATGAGATTTTTAATCCCCGCCCCCTTTTTTCCTTTTTTATCTTAAATTTTGTTTTATTTGGGGGAGGAATGCAGGGGGGGAAGGGCGGATGTGAAGGGATGGGAAAATGAACGGGATCAAGATACATGATGTAAAAGACACATAGAATAAATAAAAAGAAAGGAAAAAAAGAAAGAAGTCATTCTCCATGGGTATAAAATTCCAGAGTGCTTTTTTTCCTTGTCCTGTTTGTTCCTGTCTGTGAAGGTGTGGCTTCACTGTCATTTTGGACTACCTCGCCTCTGTAGCCCAGTCTCTTCTCATTGATTCACCTCTGTGGTGGTTTGAATGAAAATGGCCCCATAGGCCCATAGGGAGTGGCTCTGTTAGGAGGTGTGGCCTTGCTGGAGTGGGTGTGGCCTTGCTGGAGTGGGTGTGGCTCTGTTAGGTGTGGCCTTGCTGGAGTGAGTGTGGCCTTGCTGGAGTGGGTGTGGCCTTGCTGGAGTGGGTGTGGCTGTGTGGGAGGAAGTGTGTCACTGGGGGTGGGCTTTGAGGTCTCAGATACTCGAGCTAGTGAGTGAATGTATTTATTTAAATACATGTCCACAAGTGTGTGCATGTTGACATCAGATTTGACATTGGATATCTTCTTCCGTTATTCTCCAACTTAAATATTGAGGCAGGGAGTCCCGGGCAGTGGTGGCGCACGCCTTTAATCCCAGCACTCGGGAGGCAGAGCCAGGTGGATCTCTGTGAGTTCAAGGACAGCCTGGTCTACAAAGTGAGTTCCAGGAAAGGCGCAAGCTACACAGAGAAACCTGTCTCAGAAAAAAAAATATATATTGAGGCAGGATCTCTCACTTAAACTCATAGCTCACTGATTTGTCTAGCCAGCCTGCTTGCTCCTGGAATCCCGTCTCTACCTCTACATGAGGGCTGGGATGAAAAGTAGATGGTCACACCGACTTGGTATTTATGTGGGTTCTCGGAAGCCAGACTTCAATCCTAATACTAGTGTGGTTTTTCCAACTGAGCCATTTCTCCAGCCCCTAGGTTTTTTCTGAAATGAAAACAAAGAAAAATGAAACAAAAAGCCTTAAGTGTGAAATGTAGGTAAATGAGGGCAAAATGTAAAATTCTAATGAACTGGGGAGACATACAGACTTCCTTGTATTCTGGCAATTTTTCTCTGAGTTTGAAATTGTATCAAAAGTAACAAAGGAAAAAGAGAGGTGTTTAAGAAGGGGAGTGAGATAGAACCAGAGGATACTCTAAGTATCCCTCATCAACTGCTTTTCCCAAAGCACACCTTACTTTTGTACATAGTAGATTTTTTTTTTTTTTTTAATTTTTCGAGATAGGGTTTCTCTGTGTAGCTTTGGAGCCTGTCCTGGAACTTGCTCTGTAGACCAGGCTGGCCTCAAACTCACAGAGATCCACCTGCCTCTGCCTCCCAAGTGCTGGGATTAAAGGTGTTGCCACCACCGCCCCGCCAGAGATAGTAGGTCTTTCTAGGAGGAAAAACCATCACTGTTCTGGGCAGGGAGCTCATCAGAGTCAGTTAGGGAAGCACAGATGAATGGTGTCTCTAGGGAAGCATCCTGATAGCCTGGTTCAGAGGACTTGGGCAATGACTCTGAAAGTACATCAAAATACAAATGTAAGAGAATCACCTTCTTTAATTTGTTGTCTTAGTTAGGGTTTCTATTGCTGTGAAGAGACATCATGACCATGGCAACTCTTATAAAGGAAAGCATTTAATTGGGGCTTGCTTACAGTTTCAGAGGCTTAGTCCATTACCATCATGGCAGGACATTGAGGTGTGCAGGCAGACATGGTGCTGGAGAAAGAGCTGAGTGAGAGTTCTGTATCTTGATCTGCAGGCAGCAGAAGGAATCTCTGAGTGCCACACTAGGCATAGCTTGAGCATAGGATATCTCTAAGCCCACCCCCAAAATGATGCACTCCTCCATCAAAGCGATACCTACTCCAGCAAAGTCATCACTCCTAATAGTGCCAATTCCTATGGGGGCCATTTTATTTTGAACTACCACATTCCACTTCCTGGCCACCATAGGCTTTTGGAGCTATATCATAATGCAAAAACTCATTCAGTCCAACTTCAGAAGCCTCCATAATCTATAGAGTCTCAAACTTACTTAAAATTCTAAAGTTTCTTCTGAGATTCATGCAATCTCTTAATTGTAATCCCCTGTAAAATCAAAATCAAAAAGCAGATCACCTACTTCCAACATATAATAGCACAAGATATACATTACCATTCCAAAATGCAGGGAAGGGAGCAGAGTGAGGAAATACTGGACCAAAGCAAGACCGAGAACCAGCTGGGCAAACTCCAAACTCTGCATCTCCATGTCTAATGTCAAAACTCCTTTCAGCTCTGTTGACTGCAACACACTTCTTTCTCTTAGGCTGGTTCCACTCCCTATTAGCAGCTCACCTCAGCAGATGTCCCATGATTCTGGCATCTCCAACATCTTGGGGTCTCCAAGGAAATCTAGGCTTCACCTTCACAGCTTCACACAATGGCCTTTCTAGACCTCCATGCAGGGACACCCCTACGCATGCCTGGCATCAGCGGCTGTCCTTAGTCAAGGAGGAAGATTCCATAATCCCTTTCTTCTATCCTTCAGCCAGAACCATGTGGCTAAAGCTGCCAAGTTCTGCTGCTTGCTGGGGCTGGAACGTGGTCTCCTCATTCAATTACATCTTTACCAGCTTTCTGGTTTTGATGGTTTCCTTCACTGCTTAAGCTTAGATGTTCTGGAACTTGCTCTGTAGATCAGGCTGGCCTCAAACTAAGAGATCTGCCTGTCTCTCTATCTTCCAGAGTGCTGGGATTAAAAGCATGTATCAACACACACACACACACACACCACACACACACACACACACAGAGCTCTAAGCTTTTCTTTAATTCCTTTCCACAAGTTGGAAATTTAGCTAGGTGGGATCTTGCCCTGAGGTCACCACTCCCTTTATTCCATTTCTTAATCTGTTTGTCTCCTTGACCACAGGACTTCGCTCCATTCCACTTCCTGGTGTTCCTTTTCTCCTCAAATTGTATTTCTACTTGCTCAGCTCACTCCTTTTCACTATAACACTAATAATCACATGAAAGAGTCTATACTAGGCTGTTTTGAGATTTCTTCTGCCAATGGAATTAATCCAAATCTTTTCACTTTAGCTTTAGGCAAACTCTTCGGACAAGGGCAAAGCAGCCACATTCTTCACTAAAATATCACAAGAACGATCTCTAGGCAATACACTAAAATTCTTCTTCTCTGAAACTTCTTAAGTCAGACCCCCCCACAGTTCAAATCACCCTCAGCACCATCTTCCATGCTTCTACTAGGAGGACCCATTAAGCAGTACTTGAAGCATTCCACTGCTTTCCTAACCCAAAGTCCGAAAAACATGGTCAGGCTATCACAGCAATACCCCACTCCTGGTACTAACTTATGTCTTAGTTAGAGTTTCTATTGCTGTGAAGAGACACTATGACCATGGTAACTCTTATAAGGGAAAATATATAATTGGAGCTAGCTTACAGTTTCAGAGGTTTAGTCCATTATCATCATGGTGGACCATGGCGGCATGCAGGCAGACATGGTGCTGGAGAAGGAGCTGAGAGTTCTGCATCTTGATCTACAGGAGGTAGGAGTCTCTGTGCTCCACATTAGGTGTAGCTTGAGCATAGGATACCTCTAAGCCCACCCCCACAGCGACACACTTCCTCCAATAAGGCCACACCTACTCCAACAAAGCCATACCTCTTAATAGTGCCACTCCCTATGGGAGCCATTTTCTTTCAAACCACAACATTTGCCACTAGAAATTCAAGCATCATGCTCATCCCAATGGTTTGTTGTGTTCTTAACAGAGGCCCTCTGGGGTGTCTGAAGACAACCTTAAAAACGCTTTTGGGTTTATCAACTGCTCCAAATCCTCTGATTGTACGCTTAGCCTTTATAAATTTCATTATATGTCAGTCATACCCCAATAATGTTGGGTTTCTTTTTCTCCCTAAGACCACTTTAAAAGTAAGTCATTCTTTTTTTTTTTAATTGTCTATATATTTTATTTCCCTGGATATCTGATGTTAGGATCATAATAACTGTTATTAGAAATATATATATGTGTGTTTATATATACATATATATATATTTCAATTGGCAAGTATTTCTCATGGAACAGTTGAAATAATCTAAATCGCCTTTTTTCCTTTTGTCAGATTAAATAAAAAGTGAGACTATGTGGTTATTATGGTGGAGCTGGCATCTCCAGAAGACTGCAATGGTGAACTGTTTGCTCCAAAAGGTGGAAACTGCAGGGTTATTTTAGTTCAGATGTACCAATCCTGCTTTTTATTTTACAGCAAATAGAGAACTGAATGAATCTCAAGCCGTAGATATTTCTCTGGTCTATTTTTAAACACACACTGGCTCTTTCCCAGAAAGAGGAGAAACAAAAATCCACTGGCAGTCAGGCTTTACCTTTTTCCATTGAATTTCCTGAGGAGATTAAAAAAAAAAAAATCTCTGGAAACCCGGAACAGATGGAGCAGCAAGGAGAACACTACAGAACAGGAACTTGACAAAGTGCTTAGGAGAAAACAAAGCCCTCAAGAGACCTGTCTTTACAAAACTCAGTTGACTGGAGACAGAGTATCCGATGGAGTAAATATTTGCCTTTCTTTGAAGGAACTCGGGATGATAAAAACAGCCACATTACATTGTTCTGCAGGTTGCTCTATCAGGCATGGATCCTAAGGATTTCCAATCTGAATAGGGCTTAGAGAACGGATAAAAATGTTCCTCATTAACATTTATTCCCTTTTTTCTTAGCCATGAAACCATTCTTTAGATATCAGAACAGTTAAATTTAAAAGTCTGAACAGCCCAGGGGATGGGGAGAGCTGAGCAGATCCCACATTTAAAAGCCATGCTGTTCCCAGAACCTCGTGAGAAGGCCACCCCACCCTGATGTCGCAACAGGTGTATCGTGGGAGCTGGCCTCTGCTGGGGTGGAGGGCTCTGAGTCTCTCCGACTCTCATACAGCATACTTGCTACCAAGCCATTGAGATGAGCTGTGACCTCAAACATAGGACACTGCAGCCAGTGAAATGGACCACAAAGCTGACACTCTCAGAAAAAATGAGAACACTGGGAGGGAGTGTCTCAAACTCAACAGGGATCTTTGCCAAGGAGATACAGTTTGCTTGTTGTGTTTTTGTTTTGTTTTTATAAATGGCAAACCCTTCTTGAGTTTCAAAAGAAAAGAGATAAATAAGCTTCCATTTTTATATCAATTAAGATGTCAGGTTATAAGGGACCTAAACACCTTCCCAAGAATAAAACAGAGAGAGGAAGCATGGCATGCTAGCCCACGGTAAGAAGTAAAATACAAAAAACGAAGTCCCGTAAAACAGTGTGAGTGCAGAACCTTTCTTGGAGGGGAGCTGGGGTACATTTCCTTGTCAGAAGACATGGTGTGAATAAAAAGGAAGGAAGGGAAGGTCTTGATGAGGCTGAATGAGCAGGTAAAGCCAGTACACTTCAGTCTAATGAGACTGTCGCGGGCCTTAGGTGGCTGACTAAGAGTGCTGGTCTTTTGATGCCTACGGCTGTTTACAAGCCGAAAGAGGCTGGCAGAAGTCTCGGGATGCTTTCAGAGTCACTTTATTATGACTCTTCATTTATGATTTTCATTATGATTCTCTTTAGAATCATCGGATAGATGCCTCTGGCTCACAGATGGGGGTAGGGGATTAAAAAGCCTAAGTGTGGTGTTGTAATGAGTCCAGAGAGTTTGGAAACCGTCATGTGGGTGACTTTGAATGTTTGGAATTGCAGGATGATTGCAGAGATGATTATCTGAAAGCAATGGTCAGGCCCAGTTGCAAATGACTGCCTTAAAGAAAATGGGGCTCATGGGAAACCTGTGGAAGACCCCCACAAGCTTCAGAAGGCAGCCTGCTTTGATTAAGTCCGTCACTAACGGAGTGCAGGTGACTTACTTGTTCTGATGATTTGGAAGGCTTGCCTCCTTCAGGGATAGCCTGTGATTCAAGATGTCAGGTCTCTTCATGGCATGGATGAGGTGTTCAGGACCTCAGAAGGGCTGCAACTGGTCCCTGGCTCTCAAGGCAGTGACCTCCCAAGGGAATTCTTTCTTGTTGTCTGAAGAGCCACTCGGAAGGAAACGGCTCCTCTTTTCTGCCACTGGGAAAACAGATTATTTACTTCTCCACCTACCTGCTTTTGTTGTAGGAAACAAGCATTTTCTCAGCACCTGTGTGCCCGCACTGCCATAGATGCTATGGATGAAGCCGTCCGATAGGACCCTCCTGGAGTTTACATTCTAATAAGAGTCCGACATAAGAAAGTGCATATATAAATAAATATCTTAGATGGTAAAATCAACTCTGGAGAAAATAAACGGGGCGATGTGGAAGTGGATAAAATATGTACGCGTCATCTTAGTGGGTGCTCGGGTCTCACAGAGCCACATCCAGACAAAAGAGAAAGCTGGGTTGGGGAACGGGGTGGGGGTGGGGAATCCATGAATAACAGTAGAAAGATACAGTTGGTAACTGGCAAAGCCATGGAGCAGAAACTGAGGCATGCTCTGACATAGTTGGAGTGTGGTTGATTCCGGGGAAAACAGATGTCGGGTGAGGGTGGAGGAGAAAGAAAGCAACCTTTAATTCTGAGAGCACCAAGACATTACTGGGGGCTTTTAAAGATGAGAGTTAAGTCCTGGCTGCAAATGGCCGCCTGAGAGAAAATGACGAGCCTCATTTTAGCAAGATCACTTTTGACTGCTGTACGGAAAATGTGTTAGAAAGAGATAAATATGGAAGCAATGAGACCAGTCAGTGATATGAAGCCATAGTGGCTTGTACTATTTATGCCACCCGGGGAGGGGGCTGCTATCGGCTGATTCGAGGATTCAGTGGGCATGTCTGGAGGACTTTCAGGTTAGGTCCTGGAACCAGGGATTAGAGACAGGAGGTAGAGTCAGAGGCAGGGAAGGGAGGATGTGTGCCAGAGAAGAAAAAAAAAAAGTTTAGAATCCCAACAGTGATACTGTGTAAAGAGTCGGGCGGTCATTCTCGGGCTTTCTCACACATGATCTGTTACATATAGTTCTACATACAACTTGATGCATTTTGGTTTCATTAGTATTAAATCTCCACCTAGGGGTGTGCATTATTGTATTATAATGAACCATAGGTCACCTTCAGACACCAGGATGGTCTCTGTGCCTATGCCAATGGCTGTATTTAGTTGGTGGTAGAGAGAGTATGGGCCTTTCTTCTTTGAAACTAGTTTCTTTCCTGTGCTAATTTTTGCAGCCTTCATGCAAGGCTCTCTAGACCTTACTCTATTCTCTAGACCCTCTATTCTCTCACCTCGGTGTGCTGTATTGCCCACCACCCCCCTTAGACCTAAGACCTTCCAACGCGTTCCAACCACTAGGGTAATGTGGAAATGACCCGGGTCTTCCAAAATTAGACTATACAGAGCCACGCAAACTCTACTTTTTGTGCACAGTCCTCGCTTGATCGCCCTGAGAAATACATTCCTTGAGGATGCCCACCTTGGAAGGAGCCTGGGCTGTGTCATGTGATCACGTGCAGATGTTCCAGTCAATAGCCCCTGCTAAGGTCCATGGGCAGTCAGCTTCAAACTACTAGGTGTATGAGTCAAGTTACCTTCCGGGCGATTCCAGCACCCCCTGTTCAGTCACCCTCATCTCCGAGTCTTCTGCAGGAGTTACCCCTGGTTAGCAGCTCTGTCGAACACATGACAAGAAGCCACTTGAAAGTGGAAAGCTTTGTGTTGGCTTACAGGCCGTCGTGGCAGGGAAAACACATGGCGTTGGGGACATAGACTGCCAGTCACACCATGAGCATGCGCGGTAGGAAGCATAAACCAGGAAGTAGAGCCAGACTTTCAAACCTTGAGGCCTACCCTTAGTGACCCACTGCTTCCAGTGAGGCTCGGCCACCTAAAGCTTCTCCGGCCTTCTAGAACACCACCAGCTGGAGGTTAGGGGTCACATGCACCAATGGAGCTGGTTTCCCTTCCAAACCACAGCTTCTCCCCGACTGAGGTCTGAAATGTGAGTCCAGATAAGTCAGTCCCGTGATGCCCCGTCTGGATTTCAGGACCATTAATATTTGACATAGGTTGTCACACAGCAGAGGTAACGGACGCAGCGGGAGAAGAACATCTCTCAGGGAAGAAACAAGGAGTTGCCATGGAATTGGAGGACACACTTCCGGAAGGAGTAACCACATGAGTCACTTAGGCGTCTGAGTTGGCAGATGTGGAGGCTGGAGGGAGCCGCCATAAACAGCCCGTGGACTCCCCTAACTTCACAGGACTGAGAGAGACAATCGAGGGCGAGAGGTGGACTGAGAGGCGGGCTCAAGGTCTTCTCTGAGGAAGTTCGAGATTTAGAGATAGAAGAAAAAAAAGCAGGGCTAGCATGGAAGGGGAGGGGAGGCGACGAAAGGCTCCATTGGGAGTTGAAAACCATAAACAATAAAAGTCGTCATTCGCTTTGACAGAGACAGGACTGACAAGCACTGAAAGAAAAAAAAAAAAAAAAAAAAAAAAAAAAAAAAAAAAAAAAAAAAAAAAAAAAAAAAGTAGTCATTCGCTTTGACAGGACTGAGCACCCATGACCTTGAAAGGAACAATGTCAGTGGGGGTGGTTGTACAGAAGCTTCATAGGGCCTGTGATCTCTCAGCGAAGCAGGAGTCGTCTGTTATTTCTGTTACTTCAGTAGTTGGGTCACACTGCCTTAGGCAGCTGCTAACCACTGCTGAAGTCCTAGTTTGTCTGCGTAGAGGAACACAGGGGCCTGGGCTGAGTAAACAGCACGGGTTTTTTTTTGTTTGTTTGTTTTTTGGGTTTTTTTGGTTTTGTTTTTTGTTTTGTTTTGAGACAGGGTTTCTCTGTGTAGCCCTGGCTGTCCTGGAACTCACTCTGTAGACCAGACTGCCTTCAAACTCAGAGATCTGCCTGCCTCTGTCTCCAGAGTGCTGGGATTAAAGGTGTGCGCCACCACCACCACCACCACCACCACCCAGCTCCAGCACACAAGTTTTGGCATCAGACAGAACTGGGTTGAAACAGCTGTGGTCAAATTATTTAAATGTATTGAGTTTCTTATCTACAAACTGTAGGGAAGTTTAAAACAAAAAGCCCCCTTCCTCCCCCAGGTTCTGCGGGGGGTGGGGGGGGTGGAAACTGACTTACAAAAGGCAGACTTTGCAAATTCGAGGTGCCCTTGGCTTAGAAGAGAAACTCAGAGACAGTAACTAGAGGGGGTGTGTGGTTAGAATCCAGGCTCTTTTACAGCATTAACAAAAGGCAGTGAATTTGTACAGAAGCAGCAAGGGCTTTCAGGGGCCCAAACTGTGGGAGGTAAGCACACGGGGAGCTGGAGACCAGAGGAAAATAAGGGCTATTTTAGTAAAGTTTGTTAAATTGATTCCTCTTGGTGATTCTGGAGTTACCTTGGGGTTGTCAGGGGAGACGGAATCACAAATGGAAATCCATGTCCTGCTTTTAGGAAAATAGGGAGGAGGGCACAGGGACTTTTTGCCTCTGCTGTTTCTCCATTGTTTTTAAGTTAAAGTAAGCCATATGTTGAAGTGATGTATTTTGGGATAGCATATTCTAATCCTCTACCAGGATCAGGACATTAGCAGTCGGGGGATGGAGAGTTGGTTAAGTGCTTTCCTTGTATGTAGATGTGAGTTGGATCCCCCAGAAACCACATTAAAAAAATAATAATCATGAGTGCATGCTATAAAGCCAGGGAGTGGGAAAGACAAACAAATGAACGACAGCACTGGCTTTACTCAAGAAAAATCTGCAGAGGGGCCCCCAGCCCAAGAGTCAGAGCCTCTTAGAGGGGGGCCGTTATAGAGCAGAAGGGGAGAGAGGGAACTGAAATGTGTCCGTTTGGGCCTGAGGAGGTGTGGCTAGGGAAACAGGGCTGGCGGTAGACTGGGGGACAACAGGGCACTCATAGACGTCTCTTGTAGACCGTATCACTATCGTGGAGGGCCAGTAGAGAAAGGCGGGCACAAATGCAGAAAAACAAGTCACTTCAGGCCTGGGAATGAAATACCTTTAGTGTGGGGAGCTGTCGTCGTTTAACCGGAATGGGGGGAGCTTTACAGAATGATGTGACCATGACTACAGACACGCTTGTAATCCCAAAGCTAGGGAGGTGGGGACAGGGAGATCCTTGGGGCTCACTGGCCGGCCAGCCCAGCCCACGGTGAACTGCAGGCTGGCGAAAGACCCTGTCTCAGAGTTCCAGGACAGCCAGGGCTACCCAGAGAAACCCTGCCTCAAACAGACAAGCAAAATACAAAAAACAAGGTTCGCAGTTTCTGAGGAACAGCACCTCGGGTTGTACTCTGTCCTCCACTAGTGTGCACCTGCACACACACACCACACACACACACACACACACACACACACACACTTACGGCCACACCTACCCCACACCCACACACAGAATAAGTGTAATAGGCTTGGTATGGTGACTCATGGCTTTAGTCCCAGCACTTGGGGCAGATGCAGGTGAATCTCTGAGTTCGAGGCCAGCCTGGTCTATATAGTGAGTTCCAGGACAGCCAGAGCTATGCAGAGAAATTTTGTCTCAAATAAATAAATAGATAGATGGATGGATAGATGAATAGATAGATAGATAGATAGATAGATAGATAGATAGATAGATAGATAGGGATAATAATACTACTTCATTGATCGCTATCAGCACAAAATGAGACACGATTTTGGTCCAAGCTTAGACATACAGCAGTTGTTTTATGTTTGTCTTTAAAGTCCATTTTATTGGCCAGGTGTGGTGGAACACCCCTGTAATTCCAGAACTTGGGAGGCTGAGTCAAGAGTATCTTTATTCTCAGCAATTCTGGGCTACGTAGTGAGAACTTGTTCAAACAAAACAAAACCACACTTCCAGAGTGGCTACTTGTGGGCCAGGCCCTGTGCAGGGGTGACAGCGTGTAAGGGTTAGAAGTCCTAGTTCATGGTTTTCAGAAACTCTGCAGGCTGCTGAGGAGCTACACCTACAAGCAATTGAGAGAAGACTGTGACAGAGAAGAACGTCTGGACACTCTGTTGAGAAAGGCTTTGCGGAGGGCGGGGGCGGGGGGTAGGACTTTGTCTGCCACTCAAGGCAGGAGGCCAGTTTCCCAGGTGGACAATCTGGGGAAGGTATTCCAAGCAGAGAGAGACTCGTGCAAAGCCTGGGGACTAAGGATAGATAAGCACATGGGTATTACTCAATTGTAACCTGTGAAGAACCCGTGTGGGAGGTGATGAGGGATGAATCTAGAAGGTGAGATGGGATGGGACTGAAGAGGATCACTTGCTGTGGAGAAAGGAGGTTCAATTTTGTCCTGAAGTGAGCAGGAAACTGAGTACTTGCTGATAAGGACGTGATGAAACTAGTCCGACACGTGAAAGACGAATCAGGCGTTTTCTTAGCTTTGTGGAATACATTAATCTTTGAAAGACAAAAAAAAAAAAAAAAAAAAAAAAAAAAAAAGATGCTGTGCTATGTTTCCAATTGCACTACTACAGTGCCCTTCTTCTCTTGTTGGGAGGCACTCCTAGACCCATTGAATAGAATACACACCCAGAAACAGAGTGTCCAGGAGGCATTTCCCATGGTCGCATGTGGCCAAGGATCGCTATGAATGTGCCCCAAACACAAAACCTTAAACTTACCTGAATCGTTGTGACTTATTTTACAATTTATCTTTGTAATTCAGCTGCACGGTGTTTGAGCATGAACTTAATGGGTGATAACGTCATGTTGAAATGTCCAAATTGTGCACCCCTAAAAGGAACGATGTCAGCTTTTTCTACACAGAGGGCAGAAAAATTTAGCTTCCCTTCTTCCTATAGAAAATAAGGTCACTCTCATGTGAAGTAGTATCAAGCAAACAAACAAAAGAGTGGGCCGGTGAAACAGTTTGATGGGTCAGAGCACTTTCTGAACAAGCACATGGGCCTGAGTTTGGATCCTAGCACCCACTGGATGACCTGAGTGTGGCCAAGCCCTGTGGGAGACAGACAGGAGGATTCTTCTCTGGGACTTCCTGGTGCCAGTCTAGCTCCAGGGTCAGTGAGAGACTTTGTCCCAAAAATATATGGTGAAGTGATAGAGCGGACCATCTGATGTCTCTCCTCTGCCCTCTCTATGCACAAACTCACATACATGCTCCCCACTCACATGCATGCATACCCCATACTCACACACATGCACACCCCATACTAATATGTATGCAAACCCCACACTCACACACAGGAATACCCCCCATTCATACAAAGCAGGAAAGGAGTCAGTAGAGACGCACCTGGTAGTTATATGGTAGTTACATTTAGATCTTGTGATGTTTTTAAATATTAGTTTTATAAGTTTAGATCTGTTATACTTTCTTCCTCTTGATGAATTCGTTTTTGTATCTACTTTACCACCAGCAATTTTGTATCCTTTTTTTTTTCAAGAGCATTCTTAAAATCAAGTATGTTTTAAATACCACAAACCCTGGCTAAGCTACTGAGCGCTACGCTCTCCTTTATTGGTTTCCCTGAATCTGCCTGTAACTTTGCAAACAGTCGTTTTATTAAAGCTACCCCAATTTCACAGTTTCAGCATGCCATCTGTTGCCAGGACCCTGATGAATGCAGCAGTATTCATATTAGTCATAATCTTTGTTCATCACTTACACAACATAGCCCTTTGTATGTACAAAGAAACCGATAATAATAAAAAGGATACGTGATACATATGTATGCTATACATATTTCCATCTAAAGTATTTGCTATGTATATGGCATGAATATTTAAGGAACTGTTAACACTGCTCCCTGGAGGAGACTGGGAGACAGAATAGACACGGAAGTGCTTTGATTGTATCCCTTTCTTAACTGTTATTTTCATGCCTATGGATTCAATTCTCAAAATTTTGATTTAGCTTTTGCTCAAAAAAATTCCCTAGGCACATTTTTGAGAATGGTTAAAATTTAAGCCTGAGGGTTCTCTTATGGTTAGTCTATGGTTTGGTGTGTTTAATTAGTTTTAATCTTTTATTTCTGTTTTTACAGTACTGGGGATCGAACCCAGGTCCTCACGCATGCTAGGCAAGAGTTCTACCACCTAGCTGCGTCCGAAGCCTTTTATTGTGTTCAGGCAGGGTCCCACTGTTTTCTCAGTCAGGATTCTCCTGTCTCTGCCCTCGGGCAGCCAGCCAGGGCTGTATTTGTATGGCATTGCATCAGCAATATGGCTTATTTCTCAACTCTAGAACATCAAGGCTCCGACGAAGCATGGAGATCAAGACTGGCCCTGCCACTCGTGGAACAGAAGTTTTCAGGCTAGCCCTTGCTCAACGTTGCTTCATCGTGCGTAAAACATTGGCTTCCAGGCTAAGTCTATCCCTTCACGCCTCCATTTTATAAAGCAACAATGTGCTCCATTTTGAGCACAGACACTGAGGCCGAATGGCACCGGTCTGTCCAGACAACCCCTCAGGCCCAGACTGGCAGGTAACTTATTCACGGACATAAACCACTGCGCCCTCTGAACTTAGCGAATGAAATCAGAAACGCATGGAACATGAGACGGCTGGAGAGATGGCTCAGGGGTTAAGAGAGCTGGTTGCTCTTCTAGAGGACCCGGGTTCAATTCCCAGCACCCACAGGGAGGCTCACAACCGTCTGTAACTCCAGTTACAGGGATATCAGACTCCCTCTAGCCTCCAAGGGGACCAGGTGTGCAAGTGGTATGCAGGCAAAATACATTTTGTTTGTTTGTTTGTTTGTTGTTTGTTGTTCGAGACAGGGTTTCTCTGTGCAGCTTTGTGCCTTTCCTGGAGCTCGCTCTGTAGACCAGGCTGGCCTGGAACTCACAGAGATCCGCCTGCCTCTGCCTCCCGAGTGCTGGGATCAAACGAGTATGCCACCACGGCCTAGCTAAAGTTAAAAAAATTAATTAATTAAAAGAAAGAAAGAAAGAAACCAGGTTTACCCTCCCCAAGGTGAGTCTTAGACCTAGAGCTCCTCCCTCTAAGAAGCCATTAAAGCCTGGAGTGCTCGCTCTCTCTCTCTCCCTCTTCTCTCCTCTTTTGAAAAGGCGCATCCCGGAAGATTCCTGCCCCGAACCCAGGCAGATGAAGAACTCCACAGAAAATCCAGGAAGACTCTGAGGGGGCAGTCCTCGCAGGAGGGGGTGGGGCGCTCAGCGGCCACCAGTCCGGGGTGGAGGGTCACACTCCTCCCTGGTGCCCATCTCCATCGACAGCTCAACCGTAGACAGTCGGGCTGTGGGCTTTTGTTGTGTTTGTTGTTGAGACAGGGTCTGGCTCTGAAGCCCAGACTGACCTTGGACTTGACACCACCTTCCTGGCCCGCGGTCCTGAGGGAATATGCCACCAGGCCTGCCTGGGCCTTCATTTCTGAAGGTTCATGTGCTACATAAAACTTCAGCTAAGTGAGTCTGTTCAGTTTTCCCTTGTTAATCCGTCTTGTCGTAGGATTGCGTCCCTTGCGATGGATAAGAAAAGGGCCTGTACCATCCATCCCTACACTGACGTCTGATGTTTCCTTGTCTTGGGAGGATTTCCGGAGCCAATGGTCTGCCATAAAGAATAAACTAGCCTAGTGTTGCTGTCTTTCAAAAAAAAAAAAAAAAAGACTTTAAATTTATGTTCGTTGTATGTGTGTGGGTGATTTGCCTGCACGTGTGTCTGTGGACCACGTGCATGCAGCACCTGTGGAGGCCAGAGGAGGATGTCAGGTCCTCTGGAACATGCAGCACCTGTGGAGGCCAGAGGAGGATGTCAGGTCCTCTGGAACTGGAGTTACAGAGATTATTTAGCTGACATGTGGGTGCTGGGAATTGAACCCGGGTCCTCTGGAAGAGCAGCCAGTGCTCTTAACCACTGAACCATCTCTCCAGCCCCAAATATTATTGTCTTAGCTCCATTTCCTGTTGCTGATAAAATATCCCGACAAAAGCAACTTTCCCCGAGAGCGTTCGTTCATCTCGAAAGTCTGGGTGGCAGTCCATCCTGCAGGGAGGTCAAAGCAGCTGGCCACATCCACAATCAGGGGCAGAGACCGATGCTTGCTGGCATGCTTCCTGGCGCTTAACTGGCTCTCTCCTTTTCATCAGGTTCTGGGCCCAGCCCATGAAATGGTGCCACCACATTCAAGGTGAGTCTTTCCACTTCAGTTAACACAGTGAAGAAGATCGCTTATGGGTATATGCACAGGCCAACTCAACCCAAACCATTGTTTATTGAGACTCTATTCCCAAGAGATTCTACATTGTGTCACTGTCACACAGTAGGCTGTGGTCCTCTACTGCTGTGAAGAGACACCATGACCATGGCAACTCTTATAAGGGAAAGTATTTAATTGGTGCCTTGCTTATAGTTTCAGAAGGTGAGTCCATGATCATCATGGTGGGAAGCAGACAGGCATGGTGCTGGAGCAGTAGCTGAGAGCTTTACATCCTGATCTGCAGACAGCAGACAGCAGGCAGCGATAGAGATGAAGTGAAAGACAGATTTTATATATATGTAGAATATAGATATGGTAGGATGAAAGGGTAGATTAATCAACCAATCAGAGCAACACATATTCGCAGGGTACAGAAAGACATTCCCCCATCACTTCTCCTTCTCTTCCTATTCAAAAAGGAAGGGTTTAACTTTCAACCAATCAGAGCAAAACATATTCACAGAGCACAGAAAGACATTCCCCCATCAATATATACATATATATGTAGATAGATAGATTGATAGAGAGAGACTGGGCATGACATGGGCTTTTGAAACTTCAAACCCACCCCCAGTGACACACCTCTTCCAACAAGGCCATACCTCCAAATCTTTCTCAAACAATTAATTGGGAAGCAAGCATTCAAACATGAGCCTATTGGGGGGGGAGGTGTGGGGGGGGGAGGCATGTCATTCTCATTCAAACCACCACAGTCAACAGGTAACACAATTGTCAACCAAGTAAAGGACATAAAAGTAGCATGTTCATTCATTCTCTTCAGATCTTGAAAATCTTCTCCACGGTGTCCTTTCTGAGGAGGTTGTTTTTTATTTCCATCCATTGTCTAGGTTCTCCCAAGTCTCCGGAGGACTGAGACCAAAGGCTGTTTTCCTGGCAGGTTTCAGGCTAGCAATGTGGACTGCCGTCCTGGACAACTGCATGGAAGAGACTTCCTCCTTCCATATGTGCAGAAGACCAGAAAGACAGCTTTCCTGTGTGAGTCAGAAATGTCTCCCACAGCCCCACATGTTTGAAAATCGGGTTTCTAACTGGTCGTGCTGTCTTGGTAGGCTGTGAAACCTTTGGGACCTGAGATCTATCTGATGGACGTAGGTCCCTACAGACAGGGCTTTGAAGGTTAGACCCACTTCCGGTTCTGGTCCATGTTTTCTCTGCTTCCTCTTCTGCTGTCATCCCATCACTGTGGATGGCACAGTCACTCCAGCCTTCCTTTTGTACCTACTATGAGGTACAGAAAGAACTAGAAAGAAGTCCCCCCCCCCCCTGCTTCGGTTGTTTCTGTCAGGTATTTTTGCCACACTGAAGAGGAAAATCACTCAATACACTGGCCAGATTTGATCAAAAGCAGGGAAGTTTGCTGAGTGGGACCTCACATATCACATTACATTCCAGCCTCTATGTGGCCTGTTGGGAGGGAGGCTTCTGAGCCGGGGGATGCAGCCTAACTTCTACCCACTGGCTGTTGGGGGTCCTTCAGTCCTCTGCCTACAGTTTACTTGCATTAGACACCAAATGCCTCTGGCAAGCTAATAGCTTCTGGTACATACTGGCTGGCAGTAGTGAGGATAACTCTTAAGTTTCCTCCCTACACCACTGAAATATGCAATCATGTGACTTCACTCCACCCCCCACCCCACCCAAAATACTTTCCATTCTTGCCATGCCTGAGATTCTTTTAATAAGACAAAACCTCCCATCCCACAGTTAGAGATAAGGCATGGTACCCTAGGAGGTGGAGCACACTGGCTTAAATACAGAGGAAGGTTGTCATGGGGAGACCCTCTGACATCTCATTGTAAAAATTCTTTCTTCTCTTGGGAAGCCATGGAATTAACAGGCTGTGACACGGCCTATTGTTCTTAAGCGAGGCACATAATCTCTCTGTCCTTTCTCAGAAGACACGTGTGCCAAGAGACAGGAGCATCTGCAAGTGGCCCACTTGGTTTAGAAATCCTGCTCTCACCCTTGATGTTTCCATAAAGGCAAATGAAGAAACCAGCCCCAGAGGCCTGGGAGAATGTGTGAACACTGAATACCCTGACTCCCTTCCTTCCCATCCCCTTGCATTCTTGCAAAGGCTAGGAAGAGAGCAGGCCTGTATCTTCTCCCGAACTACAAAAATAAATAAATAAACAAACACGTCAAAAACATCCCTACCAGTTTGTTAGCCAACCATTCTCAAGACTAAAGAATACCCTCCTACTCCCACCCCCCCACCCCCCCCACCCCGCCCAAAGCTCATGTTTGAATGCTTGCTTCCCAATTAATAAAATTGTTTGAGAAAGATTTGGAGGTATGGCCTTGTTGGAAGAGGTGTGTCACTGGGGGTGGGTTTGAAGTTTCAAAAGCCCATGTCATGCTCCAGTCTCTATCAATCTATCTATCATATATATATATATATATTGATGGGGGAAATGACCCCAAGACCAGAGGACTCAGTGGAGGTAGTGCTAGATTCTTTGGAACAATAGCCATGATTGACATCTTTATTATTGTGTAATTGATACACAATAAATAATATATACTTGAAATGTATTGTTTGATCTGTTTTGACATGAGAATGTAATTATAACATCACCACCTCAATCAAGAGAGTGGAAACATCCACCCCACACACAGTTTCATCCTCCTCCTCCTTTGTATTTCCCCCCCCCCCCCCGTATCTCCCCATCTCCCATCTACCAGAAGCCACGAATGTATTTTCTGTCACTACAGATTAATTTTCACTTTCTAGACTGTAGTGTAAATGAACTCCTACTATACATAATCTTGTTCTTGTCTTCTTCCTTCCTTTTTTTTTTTTTTTTCTTTAAGGGAGTTGTGGGGAAAACAAGGTCTTGCTATGTAGCCACGTAGCCCAGGCTGGCCTTGAAATTATGACCCTCCTGCCTCCACTTCCCAAGTGCTGGTATTACAAGTGTGCACCACCACACCAAGCTTAATTGGTTCCTTTTTATGGCAGCTTTCCCTGGGTCTTTGGGTTTTCATTTCTGAATGATCGTTAAGTAAAACCGTCTAAATAAATCTGCTCTCTTTTTAACCCTGCTATAGGCTGGGAGTGCTGGCTGAAACTCCATGAAGGGTGAGGAGACCCGTAAGTTTGTATGCCTATCGATGGGCATTTGGGTCGTTTCTAATTTGGGGCTGTTACAAAAGAAGAGATTAGACACATTCATGTCCAAGTCTGTAAAAAACGTGTGCTTTCTGTTCTCTTGGGTAA
The DNA here is from genome assembly GCF_004664715.2 of Peromyscus leucopus. Taxonomy (NCBI): domain Eukaryota; kingdom Metazoa; phylum Chordata; class Mammalia; order Rodentia; family Cricetidae; genus Peromyscus; species Peromyscus leucopus. The sequence continues at coordinate 47,731,052 of NC_051066.1, read as the reverse complement.
ATACCTAAAAGTGAATGGCTGATTAATGCAATGGATTGTGTCACTTTTAAAGAATCTAACAAGTTACTTTCCAAAATCGTTGCACCCTTCATATTCCAACCAGCAGAACCTAGGTCTTCATGATCTTCTGCCTTCTTTCTAGCACCTGGGATGGTCAGTGTTGGTTGTTTTTTTTCTGCTGTGTGGTACTGTGGGTTAAATTCAGGGCCTTGCACATGCTAAGCAAGTCCTCCCCCATGGAGCCACATCTCCAGCAGGGTCAGTCTTTTTAGCTTTAACTGTCCATTAGGTGTGATTTTGGTTTTGATTTTTCAAATGACTAATAGCGCCGAGCATATATACATATATATATATACATACACATATATATATATATATATATACATATATATATATATATATATATATATAGTAAGTTCATTATCATATGTCTTCTAAAAAACTTCTTCCAAAACAGAAATAATTAGTTGGATTTTGGATTTTTTTTTTCCTCCTGGTTTTCTGTTTTCCATTTACAGATCTCCTGTCTGATTTCTATCATTTCTTTTCTCTGTTTACTTTGGGTTTTATTTTTATTTGATCTCTCTCTCTCTCTCTCTCTCTCTCTCTCTCTCTCTCTCTCTCTCTGGTGTGTGTGTGTTCATGAATACTTTTTAATTCATTTTATTTTATTTTTGCTTGTTTGGACACAGAGTCTTGTTAGACAGTCTGTTCTACTTTGGTAGATTTCTGGTACTGTAATAAAATACTCCGACTAAATGCAATTTAGCAGTGGAAGGAGTTTATTTGGCTTAGAATTCCAGGTTATAGTCCATAATTTCAGCAACATCACAGAGGAAGGAGTCTAGGACAGCTGGTCATACCATATCCATATTCAAGAGTACAGGGAAGGGGATGGGGGTGAGAATATAAGGGAACGGGATGGTTGAACTGGAACAGGATGGAGTGGGAGAGCAATGGAAGAGATATCATGATAGGGGGAGACATCATGGGGATAAGGAGAAACTGGGAGCTAGGGAAGTTCCCAGGAATCCCCAAGGATGACCCCAGCTTAGACTACAAGGAATAGTGGAGAGGGTGCCTGAACTGGCTTACCCCAGTAATCAGATTGGTGAATACCCTAACTGTCATAGAGGCCTTCATCTAGTATCTGATGGAAGCAGATGCAGAGATTCACAGCCAAACACCAGGCTGAGCTCCAGGAATCCAGTTGAAGAGAGAAGAGGGATTCTATGAGCAAGGGTCATCAAGATCATGATGGGGAAATCTACAGAGACAACTAAAACAAACTAGTAGGAACTCATGAACTTTAGACCAACACCTGTGGAGCCTCCACGGGACTGGACTAGGCTCTCTACATAAGCGAGACAGTTGTGTAGCTTGATCTGCTTACAGGGGCCCCTGGCAGTAGGATCAGAATCCATCCCTGGTGCATGAACAGGCTTTTTGGAGCCCACTACCTATGGTAGGACACCTTGCACAGCCTTGAGGCAGGGGGAGGGGCTTGGACCTGCCTCTACTGAATGTACCAGGCTCTGCTGACTCCCCATGGGAGGCCTTACCTTCTTGTAGGAGGGAATGGAGGGGGGGGGCAACGAGACTGGAGAGAATGGGGGGAGGGGAGAAAAGGGGATCTTTGATTGGTATGTAAAATAAATTTTAAAAAATTCTTAATAAAATAAATAATTTTAAAAAAGCGTACAGAGAAAGCAAAGCATCTTTGTGGCTTGCCGGCTGCTACGTCCACTAAGCTAGCTTTCTTCACTCTGACACAGTTCAGGGCCCAGCCTTCCCACTTCAGATAACCATCAACATAATCCCCCACAGACACGCCCCAGGCCAGTCTCCTCAAGACAATGCCTCATTAAGACTCTTTCCCCATCGGGCGGTGGTGGCGCACACACCTTTAACCCCAGCACTTGGGAGGCAGAGGCAGGTGGATCTCTATGAGTTGGAGGACAGCCTGGGCTACCAAGTGAGTTCCAGGATAGGCTCTAAATCTACACAGAGAAACCCTGTCTCAGAAAACCATAAAAAAAAATAAATAAATAAAGACTCTTTCCCCAAGTAAATCTTGGTTGTCACATTGACTGCTGAAACCTACCAGTGTATACCCCAAACTGGCCTTGAACTCACAATCTTCCTGCACAAGCCTTCTGAGAGCTGAGATTACAGGCGTGCACCACCATGACCAGCTGATCTCTGTCTTTTCATCACAATGTTTAGTCCATTTACATTTCATATGGTTAGGTCCTAATTAGCCATCTTGCTGTTTGTTTTCTATAAACCTGTTGATCCCTGGTGCTTTGTTTTAAACAGAGTTTTATATCACAGACTAGGCCATCTTGGAACTCATTATGTAGCACAGATTGATCTCACACTTGTGCTAATCCTCCTGCCTCAGTCTCCCAAATGCTAGGATTATAGAGATAAGCCACGATACTCAGATTCCATTTGACCTATATATTCCTGATTTCCTTTATTTTCTTTTATTTCACAGCTTACCAATGTCATTTTTTAATTGTATGAATGTATGTTTTGAGTCTATTTTACTTCCTTTATCAACTTACTACCTAGAATGCTGCTATGTTAGTGGGTGTTTGAGGGCTTATAATATATATAAAATTATAATTATGTATCTTCATATATAAGTATAAAAGTTACATTCACCTAGGATACAGCTAGTCACATAGTGAAAGATTGGGTCAGGCTGTCCTCCGTTTCTTCCTCCTGGTATGAATGAGTGCTATTGGTTCCAATGTTTTACTTGTGCGTTTACCATGATACCCACAAAGCATTGTTATTTTTGTTTAAACCATCAATTATCCTTTGAAGTTATAGAGATATTCAGGTTTTAAGAAAAACAACCTTACACATTTTCCCCACAGTTCCCCTTTGCCAGTCTCCATTTTTGTCTATATCTGTATTTCCATCTGGTGTTATTTCCCTTCTGCCTGAAATTTTTTTTCCTTTAGGTTTCTTGCATGTTAGGTCTGTTAGAGATGTATTCTTTCAGCTTTTCTATATCAGAAACTGCCTTTGACTCACCTTCCTCCTTAGGAGAGGTTTTCCCTGGGCTAAATCTCTAGACGACAGATTTTTTTCTTTCCAGAGTTAAAGATGTCACTCCTTTGTCTTAGCCTTGTGTTGTTTCTTGGGAGGAGAATCTACGGCCATCCCTGTCTTTGCTCTTCTGCACATCTGTCTGTTTTTACTGGCTGCTTTTAAATATTTTGTCTTCATCATTGGTTTTTGAGCTATTTGGTTGGGATATGATATTGTGGGGCTTCCTGCATGAATTTTTTTGTGCTTGGGATTCATTGAGTTTCTTCTATCTGTTTGTTTATGGTTCTCAACAAAGCTTAAAACTTTTACTTTCTTCAAATAGTTTGTGTGTCCTTCCCCACACCTGCAGGACATTGGTGGCATGTGTACTAGTCTCTGAGGTCGCCGCTCAGTTCACAGGCATGCTTCCTTCTCGTTTGGAAAGTGTTTCTTCCTGGGCTTTGCTCTTAGGAGCCATCTGTTATCTTGTCTTCAAGTTCACAAATCTTTTCCTCGAATCCCATTGTTGTAATTGTCTTCTCAAATTTCAAAAGTTCTTAATCTCTAGAAATTTGATTTAACATATTTTTATGTCTAACTTTTTAAGTATCTCGGACATAATAACGATAGTATCCTTATCAGTAATACCTGTACCTGAGTGTGTGTGTGTGTGTGTGTGTGTGTGTGTGTGTGTGTGTGTATTTGTGTGTTTTAACAGCGTCAACTGATTTATTTTTGTAGGTTTTTATTTTTAGGTATATGATATCGTGAATTTTTAAGCCATTGGGTTCTGGATATGTTCATATGACAATACACCATCTTCAGCCTTATTCTAGAATATAGTTATATAACTAGAAAATGCTGAACATTTTGCATCTTGTTTTTACAGTTTGTTCAGTGGGACCAAGTAACAAGACGCTATCCTCTTAGAGCTGTGGTTCTCAACCTTCCTAATGCTGTGACCCTTTAATACAGTTCCTCTTGTTGTGGTGACCCCCAACCATAAAATTATTTTCGTTGCTACTTCATAATTGTAATTCTGCTACTAGTATGAATTATAATGTAAATATTTGTGTTTTCCAATGGTCTTAGGTGATTCCTGTGAAAAGGTCATTCGTCACACAAAGGGATTGTGACTCACAGGTTGAGAACCGCTGTCTTAGAGAGTCCTTGTGTCTCTTTGTAAACAAAAACTGGCCATCTTTTTCTGTAATGGTGTAGTAAGCACTATGAACTAAATCGTGTGTCCTCCCCCTCCAAACCTAACAAGTCAACATCATGGCCTTCAAGGTGATGGTCGTTGGAGGTGGACCCTTTGGGGAGGCGCTTGGTTAGACGAAGTCAGGAAGTTGGGTCCTCATGATGGAGTTAGAGCCCTTATGAGTAATGGGGTATCAGAGAATTAGCTGTATCCTTCCACTCCATTAGAACACAGCAGGAAAGCAACCAAAGAAAGAACTCTCACGAGAAATCAACCATGCACATGAATCTGGGGCTTTCTGTTTTCAGAACTGTGAGAAAACACATTTTTGTTTCTTTTTTCTTTCTTTTTTTTCTTTTTCTTTTTCTTTGTGTGTGTGTGTGTGTGTGTGTGTGTGTGTGTGTGTGGTTTTTTTTTTTTTGTTGTTGTTGTTGTTTTGATACAGAGTTTCTCTATGCTGTTTTGGTGCCTGTCCTGGCTCTCGCTCTGTAGACCAGGCTGGCCTCTGAACTCACAGAGATTCGCCTGGCTCTGCCTTCCGAGTGCTGGAATTAAAGGCCTCACCGCCACCTGGCTGTGTTTTTGTTTTCTTACGCCACCCAGGCTATGGTATTGAACCAAATGAGACACTGGTTAGCATCTTAGGCTTTGCTGTAACTACTCCGTTCTGCCATTGTATCGTGAACACACTTCAGGCAGAATGCACCCTAATGGGTCTGGCTGTGCACCTACATTTTATTATGTGCCCTGCAATGTGAGTTGCATAGACATCTCAAAAATGTCCAGCTACTTAAAAACTATGCTTAGCGCTGGGCCATGCACTAATAAATGGTGGGTCCCTCTATCCAATTTCTATATACATATGCCTTTTCTGTCTAAGTGACCCATTTTTTTTTTTTTGGTGTCTTATTGGGAAATAAGAAGCTTGACTGGTATGGTTAGTCCAGGCCTGTTTCATAAGACACATACCCATAATCTTCAGAGAGACGAGACAACCAATCTGCTTTCCCTCAACTGCCAGAGAAGAATTTTCTACATAAACTTGCCTGTATTACCTTCCACTGTTTCCAGCAAGCAGAGACTACAGAAAGCTATCTGATTTAGGGCTGCAGTCTCCTCCTCACAGAGAAGGGTTCTGTCGAATTTTTTGCATCTCTCTCCTGCAGATTGCCCTTGCTCATCTGGGTGAGCTGTTTGTTTCCTTGTCACACGACTTTGGACAGACACAGCTGAGCAGTCACGGTCATAGCTCAGCTCTGCTGTGGCTGACAGAAACGAAATGTGCACAAGACACCAGGACAGTGATAAAGCAGGTCCCTCCATTGGTTCACTGAAAAAAGGGGACTAGGGAAAGTGCACACACCTTTCTGAGCTCAGACCGAGGACATCCCGGAATCTTTTCATCCAAGCACTTCGCTATGAGACCCAGACTCTACATTTTCAAACCCAGTACCTTCCCTAATCCAAATGCAATGCTTAGCAACAGAAACGGATTACCACTACCTTTAGCCAAACTAAAGCTCTCTAAAACATGGATTGGACAATATGATTGACACAATTGGTGGTTCTTCTTGTCTCTTACTGATAGTCGTCACCTGGTTTGTATTCTATCATGAGAAGAGTCTCACAAGGGGGAGGTGATTTGATTTGTCAGGGGAGGAAGGAGAAGGCAATGCATGGTCCTACATGAGAAGGAGTTCTGGACCGGAAGTCCCACTTGCATTAAAGACTCTGTCCTCTTCTGGATATTTGATCTCCAATTTCACTTTGAAAAATATAAAAAAACGTTAGAAAAGAAAGCAAACCGAGATCATATGGATAGGTGGGAGACCATACCTAAGATTTGAGGGGAAAAGTGACTTTCCCAAATGGGTATAGTAGTGAGTCACGATGCTATACTACACTGGGTGCTCTTGATACAGTTGGAAGAGAATGGTGCTTTGTCTCCGGGGTCCTCCTGCCCCTTGCCCACAACCCCAGCTGAATCATGAGGAAAACATCAAGCATTTCCCACTGGAGGAACATTCCTCCTCAGAAGCACATCCTAAATAATGACAGAGAGCTGTCGCGGCCAGGAGAAGCCTGTAACAGTTCAACGTAATGGGAGCTTCCTCAGCAAAGAAGGGACAAAAGAGGAAACCTGAATTTCACCCCAGTGAGTAACAGATCGAGGCCTGTCATTAATTCAGCAAATGTCCTGAGGTAACTTAAGATGTTAGGCATCATGGGAGCCCCCTGAAAACCTCGTGGTAATTCTGTGAGTCTAAATCTGATTGTTAAGTCTGTTGTAAAGAAGAAAATGAACTAATCCCTTTGTCTGAGCTTTGTCCTCGGCCTTGGGCAGCCCACCACAACCAGTGTTTACCTTCTGCTCTGAGCTCAGTCTGAAGTGTATTACCTACATCCTGAAGAACACAGCATAAAAACTATCAGCCAGACATGTAAGTTGAATCAAAGCCCCCGAGTGATAGCTCATGCCTGTAATCCCAGCACTCAGCAGGTTGAGGCAGGAGGACCTCAAATTCAAGGCTGCCTTGCACTATTTAGTTCCAAGCCAGCCTGGGCTATATAGTGAGATCCTGTCTCATGAAAGGAAACAAAACAAATAATAACAAAATCTGAATCTGGATTTAGAAACAGAAAAAAAACAACCCTGAATTTAAATAGTCTACCCAGAGGGATAAGCTCCCCAAAGCATGTGTTATGTGTCGCCGTGAATGTGCTCTGTCTCTGAGAAGCTCCAAGACGGAAGCCGACCTTTTATTTTTAACACAACAGCTGAACTCTCGGTGTTTGTCTGTAGTAATGCACTCACTGCCTACAGACACACCTCTTCCAGATGA